>NC_134398.1:116346886-116660269 GCF_050003625.1 Haematobia irritans
GGAGGTACCATAAAAGAGTTCAGACCGTCGTATGGGAGGAATTTTGTACCGAAATCCGGTACCAGTATAAAAATTTTAAATCGGATTCTGATATATGCGATGAGTTGCGCAGCCGAAAACAGAAATCCGGAGAAAGTTTCGACTCATTTTATGAGTCCGTATGCGGCATAACCGATAAGCTGAATACACCTATTGATGAGACGGAATTAGTAGAAATTTTGAAGAAGAATTTACGGCCTGATATACGACATGAGCTACTCTATGTCCCAATCTGTTCTATTGCCCATTTACGAAAGTTAGTACAGATGCGAGAAGATTTATTAGGTGAGGAAAACTTCCGTAAGCAAAATTTGTACAGACCCGGCAATAATTCGTTTGGTCGCAAGACTATCGCTGCTCTTGAAACTAACGAAGATTGTAGTATAGGATCCGATTTTGGCGTTGATGCTAATATAGACGCTATAAATTATAATTCCACTACGGTGAGATGTTGGAACTGCAATGTACCAGGTCATATCTGGGAAGATTGTTTGCAGGAGCGGAACATTTTTTGCTACGGATGTGGAGCAAAAAATGTTTATAAACCACAATGCTCCAAATGTGCCTTGAAACGAATTAATGCTGGAAAATCAGATAATGTATCTAACCAGCCAAAAAACTAATTAGTAATAGGGATGTGAGTTTATTTAATAAGGACAACAATACACCTTTTCCAATTGTAAATGAAAATGTACTTGAATCTCGAGACAATCCCAATGATGATGAAATAATTGAAATTCTGCGACATAATGAACCCACAAATAATAGAATGAGAATTCTTTTTCCAATTCGTCCTTACCATGTCCGATTGTCCGAATATACTGCGAGACGAAATCAAATCTTTAATGTTGCGATGTTGAGCACAAATTTACAAACTAGACCTAAACGTTCAACCTTGAGGCTACGTAAATATTTTAAGTCGAAGAAGAAATGCTCAAAATATACGATTTCTAGCATTATCAATGACTCAATGGACCAGAGATATTATGCGAAGATATCGTTTCTGAATTTTGTGGAACATGGACTCCTCGACACCGGAGCTAATGTTAGCTGCATAGGTGCACAGCTAGCTTTGACAGATTTTTCCGCTTATGACGAATATCGTGATTGTAAGGCATCAGTTAGAACCGCTGATGGTAGCCGACAAAAGGTTAAAGGTTATTTAGAGGTCAGGGTATCATTTAGGGATCAAACGCATCGGTTGAGGTTATTAATCGTCCCAACTTTAAGTCAAAATTTGATATTAGGTCTTGACTTTTGGAAGAAATTCAATTTAGCGCCTGACGTTTTTGAGTCAGTACTTGTATCTTGTCCGTCCGGAAATAGTAAATCGTCAAAAGTCCTGTCCGAATTGTCCGCTTTTGAAAAGTCCGTTTCGTCGTCCGATAAAGAAAATAATAAAGAATCAAATGATTCAAATCATCATAAATATCCGCTAACTCCTTGCCAGCTGCAACAGTTAGAAGCTGTAAAGGCTCTGTTCCCAAATTTCGAAATACAAGGGTTGGGCAGAACCAGCTTAATTAAGCATGAAATTGATATTGGCAATGCTAAGCCAATAAAACAGAGGTTCTATCCGGTTTCTCCAGCCGTGGAGGAGCTGATGTACAAAGAGATCGATCGCATGTTGGCACTGGGAGTTATAGAACCTTCTACCTCTTCATGGAGTTCTCCCATGAGATTGGTTATTAAACCAAATAAAGTCCGTCTGTGCTTAGATGCCAGAAAACTTAACTCCGTCACCAAAAAAGACGCTTATCCGTTGCCAAGTATTGAGGGTATTTTCTCACGCCTTCCAAAAGCAAACATAATAACGAAACTTGACTTAAAGGATGCCTTCTGGCAGATCGGCCTGGCCGATGAGGCGAAGCAACTTACGGCGTTCACAGTCCCTGGCAGACCACTTTACCAGTTCGTGGTCATGCCATTCGGACTGTGCAACGCCCCACAAACGATGTGTCGTCTCGTGGACGAATTAATTCCTGCGGATTTGAAGAATTGTGTTTTTGGGTATTTAGATGACCTGATTATAGTGTCAGAGAGTTTTACATCGCATCTGTCGGTTTTAGTTAGGGTTGCCCATGAGTTTCGGAAAGCAAATTTGACTTTAAATGTTGCAAAAAGCCAATTTTGCGTTACCGAAGCCAAATATCTTGGGTACATCATTGGACCAAATGGCTTAACAACAGACCCCGAAAAGATAAGATCCATCCTGGCCTGGCCCGTTCCGAAAAACTTAAAACAAGTCCGCGGATTTTTGGGTCTATGTGGATGGTATAGACGATTTATAGAAAACTTTTCGTCCATCGTCTTTCCTATAACGGAAGTCCTGTCGACCAAAAGGAAATTCCACTGGACTCCAGCGGCCGACGGAGCGTTCAGGAAAATTCAGGATCTTCTTACGACTGCTCCTGTTCTGACGAACCCCGACTTTACCAAAAAGTTTTACGTGCACTGCGATGCCAGTGATTTTGGCATCGGGGCCGTATTGGTACAGTTGGATGAAAACGGAGATGAACGCCCTATAGCGTTCATGTCCAAAAAGCTCAACTCAGCTCAAAGAAACTACTCTGTAACAGAGAGGGAATGTTTAGCTGCCATCGAGGCAATTAAACGTTTTCGCTGTTACATCGAGCTTCATGAGTTTGAGGTTATTACAGACCATTCGAGTCTAGTCTGGTTGATGAAACAACCTGATTTATCAGGCAGACTAGCTCGATGGGCATTTAAATTACAGGGGTATAAGTTTACAGTGAGCCATCGGAAGGGCAAGGAGAATGTGGTTCCCGACGCTCTCTCAAGGATGTATTGCGATGAGGTTTTGGCAAACGAAGAATTGGGACCAGAAATTGATCTCAATTCCTCCCACTTTTTTGATTCTGAATATAGGAACCTTTGGGAGAAAATACAAAATGAACCTTCAAAATACCCTGATATTAAGACAGTTGATCAATATGTGTATATAAGGACGGATCATTATAGTGGGGATTTGGACCAAGAGGAGAGAACTTGGAAGCTATGGATTCCCTTAGAACTCCGTAACGATATTATTAGGCGATTCCATGGATCAGACATTGCATGCCATGGAGGAATGGGGAAGACCATAGACTTGATCAAAAGAAATTTCTTTTGGCCAGGCCTAGTTGGGGATGTTCGGGCATATGTTCGTTCATGCGAAATATGTAAAATGACGAAGGCCCCAAATCAGATAATGAGGCCTGAAATGACTCACCATTTTGTTTCTGATCGCCCTTTCCAGAGATTGTTTGTGGACATTCTAGGTCCTTATCCTCGGAGCAGGAAAGGTCACATAGGACTACTCATAGTTCTAGACCATTTTTCGAAATTTCCCTGGGTTTGTCCACTAAAAAAATTTTCATCAGCAGCAATTCAGGAATATTTACAGAAACAAATTTTCCATGTGTACGGAGTCCCTGAAACTCTAGTGAGCGACAATGGATCACA
Organism: Haematobia irritans; assembly: GCF_050003625.1. Lineage (NCBI taxonomy): Eukaryota > Metazoa > Arthropoda > Insecta > Diptera > Muscidae > Haematobia > Haematobia irritans. Next base: position 116,350,391 of record NC_134398.1, read on the forward strand.
ATTTCGCGCCAATGAGTTCAATGCCTTCTTGACGTCTCTGGGAATCAATCACACATATACTGCACTCTACTCCCCACAGGCTAACGCTTCAGAGCGAGTTAATCGCTCCATAATCTCTGGAATACGCACCTTTTTGAAAAGCGATCAAAGCTTGTGGGACGAGAACTTGAGTCATATATGTTGTGCATTAAGGAATTCCATTCATCAGTCTCTCCATTACTCACCATACCATGCCCTTTATGGGTTCGACATGATTACCCATGGGACCTCATACAAACTTTTGCGCAATATCAAATTACTAGATGAACCATCTTTTACTATATCTAGAGACGACCGACTTGGACTTTTGCGAGAAGATATACGGAAGAATATAAAGAGTGCTCACGACCGCAACCGAATACAATATAATTTGAGGGCTCGTCCAGTATCCTTCGATGTAGGACAAGAAGTATATAGAAGGAATTTTGCGCAAAGTAGCGCCGAGAAAAGATTTAACTCCAAACTTTCTCATCTATTCCTAAAAGCTAGGATTAAGGAAAAAGTCGGGAATAATTATTATATCCTAGAAGATACTGATGGAAAAACAATAGGGACTTTCCACGGAAAGGATATTCGCAAATAGACTATATCCTTCCAATTAATATTGTAGTATATATACCAATATTACTTGGTTTGTAATGTCCATGACACAAAGAGAAAGGAATTTTGGCACCATTTTTAAAATTTGAAAATTTAAAATTCCAATTAAAAATCATTATATATTCCTTTTTGCAATTAAGATACAAATCAATTACCAGATTGATTAAATCATGCAATTGTTTAATCTAATTCATAAAATTTAACTGGTAATTAAAACAAAATTTAGTTTAATGTGGATAGCTCAAGTATTAGAAGAAGGAAAAAGTTTTCAATAATACACAATTTGAATAAAATATCCTCTATCTTTTTTTCAATTATGATTGCTTTCAAAATGTTTGCCTCGGAGGTTTTTCTAGTTGCTATATTTCAAAGAAATTTCAAACGATTTGAATGAATTGCAGTGTTTTACTATAGTCGATAGCAAAATCGATTAACGTAATGCTGGACAGTGATTTTGATTTGTTAATGATCGAAGCTCATCAATAACTTCTCTCTCTCATTCATAGTCGCTGATCTGAATTATTTCCTTTTTTCCAAGTCAATCGTTCGCTTAAGGTGTAGAAGCATTGAAAAAAATCTAAAGTAATCTTGAAAATTTTAAATAAATTTTCCGAGTTACTAATAATTTTCCATAAAAGAATTTCTGTCGTGACGAATTTTTACGACGGTTTTAAGAAATTGGAAATAATAAGACAATTGTAAATTAAACCAATTTTTGTCGTGCTCGGCGAAACTCATTTGATTTTCTGAAGAGGCTGAAAATTAAAAATTAAAGTGTATGCATTTATTTTTTTTTTAAATAAAAAGGTAAAATTTATTTTTCTAACTTAAGTCCAAGATGTGAAAGTGATAAAAAAAAATGTTTTTTTTCTTAGACCGGTGCAAACCTGTCACGCCCACTATCTATCTGGCACACGTGGCTTGGCCTTTGGATACGAGGTCCCGGTCAACTTGCCCACGTTTTAGGCAATCATCATTTTATCATAGAAGGCAACTAAACAGGCGTTCTAAAAGCTCTGCCTCCAACATCATTTTATTAGTCGGCATATAAGTTTCACCTCAACGTGCTACCATTATTGAAGAAATCAGAGGCAGATATAACTATTAGCAGTGGTTAAATTTTGCAGTTTTATAAATCCATCATGTGTGCAGAAATCTAGGAAAAATTCCTTCAACTTCCGAAAAAACAATCACTTATTATCATCACTTAATATCACTTAAAATTTTTAACAAAAAATTATTACAAAAATATTAGAACGCTAAAAGCCTATTTTTTGATACGACCTAGTGCAATGATCATTTACTTTGTAGTCACAAGCCCTAGTGCAACATTTAATGATGTTCTATAAAGATAATGATCATTGCAGCATAATAGTACCATTGCATAAAACGTCATAATTGCATTAAATTAAAATAGTAAATTTCAAATAGTAAAACATCATCATTACCGCCGCACATATGAGATGCTGAAGGCCTTCAACGATCGACGAAAGTGCGGGTAAGTACCACTAGAAAAATGTATCAATGGTATTAGAAAGAATTTTAAGAATGAGTTGTATGAATGGTAAATGAAGAGAATAAAAAAAAATTACAACAAATTTTACGAGTGATGATAGAGTATTTATTCTCTGTTTGTGAATGAGACATGCAAAAGAAAAAAATATAATTACAAATACAAAATATTAACGAATGCTAGAAATACTATAAAATACTAATAATTGTTATGAATGATCGTGTCAAAAGTAAAGTAGGAAAATGTGTGGTACTTATTTTTTTGCATTTATTTTGTTATTGTCTTTCGATTTATACACTAGCTATGAGTGGTCTGCATAATTAGTTGGGAAGGATACCCCAATTTTTTTTGTTTTTCTGAATAATGAATTTGTTAAATGTAAGAGAAATCCTTAACAAACAATAAACTAAGTACCATACATTTATAAATTAAAAATTTTAAGTACTTATTCACATATTTCCGAATCCTGAATTTGAAATAATATTTTAATTCTTCTTTCTCAAATCAAGTTTACATTTTGTCCATGGAAATATAAAATAATATTTCGAACAACATATCCCTATGAACATTTCTTAATATCATACTATTTTTATAATTTAAGCTATTTTTTCTAATGTCTTGAATAAATACATTTTATTGAAATGAATTACTAATTCCTGAATTTCTGTGTTACATACCAGTATGTGGTAATGGATCGTTAGGGCAGAGTTTTTAAGGGATCCTATTATAGTATGGCGCGAATAGGATAATGGTAGGGTAAGGGTAAGAAATGCGCTAAGAATCTCAGACCAACTTGAGATTATGGAATGGATTGTTACTCCGGCAAATAGACTGTCATGGGGGTTATTTCGTTTTGGTAGTCTGTCTATAATTTCCATATAATTTTACATCCACTGTCGAACTAAAAAGGGAGTCTATAAAATTTTTTGTGTAATCGTTTTGATTAGGAAAAGGACGAGAACCCCCCTCCCGACTGTAGCTAGGATGAATGGCTCCCGCAGTCCTTGTTTCTATCAAAAAAAAACCTTGTAGGTCATACCAAGTTGGTGAAAATATTTTTACACTGTATGAAGATCTTCAGTGATTCCCAACCTGCAAGAGACATGATACCATTGTATCACCTTTGTACGTTACACTATATGTGCAAAAAATCATCGAAATCGGTTCAGATTTAGATATAGCTCCCATATATATGTATATCCCGATTTTCCCAAATTTGGCCATAGAGCCCTTATTTATTAACCGATCTTACTAAAAGTTGGCTAGATCTAGTGATCTATAGTACTAACTATATGTGCAAAATTTCATCGAAATCGGTTCAGATGGTAGATATAGCTCCCATATATGTATCACCTGATTTTGAAAAATTCGCCCCTTATAACCTTATGTTTGACCATACAGGCCTCATTTCTTAACTGATCTTACTCAAATCTTGCACAAGATAACCTTTTGTGGTATTAATCAAACCAGCAAAATATTATGCAAATTGGTTCAGATTTAGATATAGCTTCCATATATATGCATCGCTCGATTTTACCAAATTTGACCATAGTACTCTTATTTATTAACCAATGTTACTCAAATTTCAAATTTTGATGTACTAGCCGATCGTTCTTATACGTACTTGTAGCTCTTACATAAGAATATTGCTCGATTTTTACAAATTTGTATTTATTACCAACACTAATTGAACGATTTTCTCTTTTTTAATAATGGGTTCAATATTAATGGCATACTAACTCCGTAGGCATACTAACTCCGTAGGGCCACAATGTAGGACATTTCCACTCAACACAATTTGTAATAATTTTTACATTTTGGTGGCTCTAGAGGAGGAAATTAGAAGCCGGCAAGCCTTGATCTTTAACAATGTGTGGTAAACTTTATTCCTGTTAATTTTGTCAACATTTTATTTCTATAGAACATTTTGTCAAAATTGTGTTTCTATAGAAATTTTTTTCAAAATATTATTTCTATAAAAATTTTTCTCAAAAATTTTATTTCTGTGGAATTTTGTCTCAAAATTTTATTTCTATAGAATTTATTGTCAAAATTGTATTTCTATAGAAAAATTTCTCACAAAAATTTGTTTATAGGAACTTTTTCCAAAATTTTTATTTTTATAAAGATTTAACAAAAAAGATTACTAATTTGGGTAGAATTCTACCAACTGTGGCAACCGTGGTCGTAATACATATTTATATTCTAAGTTATATACGTTACATATTCATGTTTTATGATAATAAAGTACTTAGAACCATTTTTGTTTTGTAAAATTTTTTAAATTTAACGAAAAATATAGTAGGGAAAATTGATTGGGAATATATAGGAAAGTAGGGAACTTTTTTGTCCTTGTAGGGTAAACCGAACATTTTCCCTGGCAACATTGACTATGTGCTATAGTCAGATTGACACAAAGCACCCATAGACATGTACCCCTTAATTTTCTTAAATATGCAACTGCGGTTTATCTCCCAGACCTATATGTTCCCCACAAATGTTTTTTATTACTAATTCTGTAATGGTGGTTTAGGGTATGATATAGTCGGCCCCGCCCGACTTTCTACTTTACTTACTTGTTTTTAAGCTGTTTTCAACCCATTTGAAACCAAAAAAGTTCTAAAAAATTAAATTAAAAATCTTTCTGTGTAGTTAAAAAAATAACATCTTTGGAAGGACATTTTTTGTAATGCTTTTAAAGTTCTGCCTTTTGGAACAACTTCCAATTTTTTCTGGGGAAAAGGTTGTCATTTTTATATCCTTCACCACTACTGTGGTACAGGATATAATAAGTTTGTGCATTTATATGTAACACTAAGAAGGACCGGTCTTAGACCCATCTTTTAGTATATCGATCGTCTTAGAATTAAATTCTGAGTCGGTTTTGCGATGTCCGTCTGTCTGTTCATGTAGTTTTGTGTGCTCGGTACAGCTCATAGCGGTCATTTTTCTAAAGGCGTTTTCGATTCGCAAAAAATATGTTGCCTTGGTGTTACACTACTTTTTCCCTAATTGACATTTCGCCCAAATGATAGTGTAATTCTAAAGTTATTGTTAATTTATAATATTGTGAGGTATAAAGGATCCAAAATCTATGACAGTGTCCTTGATATGTTGCAATCAATTTCGAGAATGTTGCAACTTTTTTCCCAATCGAAATCGCCATAAGACAATCCCTATTGATTTTGAAAAAGAATCGGTTCAGATTTAGATATAGCTACCATATATATTTATAACCGATGTGGTAATAAATGACATATTTATCAACCGATCTTTTTCAACTTCGTATAATCGAATGTTTTGTGAGTCTCGTAAATTTTGCAGAATATCAGTCAAATCGGTTCACATTCAGATATGGCTCCCATATATAGTTTTCGCCCGATTTACACTCTTATGGCCCCAGAGGCCAATGTTTTATTCCGATTTTCGTGAAATTTTGCAAAATGAGTAGAATGAACATTACAAATATGCGTACCGAATTTGGTTGAAATCGGTTCAGATTTAGATGTAGCTCCCGCCCGATTTACACTGCTATGGCCCCAGAGGCCAAAGGTTTACTCCGAGTTACGTGAAATTTTGCAGAGGGAGTAGAATTAACATTATAAATATGCGTACCGGTTGGTTGAAAATGGATTATATTTAGATATAGCTCCCATATCGATGTCCCCATTCCAAAGTACGCTATGTCTAAAAATTAAATTTTACATGAAACAGGTTCAACGTTTTTTTTATACCCTGCTCCACACTGTGAAACAGGATATCATAAGTTAGTGCATATGTTTGCAACACCCAGAAGGAAACGAGGTAGATACATGGTGTCTTTCGCAAAAATGCTCAGGGTGAGCTCCTGAGTCGATATAGCGATGCCCGTCTGTCCCTGAACACATTTTTGTAATCAAAGTCTAGGTCGCAGTTTTAGTCCAATCGACTTCAAATTTGGCACAAGTATGTGTTTTGGCTCAGAATAGATCCCTATTTTGGAAGAAATCGGTTCAGATTTAGATATAGCTCCCATATATATATTTCGCCCGATATGGACTTATATGTCCCTAGAAGCCAGACTTTTACCCTAATTGGCTTAAAATTTTGCACAAGAAGAACAATTAGTACTATAGTCAAGTGTGCCAAATTTGGTTGAAATCGGTTCAGATTTAGATATAGCTCCAATATATAGCTTTCGGCCGATTTACACTCATATGACCACAGAGGCCAATTTTTTGCTCCGATTTAGTTGAAATTTTGCACAGGGAGTAAAATTAGCATTATGGCTATGAGTGCCAAATTTGGTTTAAATCGGTTCAGATTTAGATATAGTTCCCATATATATATGTTTTTCTGATTTCGACAAAAATGGTCAAAATACCAACATTTTCCTTGTAAAATCGCCACTGCTTAGTCGAAAAGTTTTAAAAATGACTCTAATTTTCCTAATCTTCTAATACATATATATCAAGCGATAAATCATAAATAAACTTTTGTGAAGTTTCCTTAAAATTGCTTCAGATTTAAATGTTTCCCATATTTTTTTTACTGACATTGTGTTCCACCTTAATGCATTAGCCGACTTAAATTGGAGTCTAAAGATTTTGTAGAAGTCTATCAAATTCTGTCCAGATCGAGTGATATTTAAATGTATGTATTTGGGACAAACCTTTATATATAGCACCCAACACATTTGACGGATATGATATTGTATCGAAAATTTAGAATTACAAAGTGGTGCAGGGTATAATATAGTCGGCCCCGCCCGACTTTAGACTTTCCTTACTTGTTTTTATTAAATCATGTTTATTGTATATTTTTTTAGTGTGTACGAGGGTATCAAAGCTTCTCTAAGTGGTTTCACTGTAATGTGGAATGCCGTTCGGACTCGGCTATAAAAAGGAGGTCCCTTGTCATTAAGCTTAACATGGAATCGGGCCGCACTCAGTGATAAGAGAGAAGTTCACCAATGTGGTATCATAATGGACTGAATAGTCTAAGTGAGCCTGGTACATCGGGCTGCCACCTAACCTAACCTAACCTAGTATGTACGAATTCAAAATAGTGATAGTGTGGTATCACAATGGAGTGAATAGCCTAAGTGAGCCTGATACATCCGGCTGCCACCTAACCTAACCTAAAATAGTGATAATAGAATATGGCTAAAAATGACTTAGACCACTTTAGACCGAACAAAGCTTTTTGTCCTTTTTGGATTGGAAATTTTTAAAACTTTAGTCACAGGCTATGTAATACGTACAATATTAACAGTAACTTTTAATTTCTTTCAGTTCAAGTCAGTTGTAAACTGAGGGTTGTAAACTAAGGGTTAAGTCAAAACAATTTTTTTGTGTACGGAACCTATATATATTGGAAATTTTTCATATCCCAGCAAAAAGTTCGGAAGTCCTTCCTAAGTCATTACCTGTAATGTACATCCAAAAATGATCTTCTAGAGATGGACTTAATTTCCCATCACAAGAAGCTCTTTCGGGGCGATATATAAAAATTCTTTATTTTTCTATGTTTTCGCAGTAAATTAAAATTTTAAATAGCTGATGGCTTTAGCAACCAATACTACTTTTCTCTTTTTATCATACATTTACTGTATAATTAAAATAAACAATAAATAAATAAGTAATTAAAATTTTGAATTTTACCGGATATAAAACACACATAAATAATGGAAATTTCCAAAACATATTAAAAAAGTGTAATGACCCATTTCTCGTTACTCGTGGGATTTGCGATTAAATATTTGCCAGTGTTATCAAAACTCATTTACGTAAAGATACAATTAGAAAACGATCGATATTTTTTATGATTTTCCTTATTTTTTTCTTATTGAAATCTGAAATACTGAAATATCATCACACATGAAAAACTAAAGCGAAATCAATGCTGCGGATGCTTATAAAAATGACTTACGCCCTATGACAAGCCCATGTAAAATTCATTGCTTCTGAACGAAGAAGAACATTATCATTGCGTTTTTGGCTAGTTTTTTTCGCTGGTCTCCTTTTTACAGTCTTATGCCCATATTCATAAAAATTTACTAACCGTTTACCGAAGGAATTTGTATGGTAATAGGAGGTTTAAAGTTTACGTTAACTTTTATGAATATGGGGTTTAAAGTATAAAGATCTAAGTACGAATTCGATGATCTAAATATGAATTCGAATAAAAATCTGGGTAAAAATTTCATTAAAAATTCAAAAGATTAATTTGATATGAAAAAAGTTTGATTTGAAATGAAAAAGATTTCATTCGATTTGTAAAATGTTTCGTTTGATTTAAAAAAGGTTTCATTTGATTTGAAAAAGGATTCATTTGATTTGAAAAAGGTCTCATTTGATATGAAAAAGGTTTGAAAAAGGTTTCATTTGAAATGTAAAAGGTTCCATTTGAAGTGAAAATGCTATATATGTGGACTTTCTATAAGTATTTCTGAGCATTTCACACTAACACAATGTGGTGTAATATCTAAAAACGAATAAAAATTAAATTTTTAAAGCTGAGCAGTTTTTCAACAGTTACTTTATCAACTACCTAGCATAATCTCATATTTAATGATTGTCCTTTGGATTCATCTTAGTGACCAAACTTTGAATATTGTCAACATTGTATCTAGACAATAACATTGCCCCCACATATCGGATATTTGTTCGCCATAACAACATAAAGATTTTTAATCCTGTATTTCCCTGGAAATCACGGCATCCATTTCACCATTGCAACAAATCCCAAGGCCATCATTACAAATGATTACCTTTGGGGCGAGTAAGTCCAAATGTCCTAAGTCCTGGCCATCTTTAACTTGAACACACACCAACAAAATAATTTTTTTCTGTTTCCTACATATACAAACGTTCTCTCTCTCTCTTTCTGTTTCTGCGAAAATACAGTCCCATATGAAATTTCGTTAATAGCTCCATCAACAATATTACACAACAAAAGGACAACAATATACGATGACTTCCCTGTCGCAGAAAACTTGCCCAATAAAGTGAACTTATAATGACAAGAAATGGATGTACAATCCATATAAATTCATATACACTTTTAATGGATTCTGATTCTCTTTTATTTGCCATTTCTGGCACAATAAAAATGGTTGGGGGCCAAAACTAAAGAAGGAAATTAATATGAAAACGCAAATTATATGTATACACCCCTCACACCTATCCGTGGATGAAGCAAAATGTAAGGGCAGTTATAATATAATACACAGTGATTAGCCATACTACTACAGTGTTCACAAAAAATTTTAGCACTCTGTCAATATTTTAATAAATCCTCAAATATTACCAAACAAAAAAATATTTAGTCATATTTGTACCCACCACCATTGTAACCGAGTTCGAGAGGGTTCTTACGTGACTTATATTTTACTCACGCACACTCACAACGGAAAAACTTACTCAAGCACGATATTTTTTGTATAATCACAAATGAAATGTCATGACTTACGAATAATTTTATCAGTTATTTACCTGAAGGACCAGACTTAGGTTAGGTTAGGTGGCAGCCTGATGTATCAGGCTCACTTAGACTATTCAGTCCATTGTGATACCACATTGGTGAACTTCTCTCTTATCACTGAGTGCTGCCAGATTCCATGTTAAGCTCAATGACAAGGGACCTCCTTTTTATAGCCGAGTCCAAACGGCGTTCCACATTGCAGTGAAACCACTTAGAGAAGCTTTGAAACCCTCAGAAATGTCACCAGGTGGGATAATCCACCGCTGAAAAACTTTTTAGTGTTCGAAGCAGGAATCGAACCCACGACTTTGTGTATGCAAGGCTGGCATGCTAACCATTGCACCACGGTGGCTCCCAAGGACCAGACTTAAAACATGAGTCTGATTAGAATTGCTGTCATTAAACTCTTATGTCCATACTCATAATAATTTACTGACAGTTTATCGTATTTGTATGACAATAGTATATATATAGCTTTAAAGATCACGTTATTCATTATTAGTTTTACTAAAATTGTAAGCGTAGTCAACTCGTAAACGTTGTTATGTTCGTGAGCGGTATTATTTTCGTTGTGCTATAACAAAGCGTTGTTAAAACCAGGAAAATTTAATGCATTGGTGTACTTTTTAACTATAAACTATAACTATAAATTTTTCACCAAAACACTAAATTAAAAGTACAAAAATATTTATGAAGACTATTATATTTTTATCAAGTCTTATCAAATAATGGATAGAAAAGATCCAATGAATTGATTGGTAATCATTTTATATTTCTAAATTAATTAATTAAGAAAAGTAACCGTGAAAAAAAGCTGGTTTTCAGCATGAAAACTGAACCTAGTACTCAGCTTAACTCATGAGAGGGTGCAACTCTCATAGAAGAAAAATTAACTAAAATAAAGCAAAAAATCTTTGGCGGCAAATCATGAAGTAGTTCATTCTTACTATTTGTGGGACTCGTACGAAAATGTTCGTCTACTTTAGTTCAAATTGAACTTATGTGTATGGTCATTAAACTTTATACCCACGTTCAGTTCATAAAATGTTTGAGACATAATAATAAAATTTAACTTCAAACAAATAATTTTTTGCAATAAATATAAGTTAAATTTAGCGTTAATTTAACTACTGAATTCTTTTTTCGGTGTGAACGTAATTTTCCGAAATTCGTTACTCCAGCACATTCACGAAGGATCGTTCGACTATCAGGTATGAAGGAAGCGGCAGCAGCGTTGATTGTGTCCCGGAACACCATCTGGGGAACACAATCATGAGAAGCGGCGGGGGCTCACTAAAGCGGCGATCGATGTAGTGTCTGAAGCCGTCCCAGTTAGCATTCTTTTTGTAAAAAAAAATTAACGTTATGCATTCCGAATACAAACATCATGTCTTTTTGTTGTGTTTTCTTGCAAAAATTATTTCAGAAAGCAAAACGTGTATAAGAAAAAACTGATAAAAGAACAATCTAACAATCACACAAGACCCCAAAACCCCATTATAAATAATACCCTGTTCCACAGTGTGGAGCAGGGTATAAAAATGTCCTATAAGAAACTTTATTTATGTGTTGATTTTTTTAGTTTTATTTTATTATATTGATGTTATTAAATACCCTTTGTTACTTATTCTGATTTTAAGATTATTTTAAATCATAGCTAAGCAATTAACGAACTAAAATATAAAACTAAGCACCTTTAATAAGTGCATATTGATTGAAATCTTTTATGTTTTGTTTATTTTATTCTAATTGTTCAGATTGGAGTCCTTAAATTTTCCATTTAAACTTTTAAAATACTTTAAATCTATAAACCGAAATTTTGTTACTTTTGTGAAATATATTTCTATAAGAAAGAAATTTCTTATATAAATGTATATTTTTATAAGAAACTTTTTTCTTCTATGCAATATTGGATATAAGAAAAAATTGCGGGATTCATATCCGTTATCCACTGTATAAATAAAATAACTAATATCCTGATTCTGTATATCGAACGAAAATCGAGTCCATAGAAAAGCAGTCACTCGAGTTTCTGTATTTTTGAACTTTTTCAAATTTTTGTGATTTGTACTTACTTTTTTGTTGAAACATATTGTGCAGGTTCGTTTCTTACTCGACCAAGACAATATAGGGAAACCAAATCAAATTTCTCTCGTTTGAAACAGGGCATAAGTCTAAGCTCGTTAGATTAAACTATCAGTTAAAAGTTTCTATCCCAATGTGCGATGACGATGACAATAGCAATTTTATATTCCTGTTATGTTGTTGTTATTATTGGTCCTTTTATGATGTAACAATTGTGTGCTAAAATGGAATATTTCTCTCTCCCTCATATGGATGACTTGTCTCTATTCGAGCTCTTAAATGAGTGTACATGCGAGTGAGTGAGTGTCTTCTGGTGGAAATGTTCAATTTAACAATGTGAAGGTGATTGTGTTTACATGGGAATTTGTATTTTCTATATTTGCCTATTGTGAATCTCTACTTGAGTGCGTGTATTTCGATACGTGTGTGTCTCTGCGATTGTATGCGAAATGCCTTGGAGAATGTATGTCAGTGTGTCTCGGACAAAATTGCGTGAGAATATCACATTACGAAAGATAAATGATATAATTAATGAGTTTTTAGGCCATTTTACGTTAAGCTTAAATAACGATTATTGCATTAAATCCAAATGTTAACGATGCCACAAGTATTCCACAACTGTGTGTCCTTTTTTATTTTTACTTCATACCTCAACACCACACTCTGTGCTAAAGTTCTTTGATTTGTGTGCAGTCAGCAGAAAACGTTTTCACATTTACCCCCATTTTATTTAAATAAAATTATGTCCGATTTGAAGATATCCCACAAAACACTCACTCTTGCACCGAACGAATGAACGACAAAGGCATAACCAAATAGATAAGGTTGGCGACGTCCACTTGTACTTAAAGGTTGCTGATGTGGGTTTTTTGATTTAGACATTTCATTTGATGGCTGATTATGTTAATGGCATGCCAAATGACCCCAACAATTTTCAAATTGCGACCAAGGAGCTTTTTATCAACCCATGGTTGGGGATGGTGAAAAGTCAATTTAATAAAGGATAAGTAACCTTGCGAGTGGACATTTAAAATACGTTGAGGCTTGGGGCTATTCAATAAATTGTAATCTATTTTCGCCTTTATATACAATGAGACAAGTTTTCAAATTTAAATGTTCTATTAAAAATTAAAAAAAAAAAAAAACAAAAAAATTCAAATAACCAAAAAAAAAAAACGATACAAAGATAGAGCGTGCTCTGCAAAATGGCATTGAGTGAATCAGTAGCTGTCTTACGAGCTGTGCCTAAGGTGCACAAAGGCGTAATTCTACGAATAAAATCACCAAATGCTGATCACCAGATCACTATACACTGAAAAAATATTGTCCTGAGGTCAAAGATTTCATGTCTTTAAAATACGAATGCAAATTTTGCTTAGCATAGACGACGCATTTCTCTAATATAAAATGTTTTTCTTTGTCCAAAAGTCGATAAACTTTTCAATGAAGTCGTATTGTCCTTATAATTAAGTGATTGACTTAAAAATGGGTATCATTTAATGAAAGAAAATATGTTTGGGCTAAGGTCAACTTGACATAAATAATTTAGAACAATTCTTTAAATTTAATGAAATTGTCTTTAAATTTGTTGTCGTTTGGCATCTTGACTACAAAGCAAGAAATCGTTCAAATATGGGACACGTTTTTCAACACTTTATTTTAAAGACGTTTTTACTTGAAACATAGCATAATTTCTACTAGAAGTCGATTCTTAATTTTGAAAATAAAGTTGTCGTTAATTCGTTTTTAAAGAATTTTGATAGCATATGAAGAAAAAATCTGAAAAAGAGAAAAATTAAAATTTGCTTCCTAGAAAGAAAAGAGAATTGTGTCTTAAAAGTATCCTTACTTGTATTCTCCGCTTCTTTGGCTCGGAATCAACACCAAAATTTTTAAAGTAAAGACAAAATCTTTGGAAACGGGCATGCTTTTTTTTCAGTGTACTTAAAACGCAGCCAACTCATAAGTTCTCTTTTTTGGTCTCCTGTTTTCCGCTAAAGTCGTCAGGTTACGTGAGTTTGGTCAGGCAGTATTTCTAAGATAACCACCGCTGAAAATTGTTAAGATGTTCGTCCATTTCTTCCTACCATTACTCCTCTAGGTACTCTGAAAAAAATATTTACGTGATATTAAAGATTACGCAACCTAAATTTTAGGTTGTGCAATTTACCAAATATAAAGGACAAACTTCTTTAAAATAATGAAATTGTAATAGACATTCAAAGTTCATAATCTTTGCTCCACACACAAAGAAAATTTCATTAAAAGTCAACCAACGAAAAATTTTCATTGATATAACGAAATATTTTCATTAATACAATGAAAATATTCGTTAATAGTACGAAACGTTACGTTGACTGACAGAAAATTCGTTATAATAACGAAAAATTTCGTTGTATTAACGAATTTGTTTCGTTGGCTGACTTTTAACGACACATTTCGTTAATATAACGAAACTTTTTCTATTAGTGCAAAAAAAAAATTAAATTTAGGACACAAATTTTGGAAATTTGTATTAGAACTAAGGTAATTTTCCTTAAAGTATGGAAACAGATAAGATAAAAACGCTTCAAATATAGCCTAAGACTAATTTTGAGGACTTAGCATCTTTGGTTTAAAGTTTTTTGGAATTATTTACGAAAACATTTGTTACTTTGAAATAACATATCCGTTATAATATGGAGTTTTAAAATATCATGTGTATGTACGTGAATGGGAGCCACCGTGGTGCAATGGTTAGCATGCCCGCCTTGCATACACAAGGTCGTGGGTTCGATTCCTGCTTCGACCGAACACCAAAAAGTTTTTCAGCGGTGGATTATCCCACCTCAGTAATGCTGGTGACATTTCTGAGGGTTTCAAAACTTCTCTAAGTGGTTTCACTGCAATGTGGAACGCCGTTCGGACTCGGCTATAAAAAGGAGGTCCCTTGTCATTGAGCTTAACATGGAATCGGGCAGCACTCAGTGATAAGAGAGAAGTTCACCACTGTGGTATCACAATGGACTGAATAGTCTAAGTGAGCCTGATACATCGGGCTGCCACCTAACCTAACCATGTACGTGAATAGCTTTATTAATATACCGTGAAAAGAGAATGAAAATCCGGTAAATGAAATTCCTATTCTAATTTCAATTTTATTGATCCTAGATTTAAAGCCACATAGGACACTAAACAATGTCTTTATTTTAAATAAGACACATCTTTAGCTCGGAATCAATATCAAAATCCTTAAAGGAAGGTCAAAATCTTTGGATCCAAGCAAAGTTTTGTTTTTGAGTGATAGGCAGCCCGACTATTCATTCAATTGTGACACAACAATGTGCAATGTGGGAAAGCACGTTGGGAAGCTTTAAAACAATAAGAAACATTACAAGGATTTCAGAGATAAGCCACCGTTCGGCCAAAACAGGGATTCTAGACGATGTCTTGTCTAGAATCCCTGTCGGGTGTACATTTTAATAACTCAAATTAATTTTGAAATATTTCTACCTATGGTTTGGTATCATGCATTTGTCACTCTGAGTTAAAACTTTCTACAAGAAAAGTAGGCATTGCTATTTGAGTTACAAATTAATTTTCAATTGCTTCTATTATTACCATTACGGCGCCAAATGGGCGCCGCGATCTCGGTGGCGCCCATTTGGCCGATATTTTGTTCCATACATAATTGAGTAATACCAATATATCATAATAAAATAAAATTACAATAATTTCCTAAATAGTTTGAGTTTTATTCAAAATCAACATCGGCCCTTGAAATTTTAACCACCCTTTATTATTCTTTAAATATAAATAAAAACCACGTAATTGTAAGATGATATATTAAAGTTCAGTAAATGGGCAGGTCAGTATGGTAGGTAAGTTTTACTCAAGAAAGGATAGATAACTTCTTTATAAAATATTATATTTTTTGTTAACGGACCGAGTTTTATCTTTTGTAGCAAGAACACACTCCTAGCTATGATCACAGCCGAAATTAAAAGAATCTGAGCTAGTCGTTACAGTCTCTCGCGCATTCGTCAAAGGTTATTACTTGCTCCACCATTGTAAGGTTTATTCCTAGATCACCACCATCACTGCTAGTGCCACATCAATTACGACCCCTAGACGTCCAAAAATATTATCTTAGGTAATTCGTGTTAGGTTAGGTTAGGTTAGGTATAGTGGCAGCCCATTGTGATACCACAATGGTGAACTTCTCTCTTATCACTGAGTGCTGCCCGATTCTGTGTTAAGCTCAATGACAAGGTACCCCCTTTTTATAGCCGAGTCCGAACGGCGTTCCACATCGCTCAGAAATGTTACCATCAATACTGAGATGAGATAAGCCACCACTGAAAAACTTGTTGGTGTTTGGTCGAAACTGGGTTCGAACCACGAGAGAACAAATTTATTATTAGAGTAGGTTTGATAAGTACAGTACCGTGGTACCGTCGCGACGTTCGTTGCCCTCTTCAACCGTTTTTAATTTCAATAACTAGAATATCAACATCATTTGGTCGAGTCTTTGTAGAAATATCTTCCAAAAAAGCTCTTAATTTCCGGTAGTACTGATCCGATTCCGATAGACTTTGGATCCAAGTAATATTTTTTCGAGTGTAAAATCCTAGCGAGAACATGTTATCTTTCGCCTTAGGCGTACACATTTTTAAGGCCATAGTTGTGACTTGCACTTTTTTCACATTTGTTTACTTACAGCAAAATGTCCTAAACATTCTTGTGTTGGATTACAAATAAAAAGTATATTATAATTAATTTGAATGTTATTATCCTAATATTTATATACAAACAAAATATATAAGTCAACAAGTAATCATGAAAATTTGCATTTCATATATTCCTTCATATTGAACTTTTAGACTCACTGTGGTTCGTGATGTCCTTCGTTATATCTCTCATTCGCCATCATTATTATTTCTTTATATTCTTTCGCTCAATCTTTCTAAATATGTATATGTTTACACGACTTTCTAAATTAATATACATACATAAGTTTGCGTCCACACACATTGTATTTAAAAAAAAAATGTCCCAAATATAATATGTTCTAACGTAAATGTCGCAAACACGTTTATGAACATTACATGCTTGCACTTGTAAATTATATGATAAAAAATTGAGTTCCAAACATATAGTTTTTACACCGAAACATATGGAAAACATGAGAAACATATATGTAATACGCTTCATTAGCATCATAAAAATTGAAGTAAGTAAAATAAAAAACCGCTTGATTCAATGAAAAGAAAAATATCCTGTGAATTCTGTTGCTTTTGTATGATTCAAACACCAAAACTCTATTGCATATTATTCCAGTTTCCTCCGTACGTCTTTTCATTATCTCGTATTCTCGCTCGTATCTCGTATTGTCCCTATTGGTTAGAGAAAGTTAATTAAAAGTCAGATATGTGGAGTTAAGAGAAAAATTCCTCACTAATGGACATCCGAAATCATCAGAAGCTGGAATCAACTTATCCAAAGCCGTTTGCATCATCTATGACACAAGAACTACTTCACTGGCGAAATGCGAGAAGGTGGTCATACTACAGGTGCCAATATCGAAATTTACTCCTAATGTCCGTCTCCTGGAATTGAGACTAACAATGCCCCAATTGTTCACATTCATATCCGCTTAATGAATAGCAGAATGCCATTGCTTTCGAAAATTCATTGTACACTCCTCTGCCTTTGTCCAGAGTCCATGTATGTTATTTGATTTGTACTGGTATTTGGTTTCCTTTCAAATGCCATACAATAGGTCGCCTATTATGAATACTGTTGAGAATTCCAAACTAAGGAGCATTTTACATGGTTCACTATGTGCCTAAATACACTGAAAAACGAGAGTACCAAGTTTCCACTATGTTGCCTTTGATTTAAAGACTTTTATTTTATTATTTATTTAAGTATATCCTGTACAACAAGATTAAAGTCTTATGATTAAAGTACAGGAATTTTAAGTAAGAACAATATCCGTTATAAATTTAAAAAAAGCAAAAATGAATCATGATAATAATAATTTATATTAAAACAAAATGAAATGATTACATAATTTTAATAAAAATGAAACTATGTTCAAAATTAAAATTTAATTGAAAGGTTTAATTTTCTTTGGTATTGATTCCGGAAGAAAGTTGCGAAGAATTACTTTATAGATATATTTTATTTTTAAATTAAAAAATTGTTTACTTCTATTTACAAAGATTTTGACCTTCATTGAGGATTTTGTTATTGATTCCAACCCAAAGATGCGGCTTCTTTAAAATAAGGACATTTTTAGGAACATATCCAGCTTTAAATCTGGGATCAATAAAATTAAAGTTAGGATACAGATCTCAAGCATGGCATTTTCATTCTCTTTTTGCGGTATATTAATAAAGCTATTTACGTACAAACAAATGCCGGTATAAAAATCAAAGCTATAATAGTAAAAAAAATTAAAACAAAGATACAAAATCCTCAAAATAAATCTTAGCCTATATTTGAAGCGATTTTATCTTAACTCTAAAGATTGAGTATTTCAGTTAATTTAAGAATGATTTTTTTTTTTTTATATCACTATTTTTTTTTATATCACTATTTTAAAGAAATTTTTCCTTAATATTGTGTAAATTGCAAATAACATCGAATTACCTGTAATATTTAAGAGCTTTTTGAGGCGTTTTAAAGGCTCAACTTGGCTCACTTAAAATAATTTTCTTTTAGGTACAGATACCCAAGTTAAGTTGGGTTCGCTTACACTGAAAAAACAGGGAACCCACCAGGAAGAAAACTTTCGGTTAATTTTAGAAAATTTTTAATATTTGTAGAAAATTTTAACTAAACAGTATTACAAACGTTGGCATCACGCCGATGTCATAAAAATAAGTAAAAATTTTTCGACAAATTCAAGAAAATTTATTAGACATAACTAAGTTTTTTTCACTTATTAAAGAAAATTTTGTAGTTTCAAGGAAAAACTTGGAGTTTGAAATTGCAAGAATGTCTTTAGTGACATACGAAGTTCACGGTGGACGCATTTTTGGTAAAATTTTCAAATTTAAAGAAATTCTGAACTATTTTGTGGAAGACACGAATTTAGTTAATCTTTATGCTTCATTTGAGTATATGTTTTTCCTCGGTTTTAGTTAATTTAACTAACGTACACAAAAAAATATTAGAGTAAAGAAAACTTTCTCCAAATATAATATTTCGATTAACTAAAATAAAGTTAAATTGGCTTTAGTGAAATAGAGAGTTCACTTTTTTTTGAGTGTAACTTTAAGGACAAACGGTTTCAATGAGAAGTTTACCGACTTTTGGTGAAATAAAAATTCAAATCGTACGTAGGATACCAAAATAACTTTTGAGCTATTTAATTGCTGCATCCAATTTTAATTTGCAACTTCATTGGCAAAATTACCTACGCATATACAAGAAGAGGCATTTGCGTGCCAAGTGACAAAAGATTAAAAACGTGTGGTAATTGCGATTAATCATCAATAGTTATATAATTGTCAATTATTTCACAATGATATTAAGCAAATCGACTGAAGGAATGGAAATTTGTTATGATAAATAACTATGAACATGCTACAAAATATTTCCATTATTTAAATGAATTTGATACAGAATGGAAAAGAGTGTAGTATTGTGTTCCTACTTCAAGGGAGAAATGAACCCTATTTTATATCAATTTTGAGTTTTTAATATGTGTTATAGGTAAGCTAATTGCTTGAAGTATGAGAATACTCTCTCTCTCTCTCTCTCAGCAAAGGAAGCATCGCAAAAAAAGTAGTGAAAATCCGGGAATAATGCAAAACTGGCCTAGAGACGGGCTTGTCATAGGATGTTCACCATTTTAACAGACGTTGTAATGAATTTGTATTGGTTCTAAAGGTGTTGTCCGAATTCAGTGTTTTGGATGTGATTAAAAAAATTTGGGGTATTTGGCCAAATAAACAGTTTTTTTTATGATTTGTAATGCATTCTAACGATCGTGAGACATAGCTTTGTGCGATTACGAACCGATGTAAAGAAACTTTTTTTAACATAAGCATACCCTTTAATTGGCAATTTTCTTAAAAATGCGACTTTTGATAACGGAAATAAGATAATTTTACATAACCTCAAATATTTTCAAAAATTCGGAATTTTCCTAGAATGGATTTAGCATTTGTTTCGACAAAATTTAAACAATTTGTAATATTTTATAAAATCTTACTCTGTTTTTATCCTATTTGAAATAATAAAAGTTAATTACCCATTAAAAATATGCAAAAATGACTTAAAAGAACTTTCTATGTAGTTGAAACAAAGAACATCTTTGGGAGGGCATTTTTGGAATTGCGTTTAAAGTTGTGCATTTAGAACAACTTCCAAATTTATTTGCTGGGCTGTTATGATTTGATTGGTTAGGTCATAGAGGAGGTGTTGCTCGTAAGTGATTCTTTTTCGGATGTTTGCGACTCAACAAAACAATTGATCTAGATCCTCTCTAAGACCTGGTAGAATCTGCTACAAGAGGATATAATGATATTGATATCGCCGGATATAATGATATTATAATTCGCATAGACCCATCTTTTAGTATGCTGATCATCTTAGAATTAAATTCCGAGTCGATTTAGCTATGTCCGTTTGTCTATTGATGTATTTTTGTATGCAAAGTAAAAATTTAACACAGGGTCGTTTTTCGGCTCAAAGACGATCCCTATTTTGGAAAAAACGGTTCAGATTTTGATATGGCTGCCATATATATTTATAACCGATCTGGTCATAAATGACGTATTTATAAACCGATCATCTTCAAATTCATACATTCAAACGTTTTGTGAGTCTCGTAAATCTGCAAAATATCAGACAAATCGGTTCAGATTTACATATACTTCCCATATATATCTTTCGGCCGACTTTTATTTATATGACCCCAGAAGCTAACATAGAGATTTACAATGATTTGCTTTAAATTTTGCATAGGAAGTAAAACTAATGGCCTGTTCCTGTATATCGAACGAAAGCTTTCTTTCGTATTCCAAACGAAAGAAAATTGATTTTTGTTCTTCTATTTCGAAAGGCAAGTCACTTCATATTTTGTTGTTGAGCAATAAACGAACATATACAATAAGTGTCAAGAAAAAGTAAAAACATTGTTAACATTTGAATGAATTCTCAAGCCAAAAATTTGAAAATACTAATTTTTGATATTCAATGTCTTCTCATACAACCGAAACGAAATTTCAAAAATATAAAAACTCAAATTCATTCGAATTCGAGTGACTGCCTTTCTTTAGAATGGGGTTTCGTTCGATATACAGGAACAGGCCATAACATTCTTATTAAGCATGGTAAATTTGTTTGAAATCGGTACAGATTTAGTTATAGCTCCCATATATATCTTTCACCCGAGTTACACTCGTATGGTCACAGAGAACAAAATTTTTCTTCGATCTGCATGAAATTTTGCACACGTTCGTAATAGGCTAGCCAAATTCGGTTTAAATCGGTTCAGTTTTAGATATAGCTCCCATATATATGCACTTATATGGACCTAGAAGCTACTTTTAGCCTGATTGGCTTCAAATTTTGCACAAGTACCATTGATTGTATCGTTAATTGTGACAAAATTTAGTTGAAATCGGTTCGGATTTAGATATAGATCCCATATATGCACTTATATGGACCCAGAAGCTACTTTTAGCCTGATTGGCTTCAAATTTTGCACAAGTACCATTGATTGTATCGTTAATTGTGACAAATTTAGTTGAAATCGGTTCGGATTTAGATATAGATCCCATATATATCTTTCGCCCAATTTACACTCGTATGGCCACAGAGGACAAAACTTTACTCCGATCTAAGTGAAATATTGTACACGGTGTAGAATTAACGTTCTTATTGTGTGTGCCAAATTTGGAAATTGGTTGGATTTAGATTTGAAATCGGTTCGGATTTAGATATAACTCCCATCTATATCTTTCGCTCTATATGGATTTAATTGGCCCCAGAGGCCAGATTCTTGACTTTATTTCCTTCAAAAAGTACACTCCTTCCGCAAAGAGTACAGTTGATTTAAATATAGCTCCCACGTATAAATATTGCTCGATTTAGATTCATAGGACCACCGAAGGTCAAGGCTTCATTCCGATTTACTTGAATTTTACACTAAGAGTAGAATTACCTTTTTAGTAATGTGCCACATTTGGTTCAAATTTGTTAAGATTGGGGTATAGCTCCCATTTACATACGCATTAGTTGGGAAAATATGGTATACAATTTCACAACAAGATTTCACTCCAATTGATTTTATTCTACACAGAGAAAAGATTTAACATTCTATCTAACTGTGTCGAATTTTATCCAAATCGGTTCAGAATTATATGAAACACAATATATTTTTCCGATTTAGGGAAAAATGACACAACGTCAGCGATGATTTCTCCAGATTTTCCAAAGAATCGGTTAAGATTTAGATAAGGCTCCGATTTGTTTAAATCTCGCTAGATATGGTCAATTATTGACAAAAACCCCACAATTGACCACCTATCTAGCCCATACCCTTGTAAAATCGTCACTGCTACGTAACAAAAATTATAAGAATGTCTCAAATTTACTTATATATCTCTAATACTTATGTATCGCCCGATAAATTATAAAATCACTTTTGTGCAGCTGAATAAAAATGACTACACACAAAAAAATAAAATATGAATTTGTACATAAATTTGTACATTTTTATAAATTTATGGAATTTTTCATAAAAAATGTGTACACTTACATAATAAAGGGTGATTTGTTAAGAGCTTGATAACTTTTTTAAAAAAAAAACGCATAAAATTTGCAAAATCTCATCGGTTCTTTATTTGAAACGTTAGATTGGTCCATGACATTTACTTTTTGAAGATAATTTCATTTAAATGTTGACCGCGGCTGCGTCTTAGGTGATCCATTCGGAAAGTCCAATTTTGGGCAACTTTTTCGAGCATTTCGGCCGGAATAGCCCGAATTTCTTCGGAAATGTTGTCTTCCAAAGCTGGAATAGTTGCTGGCTTATTTCTGTAGACTTTAGACTTGACGTAGCCCCACAAAAAATAGTCTAAAGGCGTCAAATCGCATGATCTTGGTGGCCAACTTACCGGTCCATTTCTTGAGATGAATTGTTCTCCGAAGTTTTCCCTCAAAATGGCCATAGAATCGCGAGCTGTGTGGCATGTAGCGCCATCTTGTTGAAACCACATGTCAACCAAGTTCAGTTCTTCCATTTTTGGCAACAAAAAGTTTGTTAGCATCGAACGATAGCGATCGCCATTCACCGTAACGTTGCGTCCAACAGCATCTTTGAAAAATACGGTACAAACCACACCAAACAGTGCATTTTTCGGGATGCATGGGCAGTTCTTGAACGGCTTCTGGTTGCTCTTCACTCCAAATGCGGCAATTTTGCTTATTTACGTAGCCATTCAACCAGAAATGAGCCTCATCGCTGAACAAAATTTGTCGATAAAAAAGCGGATTTTCTGCCAACTTTTCTAGGGCCCATTCACTGAAAATTCGACGTTGTGGCAGATCGTTCGTCTATTCATGATGAAATGTCAAAGCATACTGAGCATCTTTCTCTTTGACACCATGTCTGAAATCCCACGTGATCTGTCAAATACTAATGCATGAAAATCCTAACCTCAAAAGAATCACCCTTTATATTGTTTTCATCAATACTTGTTATGAAATTATGAATTTTTTAATAATATGTACTGGTTTTCTCTTAGCGTGAGAGAGCCACAACATAGAGTTACTCTCATATGTATACAATACAATCATATAATACGAGACAAAAACCGAAACGTAACGTTTTGAAGGCAACGCGTGATTTTGTTGTGTTTGAGTTTTTCAGTACAGTTTTAGTCGCCGTCGCGATTTGAAGATTTTTTATTGCTTTAGAAAAAATTGACGAAAAAACAATATTAACTGGATGCGTTGGTGCTCATGTTTATTAATAATATAAAATATTATAAAACTATGTTCTTTGCTGGCTGGATTTTAATGCGGGTTTTAATAAATTGGTTCATACATTTTGACCAATTATGCAGGCATTAACAATCAGGGGAAAAAATTTAAGAGAAAAGTTACATATAATGCATGACGTTTTTAGTATATATTATGTAAAATTACATAATTTTCAATGACAAAAATATGTATACTTCGTTTATAATATTAAAAATTACATTCATATTATGTACACATTCAAAGTCAATGAAAACCTGTATTTTTTATTTTATGAATTGTTTTCATATAATTTATGAATCCCGTGTTTGGAAAATTTTTGTGAAGACTATTCATAAAATAAATGTATTATTTTTTTGTGTGTAACTTTATATTCCTCATATATTTGTATTAACAATGTACAAATCGGTTCATATTTAAACATGTGTATATGACAATATAAACTTTTATATAGCTCCCAACAAACAAATGCTATGAAACATTTTGGTATACATAGTTGTGAAGGGTATAATATAGTCGGCCCCGCCCTACTTTAGGTATAGTGGCAGCCCAATATTTCAAGCTCACTTAGACCATTCAGTCCATTGTCCCTACTTTAGACTTTACTTACTTGTTTTAAACGCTTTTTTGCTTTGTAGTCAAGATGCTAAAAGTCAACATGTAGCAAATGAAATATTATTTAGTTTTAATATTATTCATCTATGTAATTTTGAATAATTGATCGTTTAATTTTGTGAAACATATATACATATATTTTTAAGTGTATTTATTCTGTCAATTATTTGTTATTGTAATAACATTCAGACTCTTGTTTGTACTCAATTCTAAACTCTTAAGTCAATTAATACTCAATTCTAACTCTTAACTTGCTCTTACGAATACGTACTCGCACTCTCAGTTATTATATGTATGAGTTTGTTTTGTATTCCCTTCTCATATTCTCAATTACTCAGTTGTGATGATCCGTTATTTTACGTTTGTATATGTTATAATGCTCTAAATGATTAGCTTCTTTACTTTGAATTTTTGGAGACTGTATCATACCCTCATGCCCTCGGGCAATGAAGAAACAAAGAGATGAAATAAACCAAAAGTTGAATGAATGGAAGAAGAAGAAATAATGTCTGAACGACTACTATTATTTTGAGGCAACTGTACATAGTCCATTTAATTCTTCCTTTCTTATTGATCCCACAGCCAAACTCGGATCGACTTTGTAAAGGTAAATTTGAGGCTTGTTTCTTTCTCAGAACTTGTCAGGGGTTATCGTTGCCACACTTTTCATATTAATTTCTTAGGATATTATTAGACATATTATATTTATTTGTCGAATCTTTCACATTAGAGAATAATAAAAATTGCCTGTACTTAACACCCATATAACGATTCTTACACAATTGATCACGTTCTCTTATGTAATCTCATATTATCTGTCATAAGTCAATTGTTGTGACGAATTATGTCGCTTCGGTTTGCATCACATGAAATATGAAGATTTTCAATATTATGTCAAAATTCGTCCAAGAAAGCAAAAGTAATTTAAGAAACTTTCCGACTGATAACAGTTAACTCAGTTGTAACAGCCGAAATGATTTCTATGCAAATGTTATCCAATGTTTTAAAATCACGAATTTTTTAATTAGCATCTTCTTCTTCGAAATCGAAACGAAAACTGTTTCATATTTAAATGGAACTCGTAATAATAAATTAGAAGGAAATGTGCATCTGTGTTGAGCCAAGCAAATACGAAACGAATACCGCCTTAATAGAATCATATATGCAAATTTGCTATCAGTGAAGAATACCCATATTCCAAGTTTGCCTTTCAAGGCTGATGGGAACGTTTTGTGAAATTTGCGCAATAACTCAGTGGAGATACAACTGGGAATGATGAATGGAGTCTGTTAACGGCAATGATGAAGATGATATTGCATCTTTTACAGATGCCTTGAACTTCAACTGATATTAACGTTACTACAGCCGATGGCAACAACGACAATGATGACGGCAATGATTCCATTTATCGCAATTGCCAACAATTTGCATAACAATCCAAATTGACTGTTTTACATAATTTCCAAGGATGCTCAATGATGACAGTAACTAAAGATGTTCACAACCATTCCATACTCGAATATTAATGTATCTATATGGGCATAAGTGAACATAGATACATACACCTACTTGTACACTTACACGTCCATAGATAGCTGCCTTAACAAATCTAAACAATTACTTGCACTTATCTGCAATCACATCATCGAATTTCTTGTATGTAAATCGAAACCTCTTGCTTCATAAGTAATTGCACTGTATGTCCTGGAGAAAGTTTCATCAAGCATTATCCTTGTTCGGAGAAGAATAGCATAACCATACAGCCATTACGTTGATTTAAGTTTTGAATTACAGATCGTCATTTGTGGTTACGGATAAGAGCTTTAGTCAGAAGAGATTATGATGCGGAGAAGGAGAGCAATGTGCGAAGTAGTCTTCATTCGTCTAAGTGGCAAGCTAATGCATGAAATTCTCGAATAAATTTAAATGAATCGCCAGGGTACCACGGATGCCTATTTCAGATAGGTAACTTAGTTGTAGGCTACTGTGTAAAGCGATTGAATTATGATTTATATAAATCGCTTGATGAATCATCGTTGTTTATTTAAGCTAAAATTTAAATATGTTAATTAAAAATAAAATAAATTTAATTTAATTATATTAGCTTGCAAAAGTGTTTTTAGCAACAAACATAGTTAAACACAATTTGGTAAAATTCACCGATTTTTGAAAAGTAATATTTTTAGTAAATAGTGTAAGACTATATGTTTATCATTTTGAGTAAAAGTCGTTAGAATTAGCAAAAGATAATTTATTGAAAAATGTATAGACTTTCGGTCACGGAAAAACTTTGCACTAGAGAAATTGGTCTTCTGTTCTAAGCCAAACTCGCATTTGTATTTGAAGGACAAGAAATATTTAGTTTCAATGTACAATCAACTAATGTTCCGAGAAATTGATCAAAACTGCCAGATTTCCAATGTAAAGCAAATCGGATAAAAATTGCAGCCTCCACACCATCGAAACAAAAAACAAAACCGCCTCTGTAACATATACTCCCAAACATATTCTGCCTGAAGTATATACATACAAACATATTTTATGTTTCACCCTAGAATATCTTTTTGAAGGCTCCGAATACACAATTGAAAGTGCAAATTTATTTATGTCTCTCTCACTGTGTCACGTTGATGTCTTTTGTTATATATCTCCGTCGCCATCCTTATTTTTTTCTCTATTCTCTCTTGCCCTGACGTTTCTAAATATATATATGTTTGCATCCTGAGATGTTCCAAACATAATAAGTTCTAACATATTATCATATATGTCCCAAACATATTATAGTTGTTTAGGAACATTATATACTTGCTCTTAAAAATAACGTGATAAAAATTTGAGTTCCATATAGTGTTCAAATCGAAACATATGACAGTGTTTTTCGTCGGTGCATGCCTTCAAGAAGTCAAATCAGGAGATTGGTCTGTATACACAAAGCACAAAATTTCGTTTTTAATTATCGGCAGTGGCCTACATCTCTAAATCCAATTATAACTTGTATTGATTTTGGGTTAATAAACAAAATAGTATGCCCAATCATTAAAATTTGTATTTTTTTCGTAAGATTCTTTTTAATCATAATAGTTGTATTTTTAATTATTAGTGATAATTAAAATTTCGAACAAATATAATTACCATCGTTATTTTAACTATTGTCATATTTCAATTAACAGCATTATTAGATTTGTTAATCCAATAGTTAAAATCTAAAATAAAATTATAACTTCGATAGTTAGTACAATAACTACGATAATTAAAGTTTGAGACAATTTTAATATTTATGTTAATTAAAAGCCCATGGAAAACTAATAACAGTCGATGTAATATCAATTATTTTGTTTGTTAAAAAAATCCACATTTTAATAAACTAAATTATACCTTTAATAAACGCAATAGCTGAATTTGTAACACAATCTAATAAATGCGGAAGAAATTTCAATTACAGCGTTTATTGAAAACTTAGTATTTTTTAACACAGTTTATTACATATAAAATTTATTGCATTTTTGCAATTACAATAGAAAATTAAAAATGTAATTAAAATAATAATTTATAATAAAATGTAATATAAACATGTTAAAAATAATTCAAGGTATATTAAAGTGTAACATCAATTTTGTGTTTCATTACATTAAATTTATTATTTTAAAATTAAATATTGCAAGCCAATATTTCGTGATTTTTTGGCCGTTGGAATTTCATAAAAAAAAAAAAACATTTGAACAAAGTTATAATATACTTCGGACTCCTCAGGAAATTTAAGATTAAATATAAAAATAATTTTAAATAGTGTGTCGAATCGTCATCAAAATAAATAAAACTGGACTTAACATCGTGAATCTCGCCAACAATCAATAATCGCGGTTGAATAGTAGTTCCTTGCAACTTCAGAACTTCCTCCATTGAGAGTCCGATTATAGCAAATCCTTCCTGAGATTCTACCACTGTGTTCCTTTTTCTGAATTTCGCTCCCGATACATCAGTTTTAGTTTTTTGCTGTGGTGGCAACAGGTGGTGAATGTACCATAATATTGAAAAGTTCTTCGAGTCTTCAAAAGTAATAAATTCAGTTAATGACAATTTTAGTTACCAAAATTGACACTTACCAGAATTACAAGATTGCAAATTCAAAAGCTTCTTACAAACAAGAAAAAAGCTTTTTATAAACAAGAAATATTATTATCCAAATTTCTTTAACTTTTTCACTTTTAAATACACGTCTTGCATCGATGTGCTTTAACTTTGTTTTGATCGTCTGATGCAATACTAACATTATCTTGCCAAACGAATGCATGTTTAAGGAAAAATTCCACAAATCGCATATACTCACAAACGATGTATTAGGGTGGTTAAACTCATTGGATTTAATTATTTAATATCTGTTCTTCTTCAGTGTATTTTTTCTAAATATTGTAGACGAAAACTTTTTTACACATCAACCCCAATGTATATTTCCGTTAGATTCCTACAATATACCATAAAACTTAGTTGGAAACTAATTTGCTTTTTGAGAATGCGTGTGAGCATGAGAGCCAGTGAGAGAGAATGAATTGTCGTCGTATACAATGATTCCAATTTGGTGCTTTTAGCACCAAATCTAGTGCCTTTTGATTTCCAAAAAGCACCAAATTGGCTTGTTAGCGCCTTTTCAAAATAAGCACCAACTTGGTGCTTTCCGGCGTTTTCTTTTAATGCTTTTGGTGCGTTTTTCAATTTGAACAATATTGAGTATAATTGACGACATCTCTTCATACAAAAATTCTGATTAGTCTGTCAAAAACTTAAGAAGCTCAACTATATTGTTATAGAATTGGATTGTTATGAAGGTGGTATTGATACTTTCTTAATCAATATTTTTATTCTTTTGAAAAGTCTAGCGACGAGTGGAGAATTTCTGATAAAGATGTTATTAAAAACTTTAGTATTAAATTCACGAAAACACTCATAATTGAAATAAGAATGCCAAAACATTTATTTTCTACTGTGAAAAAAACCTATTTTGAAATTTGAAAGTCATTACTGATAAAAATAAATTGAATGAGTGTAAAATAAGCATTACAAATTAAAAAGATTAACAAGTATATACGGCCGTAAGTTCGGCCAGGCCGAATCTTATGTACCCTCCACCATGGATTGCGTAGAAACTTCTACGAAAGACTGTCATCCACACATTTCAACTCATATGGTTGTTAAATATCATATACTACCACCACGTACCCAATTTCGGATGAATTTTGCTCCACCAAAAGGCACCGGAGGTCAAATCTGGGGATCGGTTTATATGGGAGCTATATATTATTATGGACTGATAGGAACCAATTCCTGCATGGTTGTTGGATACCCTATACTAACATCACGTACCAAATTTCAACCGAATGGGAAGAATTTTGCTCTTCCAAGGTGCTCCGGAGGTCAAGTCTGGGGATCGGTTTATATGGGGCCTATATATAATTATGGACCGATATCGACCAATTTTTGCATGGGTGTTTGAGGCCATATATTAACATCACGTACCAAATTTCAACTGAATCAGATGAATTTTGGTCTTCCAAGAGGCTCCGGAGGTCAAATCTGGGGATCGGTTTATATGGGGCCTATATATTATTATGGACCGATATCGACCAATTTTTGCATGGGTGTTTGAGGCCTTATATTAAAATCACGTACCAAATTTCAACTGAATCAGATGAATTATGGTCTTCCAAGAGGCTCCGGAGGTCAAATCTGGTGATCGGTTTATATGGGGGCTATATATAATTATGGACCGATATGGACAAATTTTTGCATGGTTGTTAGAGACCATATACTAACACCATGTACCAAATTTCAGCCGGATCGGATGAAATTTGCTTCTCTTAGAGGCCTCGCAAGCCAAATTAAAGTGGTCCGATATGGCCCATTTGCAATACCATCTGACCTACATCAATAACAACTACTTGTGCCAAGTTTCAAGTCGATAGCTTGTTTCGTTCGGAAGTTAGCGTGATTTCAACAGACGGACGGACGGACGGACGGACGGACGGACGGACATGCTCAAATCGACTCAGAATTTCACCACGACCCAGAATATATATACTTTATGGGGTCTTAGAGCAATATTTCGATGTGTTACAAACGGAATGACAAAGTTAATATACCCCCCATCCTATGGTGGAGGGTATAAAAAGATTTCGTAAAAATGATTTAAATGAAATCAATACCCAAAAGTTCTAAACATCGTTAGAAGTTTCTTTTTTTAGTTGAGTTTCACCTTGATGGCGTAGTTTTTGTAGTGGGATCTGTTATGTTAGAATTTATAACATATTTTGGTGCTTTTTGCCCTTCGAAAGTTGGCATCACTGACCGTATAAACCCACCACCATATCAACACGTTGTTGTGGTGCGTTTTTTTTTTCTTTTTTTTTTTCATCCATGCTAATTTTTGTCTTCTCTCCAATTTTTTTTAAGAAAGCCGATTGTAATGCCAATTATTGGAATAATTGGATTTGAATCCATTCAGTATTATTTTTAGAAGAAGAAGAGCGGGAATGAATGGTTGGCCTATAAATCCACCACCATGGTATAACGATGTTATGTGTTTTGTTGTTTTTTACATACCTCCTTTTCAACAAAGTAAATTGTATATTCAACTATACCAATAATTAGATTTGCAACCATTTCGTATTATTTCTAATTACAACGATAATTAAATTCAGTTTCGCATACGATTTTGTTTTAACATATAAATTTTGTAAATATAATTACGGTGATTATTAAAAGCACGAAATCTGACAATTTTTTTCAACTAACATACGTTGTTTGTAGGTTTTATATTTTCGATTATAATATACAAAATTGCCAACTGTTGATTTTTAATAAATGTTTTTGAAGTAATACAATTCCAATAATTACATCTACAATTTTAGCAATAAAGCATTTAATTAGAATTTTTCTTTAAAATTGTAAATACAAGTATTAATTTATTGATTTTTTTTAGAATAAATAACATTATTAATAATTAAAATTTTATGGACAAACTTCATAGTTTGCCAAACATTTTTAATGAATTTTTATGAATTTGAATTGTATAAATAATGAATTTGATTATATTGTAATTATCGATTTCCTGAATTGTTTTTTGAATTTCTCTATTTGGAATTGTTATTACTAAAAAGTCGCTGAATTGGTATCGATAACGCCTATTGTAAATATTATTGTTGTAAAATTTAGTACACTAAGCCTTAAGATCCTAGGTTTTTCCTTCACTTTTTCTTCAACTACACAACGGTGAGCATTATCCCTCTTCTCTATTTTACTTACATCTCTTCTCTATCACTTGTCCCTATAATTAATTTCTGTATAAATATTATTAACTTGTACATTGAAAACTGAAACCTCCACTTGTTATTTTTTGTTCCTTTTCCAGTTGGGTTTCACTCTATCAACACTTTGTTTATTATTTCTCATTACTTTGAGAAATAATAAACCCAAGCACACACACACACACACACAACCTTATACAGTCCACTCATCTCATACAGGGGATTTCATCTATTACATTGGTTCTCCACTGTCATTTTTTGCAATCCCCCCACAATTTGGTTGGTATATTTTTTCCGTGAATGCAAAAATATCATCATGTCATGTCCGTAAAATACGAATGCGAATTTTGCTTAGCATAGAAAACGCATTTCTCCCATATAAAATTTTCTTCCATTCCCAATTTCGACAAACTTTTCAATGAAGTCGTTTTATCCTTATATTTAAGTGATTTGACACAAAACTAAACATGAAAGAAAATTTATTCTGACTAAGGTAAATTTTGATTAATTATAGAAAACTTAGGTATATTTTAGAAAATCTTAACTAAACTGTATTGCAAACACATATGCCACGGCCTTTTCACAAAATTGAGTAATTCTTTTTTCGACATAATTAGGAAAATTTATTAGACATAGTTTTTTATTTGTCAATTGTTAAAGAAAATTTCGGAGTTTGAAGTAAAAAGTTGTATTAAAAATGTCTTTAGTTCAAGATGGTCGCATTATTGAGACGCAGATTTAGTAAATCATTATGCTTCATTCATGTATAACTTTTCCCCTTTATCGGATCATTTAACGTACGTTATTACGAAAAAAAAACTTACTAAAGTCTAGGAAACTTTCTCATAGCATAGAAATTCCGTGGTCAGTGTCGTTAATAATTCTGAAAAATTCTTAAATTTGTTGACTTTTAATCTACACTACATAGCAAAGTAGCTTTCAAAAATAGGAGATGTCTTGCAAAACTTTATTGTAACAATGTTTTTACTTTTTTACAGAGCATAATTTCTACTTGGAAATTTAAGTTGTCGTTAACACGTTGTTAAAAGATTTTTAAAAAAAGAGAAAAAACGAATAAATGAAAATTTATTCCCTAGAACCAAGTACGCAAAATACTAATTTAAAAGAGAATTGTGTCCAAAAAGTATCCTTACTTCAATTATCCGCTTCTTTGGCTCGAAAGCAATACCAAATTCATTAGTGTAAGGACAAAACCTTTGGAATAGTGCAAGACAAAATCTGTGGAACCAGTCATGTTTTTTATATTGTGAGGACTGTATGGAAATATGCCAAATATCTCTAGATAATAATTGCGGCTACCATATCTTCAAGACGTAAAACCTGTGAATCGGTTTATATGAGGGGGCTCTTTCGAAAATGCGTACAGACAAAGCTTGTGCAAAAATTTAGCACGATAACATTATTATTCAAAGTTGTAGCGTGATTACAACAGACAATGATGCGGACAGAAGTGACATCATCAGATGGTCTGAGAATTTCTCCCTGATTCCTCTACATATTATAATTTTCATACGAGCTTATTGGACATATTATTGGTATTATTAAAATATTGAATAGAAAGTTCCAGATACCAATCTACGCAAGACTTACTGCATACATGTTTCATCGCTGGCTAATTCGAAATCCTTTAGTATGGATCTGGCGGGGAAGATAATTAATTTCGGATCTTGTATGCTAACTTTTTATGGAAATTACACGCAGAGAAGGAATATGATCACCCCAACATGTTTTGAGAGCAAAATGTTATTTTTGGACGTTGAACATGGACCATTTTTGTGGTAAAAATGTTGTTTTCTCGGCGAAAATACAGTCGAAGCTCGGTTTTACAAACGATATATTGTCAGGCCCTTTCGTTATTTAGAAAAATTTGTTAAATCGAACGGGAATTTAAAATGTTAACTTTTATTGTAAATCGTAGTTTTTTTTTTTACAATATTTGAAAAATTTCATAAGCATTTGGCAAAATTAAAGTACTACAGAGGCACTTAAAAAATAAACTGTTGAATTTGATATATCTAGAATAGGTAAGGGCCTATATACACCCATGTCAATATTCGCCTTGATGTATGCCCGGTTTCAAGCTGGGCCAAGCAAAGTTAGAGTTCATAGTAACATCCTAACATGTCCTATATGTTACACCATTGTTCACTGATTCCTGTGCCGCATAGATTTACTCCTAAATTCCCGGTAGTTTTTTTTCAACGGTAGTTTATCCCTCTCAGTAATGATGCTGACATTCATGTGCATTTCATAGTTCCTCCTCTGTTGTAGGAAGGAGGTTCCTTTTCATTGAGCTAAATATAGAATCGCGTAGCTCTCATTAATACGAGAGAAGTTCACCACATTTGGTATCACAATAGACTGAGTAACTCCTTAGACTATTTAGTCCAAATAGCGATCCAACGGAAACTTGGTGCATACTGCCACTAACGAACCTATCACAGGACTAGTAATAGTGCTCAAGTGCTAATTTATCGATTTCTATACTTTCTTGATTTTAAAATCTTATTAGATCAACAGAATCCAAAAGTGATTCCTTTCTGATGCGATTGGAATTGGGCTAAAAAAATGGACCCTAAGAGTTTGTCCCAGACAGGTTCATGAGAACCTGTATGGTCCTACTAAGTTCTCTCAGGTCATGTCCATTGAAATGAGTTCAATTTACCTCGTCAATGGCAAGCCCGTGTTACGGTGGTCGTTCGCTTCTAGTTCTGGTCCATTAACACAGTAGTCCTGTACCGGTTCTGGGGTAGATCGATTTCCCGTAGCGGAGATGCCACTCTATCTATCCTACCTACCTACCTAGGTATACGGCCATTGAATATGTGTTTCCAAACACTTGATTCGATATAAATATCATGGGAATGCCGCACTTTGTGGACGTTTCCGAAGGACTTAAACCATTCTCACAATCGTCAAATATTGCTGATTTTTTCTTGTTTATTTTCTTAAGATTAGAAGCATTTTCGTTAAATCGAACGTAAATTTTGTTCAACCGTTCTTTATTTAGAATACTCAATGTTAAGAATTTGGACGTTCGTTAAATTGGATTTTCGCTAAATGGGGTATTCGTTAAACAGAGCTTCGACTGTATATATGGTTGCGATAAAAATGTTCCATTTTCACCGTCCAAAAATAAAATTTTGCTTTTGAAACATGTTTGCGGTGATCATATTCCTTCTCTGGGTGTAGATACAAGAATTATACTTCCAAATTGAACCATTTTTCACCAACACTGTGCATCATTTTGTTTTTTTTTTTTTATACAGCCAGAAAAGGAATATGATCACTTCAAACATGTTTCAATTTTTGGATGAGGAACAGTAACATGTTTATCGCAACCATGTTATTTTTTCGGAAATTATGTATCTGATTTCGGCAAGAAAACACACTTTTTGTCGGCAAACATTTTCCGCGTCTCCTACAAAACTAAAATTTGCGATCATAGGAAATCTAAGATTATTACACCTATTTCATTGGCGGTCTATAAAATTGAAAACATCGTTATTATTAGATGCACCGTAAACAAATAACTTCTGTAACATATACTGCCAAACACATTCTGTTTCAAGCAAGGCACCATTTTTTACTTGCAGTAAAATGCCATAAACATACTTATATTCAATTATAAATAAAAACATGCTTATAATTTATTTGAATGTCGTACTGCAAATATTTATTTATAAACAAAACATAAAATCCAATAAGCAATCACGAACATATACGTTCTACATATTCCTTCATTTTGGACTTTTAGCCTCATTTTGTTTTATCATTTTTACACCGAAACATATGAACAGTAGCCTTTTTCGTCCGTTTAGAAGTTGTGCTACAAATTATTTTACACGTACATCGATACGAAGCTGCAGAAAATTTCTACTTGAATAATTTTGTCTTTCGCTGTATATAACATTGATTAATTTTTAAAATATTTTTCTAGAAAATATTAAAATATTCGCAATAATGTGTGATCATTATAAAATCAATATTTTCATTGTCTTACATTGGAAGACTCCTAAATTTTACACAAGATCTCCAAAATGTTGCACATTCCATTGGAAAGAAAATCGCCAGTAAACATGGTCCGAAAATTGATTTCAGCCCAAGGTACACATTCACATTTATTCTCAAGAGCTTTTGATTGAAGCAATTTTGCGGCAAGCAACACAGACAACTCATCTATACATAAATATGT
Organism: Haematobia irritans; assembly: GCF_050003625.1. Classification (NCBI taxonomy): domain Eukaryota; kingdom Metazoa; phylum Arthropoda; class Insecta; order Diptera; family Muscidae; genus Haematobia; species Haematobia irritans. The sequence goes on from NC_134398.1 coordinate 116,386,203, forward strand.
GCGCAGGAGGAAGCTTGTTTGTTGGCCTTTTAATGTCACAACTGGAGGAGCAGAATATTGGTTTACTTCGCCAGTCGAGTTTCCATTTGAAATTCTAACTCGATTTTTCTTGCTTCGCTTTTTCTAGCATTCTTTTCACTTTGAGGGTTTTTCAGGTTTCAGTCCTTCGCTCGACGGGCATGTATGGAGAAAGGATGTTACCGCTACCATAAGATATGCACATAAACTGCTGGCAATTATGTGCGCTTCAAATGAGCATTTCTTCTATGCTCCTTTATGCCATACAAATGTGGCAATACACAACAAGTGAATCATGGAACACTCGCATGGAACATTCATTTATCCACTCTGGAGAAAGCATTAAATCGCAAGTATAACAAGTTATATAAGCTTTCCTATTTTTTTTTTTCATCTTGGCGCGTTTATCCTGTTCGCTTTTATGTTTCGAATGACGTGAATTAAGAAGTACCGGATATGCACTTGCATAAAAAATGTAGAGGAATAGCTCTTCTAGAGCCACTGAGTGCCTTGTATATAGACCCACATGAGAGAGATTCAGGTGGAAATGTGGCATGGATGAAATGAAATCTTTGCCCGCGAAAAAACTTTAGCATCCCCGCTGTTTTGTTCGAAAATACTTCGTTGTAGAATTCTCAATGAGTTTTGTGGTGGGAGGTAGGATATAAGAGGGATTCTGTACTATAGAAAACCATATGCACATTGGAAATGACATCCTGCCGGTGCTTAAGTCAGTGCTTAAGAAATGCGGTTTCGAATTCAGAGGCACCAATCCATCATCAGTTGCAGACTGTTTTTTGCTGTTGTGATGCGACTTGCATCGATTTTTATTGCCACAAATAGAATTTTGTGACAAAGTTGTGTTAATGTAGGCGAAAATTCGTAATATACTGCTAAATAATGCATTCCCAGCGGAAGGCAATCCATTTGTAAAGGAAGTAATGAAATATTCGTTTGGTAATTTATGACGAAAGTTAAATAGATAATGTTCAACTTACTAGGCATTGAAAGTCTTAAGAAATTGAATATTTTTTTGTTACGAGTTTTGTTTTTCTTTAACCTATCATATGTCTACTAAAATATACGAGAACAGTCAAGAAGAGTTCAAAGTCTGTTCCTGCACTGTAAGAAAATTTTTTTTGTTTGTGAGGAACGACTTTTTTCTTAAATCAAATAAAGTGGATTAGATACCCGCGAAGAATTAGCGTAGCTAGACAATGTTCCTAGAGGGGGCTATAGCACCTCCTAGCTAAAAATTAATAGACTGAAGTTATAGGTTCAATTAAAAAGTCACACACAGAAAACAAATTTGTTGTGCCAACCAATTTTTTTGCCAACCAAATTATTTGGTCCCATCTACTATCAGAATATAACCGACAAAATTTGTTGAAGCAACCAATTGTTGTCTGACACAACAGTATATAAAATAGTTTAAAGAACTACATTTTGGGCACATTAATAGTCTAATTGGCAATCAAAACCAATAAAATTGCATTCGTTTGTTAAAACAACTAACTATTTGCCCGATAACCAATGCTTGCGAATTTAAAGAAAAAATCCGTTGGAATCATTTAGTTTTTATTTTATTATATATTAATGTATATTGTAGTTATTGATCAAAAAGGATCTTGTAAAAAGCCTTTTATGAAGGGTAAAAGATAACCCCATGAAATAGCTAAGGTGGAGATTTGCAAAATCTTCAAAAGCACAATCAAATATTTCCAGTTGTTGTTGTAGTACCATATTATCATCATTGGAAGCGTCCCATAGCAAATGAATAACATGGATTTTCCCAACTTCCGCCAATTCTCACGCCCATACATTAACTTTGTTAGTTCGACCACTCACAATCACGTGATCAATTTTCAGTGTGACTTGGGATTCAATCAGACTCATGAAATTTTTCTGATATATCGGCAGCAGGGGAAAGTTGAGATTTTGAGACCGATGATGAGGCAGACAAACCTTATATTTACCTTTCCCAATCTCGGTAATGGTCACATTTGCTAAGATATCTCTACATATGATATGGAAATTAAGAGAAATGGTGAAGAGTGAGTTGCAATTTGATGTTTATCTTACTTACCTTGAAAAAAAAAATCTAACTTGATTTTTAAAATTTTATGTAATTAATGAACCAAAAGATTATAAGTTGTCATATATGTAGTCCATAGCAACAAGTTCCCTTTATAACTATCAAATCTGTTAATACAACCAACTTATTGGCCAGACAGACTTTCTGTTGGGTTTGGTGACACATTGGCAAAACAAATTAGTTATCACAACAATATGGAATAAATTGAAATGGTTGCTTACTTCAATATATAAATAACGATCAATATTTGTTCGGGTGTACGAACTTTTAGTCACACAGCTATTATATTGGTTATAGAAACCATTAAACAAGGGAAGTAACTAACATTTATTCCAAACAACTAAAAATTGTAGGTCTCCACTATCTATTTGTTGTCGTACTTGAATTTTTTCTCTGGGTGCAGACTTCAATATAACCCAGCAAAAAAGAATTATAAAATTGGAAGCACCCAAATTATAGTGTTCATACTGTAGGCACTACTATTCTGCGCCAAGTTGAAGAATTCAGCGTTACTTCTTCTAAAGATGTAAATAAGTTCTTTGTTTAAAGCGGTCGACGCACTTAAAAAGATTTTATTGAACGCCCGACAAAAATTTGTTAAAATATGGATGTGCTGAAATTAGTGTTGCACGTTGCACTAGAGTAAGCGGGTGCTTCGTTGCACTAGAGTAAGCGGGTGCTTCCTCCTTTGCTTACCAAGTTGCATTTCTGTAAGCAAGAGCTTTTTGTGTTTTTTATCACGACTTCTTACAAACGAACGATTTTGTGCGAAAATATATTAGTGAACATAAATCAGTTGACATATTTTGCCGACGATTTAATTCATTTTGTCTTGTTTTGTGTATTGGCGAATTCATTAATTCAAGGTAAGGATAACTCTTGCGGCCAGCAACGCGGACCGGCCCCAGCTAGTATAATTATAACAAGTATATACACCAGTAAGTTCGGCCAGGACGAATTTTAAATACCCACCACCATGAGTCTAATATAACAGTTACCTCAAAAAAATATTCGTCGTAGCGTGTTACTTAATAATATACAGCGGGTTTCTTTATAATGAATAGAATAATAATATATAGGAATGATTAAATAATGACCTGATTTGAAATCTAAAATCTATAAATTGGGAAATTTTACTTTCAGTTTCAAGCAACTTTCATGATCAGTGCGCCAACTATACCCTCAAGAATTGAAATCGGTCTATATGGAGGCCTTACCAAATGGAGCGATAAAAACTAAATCCGTTACAAGGGTATACAAAAGGAAGACTGTTACTTTTAATAATTTCTAAAGACAGTATATTACCGCTATCTGGTAGCACTTTCCAATATTCGAAATTAATATGTGCATTCTTAAGCGCACTAAAGTTGCAATGATTTCCTCATGTAAATGTACTGCTTCTGAAAGAGCTGAATTTCATACAAAGAATAAGCGCATTTAAGTGTGACATTTCCTTATAAATTCATCAGTGAATTCCTCGCAGAAGTAAGCGCTGATTGACTTTAACTTCCCTTACAAAGCTGCTGAAAATTCAGCAAGTTTGTTGCTGGGAACTAGACAATTAAATTATAATAAAGCGAATAAAAGTAGATCCACACTTTTTCCCAGCAAAAAAATTGAGGGTTTTTCTAAAGACACAAGTTTAAAAGCTCTTCCAAAAATGGCCTCACAATCTTGAAATTTTTCGTATCTCTGCTGAAGTTGTAGGTCTTTGAAGCAAGGCAAATTTTCCTTAAAATAAAGAAAAACATTTTTAATTTAAATAAATCTTCTTCAATTCAACTGACATATTGAATTTTTAAATTTAAGATAAAATCGCTTCAAATATAGGCTAACACTTATTTTAAGGATTTGCATCTTTGTTTTACATTTTTTAGCGTTAAGAAAACTGTTTTTACTTTGAAGTACCTGGCATAATTTGGATTTTGAAATTTGAAGTTGTTTGTACATAAATATCTTTATTAATATATCGCAAAAAGAGGATAAAAATTCTGTATCCAATTTAAATTTTATTGATCCTAGATTTAAAGCCAGGGAGGTCCGTCAAAAATGTCTTTATTTTAAAGAAGCCGCATCTTTGGCTCGGAATCAATACCAAAATCCATAAGGGAAGGACAAAATCTTTGGATCCAAGTAAAATTTTTTTAAAGTGTGGATCCCAAGTTTTGGACCTTCCTTTAAAAAGTTTGTTATTAATTCCGAGCCAAGTATTCTGCTTCTTTGAAACAAGTACTTTTTAGCGAGCTATGTGGCTTTAAATCTATGCTCTATAAAATTGAAATTAGGATACAGATGTCATTTTTACACTCTAAAAAATGTTACCTAGATCCATTTTTTGACCTTCCCTTAAAGATTTTGGTATTGATCCCGAATCAAAGATGCGGCTTCTTCAAAATAAATACATTTTAGCGACCTATCTGGCTTTAAATCTAGGACCAACACGCAAAGAAAAAAAAACGTGTACCGAAAACGTTTTTCTTTTGTTAGAGTTTTTTGAATTGCTTCGAAAATTTTAAACTTTTATCACCAAAAAAAATCGTTTGTTACAAAATTTTTATTTTGTCAATAACAAAAGTTATTTTTGAAACAACAACACAGTCCATTTCGTTTATATCAAACACTGTTCTTTTCTGACTTTAGGTCTTTAATAAGACACATTTTACAGTTCAAAATTTAATATACTACAATGTAATGTTGAACATTTTTTCGGAATCTTCCGAACATAAATTTCGCATCCTAAAATTTAGGATGCGTAATCTTTAATATCACGTAAATATTTTTTTCAGTGTAGAATTTTTATTCTCTTTTCGCAATATACACACACATTTGCATGTATAAATAAAATTCAGTTAAATAATCCACACTATAAAAAATACTTCGAAGAAAAAATATATCTTTAATTTCAAAACAATTTTAAACCAAATATGCAAATCCTTAAAATAAGTATTAGCCTACAGTTGAAGCTTTTTATCTTTAATCCAAATATTCAATACCTCATAATTTAAGGAATTTTGCTATACATCAAAAATGTTTTTTTACTTTAATGAAAATTTGCCTTGCTTCAAATATTTACGACTTTAACGGATAGACGCAAATTTCAAAAATTCTTGTCCAATGTTTAAAGAATAAAAATTTTAAGGCAAAGATTATAAACTTTATTTTAATTAAAATTTCTTTATTTTAAGAAAATTTGTCCTTAATAATATTTCAATTGCACATTCTTTCATATTAGGTCAATAGCTTTTTCAGTGTAGAAAACAAATTTAAATGTATTCGCTTTCTCTGCTATTTTCTTCATGTGCTGTCAGAGTCCTTTGAAAATGTGTTAACAGCAACTTAAATTCTCTCGAGTTCAAGTAAGAATTATTGTATGTTTAAAATAAACAGATCTACAAAATAAAGTGTTGAAAAACTTCTTCTACTTTTGAAGCCTTTTTTACGTCAACAAATCCACAGACGATTTTGAGATTTTTTTGTTTTTTTCAGAATTACTAATGCCAAGTTGACCTTAGTCGAAACATTTTAAGTCGAATCACTTAACTGAAAGGACAAAACGACTTCATTGAAAAGTTTATCGACTTATGGATAAGGACAAGAAATCGTTGGCCTCACGATAATATTATTTCATTGTTGGCCTTATTGCTATTAAGGAAAATATCACATAACAAAGCGAAATTTTCTTTGTCTACAATTTCGTTCCGGAAGAAATTATTTTTTGTTTTAGACGTATTTTTATTTATTCAATGTTTCGTCATTTTATTAAATATTATACTGAAAATATATGTAAGACATTGAAATACGTACAAATTGGTTGTTACAACGTACTGTATTAATATTCTTTGCTATTGTACATTTTGTACAAAAAGATTTTTCCGATGAAGTATTTCAATAAAATGACGAAATATTAAATAAATAAAAACTAACAAGCATATACGGCCCAAAGTTCGGCCAAGACGAATATAACGTACCCTCCACAATCGAATTACTTGAGTTATGGTAACACTTGCCAATAACAAGCTATAGTTTTATTTCTTAACATTGTCTTCTAAATTTATATTAGTCCATATATGGTCTATAGACTTCGCATACAACTTGCTCTTCCAAGAAGCTCCTGCATTTTTTAAGGATACACGCAAGAAACTACTTTTTTCTTTCCAAACGAAATGTTAGACAAACGAACATCGTTCCTTCATCGGATCTCAAAAAATGAATGAAGACTATTCGCTAAATTTCATGGTCTATATTTCTCACTTCCGCATCAGCTATTTAGTTCTCTCCATTCTTTTCAAACTATGTGGAAGGAAATGTTAAATTTGTTAAATGTAATCTCTTGTCCGGACGGTGAATTGAACCGTGGATCATACGTTTCGCAAGCAAACACACTATCCACTGGGCTATGTAGCTGTTATTGCTATTGAACAATTCTATTTCTAGGCCATATTGCAGGCCACACACACACGCAAAAAAATAATTCGTTCCTCCCAAACGAAATTTTAGACAAACAAAGTTCGTTTCTCATTTGCTTTTCGCTGTACGGAAGTGTATTTGGAAGAAAAGTATATACTTTTTGTAATAAACGTTTATTCTTTTCCAGGATGTAAAAACAATTTCATAAGGACAAACTCAAAAAAAACACATTGTTTTCTTGCTAATTGCATTTTCCCTCACATCTTTCTCACATCCACGATGTTTTTTAGTTCTTAACACCTTTTCCTGTAATACAGTGAGGCGTGGTGTACACAGACCCCGAGGAATAAAAGATATATAGATTTCTATACTGATGGCTCCAAATTGAATGGACAAGTGGGGTTCGGAGTATATTCTAAAGATCTGGATTCGAATAGCGAAAAGATTACCTAATCACTGTAGTGAAAATAGGCTAAAATATTGGCAATAAGAGAGGTGGTGAATTGGCTGAGAAGTAATGTTCCAACAAATATTGGCATTAATATATACTCAGACAGTCAACCTGCAATAAAATCCTTGAACTCTGTGTTCCTTAACTCGAAAACGGCCATAGACTGCCGCAAATCTCTCAACGAGATGGCTGAGCAGTACAATATTCACCTAATATGGGTGCCTGGCCATAGGAACATACCGGGGAACTGCGAAGCAGATGTGTTAGCAAGGCTACACCCTCAAAAAAAATCGCTTCTTTAACATATGTTCCAAACATATTTTGCAGGAAGCACATATATTATTGGATACTGCCGAAACATTAATATGTTTGTTTTATGTGAACATAGTATATGTTTGGAAGCATTTTGAGCCCAAAAATATTATATGCTTGGAAGAATTTTTTCCCAAATACGATTGTGCTCATTCCCTAACATACTCGTAATTTTCACTTCCACAAAATATTTTAGTTCTTGGCACCTTTTTCTGTAATACAAATAATGTTGAAGAAATTATTCACTTTTATAAATTTTTTAAATTTTACCTTTCGCCTGCACGGAGAATCGAACCGAGGACCATACAGTTTGTAAGCCAACACACTATCCACTGGGCTACGTAGCTGTTATAGTCACCAGCAGATAATTATCGTTATACGTTATATTTATATAGCATAGTTTGCAGCGCCCACGAGCCCATGCAAACATAACATTATTTCACAGAAACATACATTTGTTTGACACGTGGAGCAGTGGTTAGCATTTCTGCCTTGCATGCAAAGGGTCGTGGGTTCAATCCCTGCTCCGACCGAACACTTTTTTAAAATTTTTATAATGAAACTTCGAAATGTGGGTTATTAAAGATTTATAGTCAGTAACAGTACTTGATATAAACGAAATTGACTGATTTTTTGATAAAATATTATTGTTTTATTGCAAAAATAACAATTTTGTAACAAAAAACTGTTTTTGGTACAAAACTTTAAAATTTGGAAGGAATTCAAAAACTCTAACAAAAGAAGAACGTGGATTCGAGTATAAACATACATACATAATTTTATAATATATAATATAATAAATTTAGTTAGGCGTGAACAGTTTTTTACTAGCATTTAACACCATCGCTGTATAATGCCTTTTATTTTTCTTTAGTAATTCATTTTAAAGAAAAAAACTTTTTAAATTGTTTTAGCTGCAAAACTCGAACTTAATGCCCGCTTTTATATTTGAAGGTGTCCGTGGACTCCTCGTGGACTACTTATTAATAAAGAGGAACTAAACTTTGTTTTTACACATTTTACTGTGTAATTTTTTCACTATTTCCTCCTTATTTCATTTTACTGTCCCAACTCTAAAAAGAGTATAGTGCCCTTTCGTTATTTTTATGAACCAAGAAAAAAATTGTGTCCATAATGCCAAAATGATAAAAAAAACCACATGTCCACACATACATAAAATGCTGCTCTCAAGGCGAAAACATATGCTGTTTTGTTTTTTTTTCAAATGTCTATTCTCTTGGTTCCGAATGTCTATTCTCTTTATTCAAATTAAATAATATTTAGACTTAAGCATATCAAATTTTTGGCCTTATCATAAAACAGTTTTCCGAAACAACATACAATCGGTTTCACAGAAATTGTTCTCTTTTGATTCTTTCGCTGTGTTATGTTGATATCTTTTGTCAACTCTTCCGGTTTCCATCTCTATTTATTTCTCTATACTCTCTCTGTCGCTTTGAAAAAAATATCACAACATATGTATGTTTAGTCGAGATTTGTAAATTTATATATGTTTGCATTCACACATATGATTTTTATGAAACATTCATGCCCCAAACATGATATATTCTAACATATTAAAATATGTGTCCCAAACATTTAGTGTTAGTTTAGGAACATTACATGTTTGCACTTAAATATATTGTGTTTAAAAATTGTGCCCGAAACACATTTTGTTTATATCGGAACATATGAAAAACATATTTTTCTAACAGTGTAGGAACTACCTTACATATTCCAGGGGAAATAGAATCTGTTGGTATGCCTCTGGCCACCTGCAAGCTCTTACTGCGTGAGAAGGCTGTTAAGATGGCCAATATTCGATGGGAAAATTGCAAGGGTTGTAGCGACACCAAGCAAATATGGCCCCATTTGAACTTAAACCGCACACTAGATATGCTAGTGTTCTCAAGGCGTCAGATAGCACTCCTGATAACTGCTATAACGGGTCGCTGTCTGATAGGCGAATTTGCAAAAACTATAGGTGCGAAGTATAATGACTATTGTATGAGCTGTCATGATGCGGAGGAAAAGGAATCAATTAAACACCTCTTGTGTGAGTGCCCTGCTTTTTTTTTTTTTAAGGCGTAAGCGAATTTTAGGAGCATATAGCTTTAGATTACTGGCTGACCTGGAAAACGTTAACCTAAGCAGTTTGTTAATGTTTTTGGAACAATCTGGTTGGTTCCACAAAAGTAAATAATAGTGAAGGTTCAGTGGTTAAGACTAGAAGTGCCCATATGTAATAGGTACTTTTAGTTAAATGTGGTATCACAATGGACTGAATAGTCTAAGTGAGCCTGAAATTTAATCGGGCTGCCACTTTAACCTAACCTAACCTTAACCTAACCTATGAGCTGTCATGATACGGAGGAAAAGGAATCAATGAAACAACTCTTGTGTGAGTGTCCTGCATTTTGTGTAAGGCGTAAGCAAATTTTAGGGGCATATAGCTTCAGATTACTGGCGGACCTGGTAAACGTTGACTTAAGCAGTCTGCTAATGTTTTTGGAACAATCTGGTTGGTTCAACAGAAGAAAATAATCGAGAAGGTTCAACGGTTAAAACTAGAAGTGCCCATATGTAATAGGTACTTTTAGTTAATGTGGTATCACAATGGACTGAATAGTCTAAGTGAGCCTGAATCTTAATCGGGCTGCCACTTTAACCTAACCTAACCTAACCTTCCTGTAATACCAACAATGTAGAAGAAATTATACGATTTTATAAATTAAAATTTTTTTTTTTACTTTCGCCTGGACGGAGAATCGAACCGCGGACCATGCACTTTGTAAGCCAACACACTACCCACTGAGCTATGTATCTGTTGGTCATCAATAGTTAAATATCCATATAAGTTATATTTATATAGCATAGCTTGCGGCGCCCACGAACCGAATAATCAAAGTTTATTTAACAGAAACAAACATTTAGTTTGGCACCGTGTAGCAGTGGTTGCTACGTCCGACTTGCATGCCAAGGGTCGTGGGTTCGATCCCTGCTTCGACCAAAGTTTTTTTGTTTTGTTTTTTTTTTTTTGTTTTTTTTTTTTAAACATGTATTCCAGATATGTTCGGAAGATTCCGAAAAAAATACAGCTTTGTATCATATACATTTGTAACTCAAAATATGTCATATTTGGAGGATAAAGTCAGTGGATTATCAGTGCTTTATATGAAAGCAATAGCGCATTATTTTATAATAATCTTTTTTATTTACGGGAAAAATAAAAAAATCTAACAATGCTTTTCTTGTGAAATTTTCGGAGAAATTGCAATAAGCTGTAAAAATAATATAACTTGCGATACTCGGGTACAATGAATAGATAGATTTAGAGCGATCTAGGTTTTGCTTTAATTCAGCTGGCAATTTAAACGAATATACCTCTGAGTGATACTTGATAAAAACAAATACTAACGTGATTTCTTTCGATTTGCATTCCTGGAAACACTTTTTATATTCTCTATTCGTAAAACAAAACATCACTCGAGCTAGATTAAAAAACAACAACTAAAAATATGAAACTCATTTTGCATTACGTCCATTACCATTCATTTCAATGATTCAGAGAAAACAAACTATCAAGCTTTTATTATAATCACCAGCAACAGCTCTCTTAGGTTTTCTTTGGGGGAAAGACAAGGATACAGGATTACCAACAACGCTTCATCTCGCACTCAGTGAACTCATTTACAATATTCGTAATTAAATTCACAACAACCCACTTATCCACCCGCTGCCATCCCTAGAAATTTCCCCCAAAGCAGCGGATCAAACAAAACTTCAAACTCGTGACGAATAGCGTCTGAACCATTGTCCGCACCATGGAACCTCAAGTGGGGATGATAGTGGAGTGCCACGACATCTGTTTTCCTCTGATGGTGATTGTGAACTCTTTACCACAAATTTCCCATCAGGAGTATTTACCTTAGAAATTTAGCATAAATTTTGTCCTTTACCTGATGCTTTTGAATGAATGTTACATCCCCTTCCTAATGTACCGTCTTGTTTATTTGCAGACTGGACTTCCGCCCGAGTCGGGGCATTTATGATTTACAAATTAAAAACACATCCTACAATCGCGACAATGGCCGCTTCGAGTGCCGCATCAAGGCCAAAGGTACTGGTGCAGATGTTCACCAGGAGTTTTACAATTTGACAGTTTTGACACCGCCTCATCCACCCATTATATCACCAGGAAATATTGCCGTTGCAACAGAGGACAAGTCACTGGAGTTAACATGCAGCAGCATTGGCGGTTCGCCAGATCCCATGATAACGTAAGTACCACATTTGCTCATTCACATTCCAGTTAAGAATTTCCCTCGCCATCTAGCTATTCCACATAGCAGGTGTGAACTCCCCCATCCCACCTGGAATGTGGATAACTTATAACAAAGCAGAAAATAAAATCAGAAGCAAGGAGCTCCGGTATGCTCATCGTGATGTTGTGAACTAAATCGACGACAAGGAGTAGGACGATGCCAGGCATCAGCTGCTGGTGGATGATTATGATGGCGATCATGGTTGCATTGTTAATAGTCCTGGTCACTGTGACATTGTCGTCATGATAGTTGTGCAACCGCAGAAGCCCCACAGTGCTTTCAGTGTCGTTCTCCCTGATGGCACTTTGTACTTGAAATCCTGGAATATATTCGTAAAAATGATGTGAAAGTATCCGGTTAAATGCAAAACAAGGTCAATTCTGATTTGCATGCGTGCCTAATTTTCTGTAGATAGTTTGAAAGTAATAAGCTCGAAAAGGTTGTCAGTAATCCAACTCAAACCATATTTGAGAATCAGATCGAAATCAAAACTGAAATCTAAACCGGATACTTCGTAGAGTAGAGTATAGAATTATCTTTGAGAAGAGGAATTTTCTCGTTTTTTCAATTAGGAGTTAGCATATACCCAAACAAGTATATAGGTTCCGCCGGGGCGAATCTTAAGTACTCACAACCATGAATCAAAGATAATAGTTTCCCTTTCAAAATTCTTCGTCGTAGCGGGTTAGTTGAAAATATATACAATTTCAGGAGGTTTGATGATAGATACTCGCCCAAGCAAATCGGCTGAACTAGTCCGCTTTCCGAAATTAAATTTAAAGTTTCTCCACATGGAGATTACATCAGATTTGGTATTTGTAATAATCACACGCAAGGAAAAAACGTTTGGAAAACGTGTACCGAAAACGTTTTTCTTCTGTTACAGTTTTTTGAATTCCTTCGAAAATTTTAAAATTTTATCACCAAAAAAATTTGTTTGTTACAAAATTTTTAATTTTTCAATTCGTTTATATCAAGCACTGTTCTTTTCTGACTATAAGTCTTTAATAAGACACATTTTACAGTTCATAGTAAATATTTAATATAGTAGTATGTAATGTTGAACATCTTTTCGGAATCTTTCGAACATATCTGGAATATATGTAAAAAAAAAACTTTTTGGGGTTCGATCCCACGACCCTTGGCTTGCAAGGCGGACGTAGCAACCACTGCTCCACGGTGCCCAACTAAATGTTTGTTTCTGTTAAATAAAATTTGTTTAATCGGCTCGTGAGCGCCGCAAGCTATGCTATATTAATATAACTTATATGGATAGTTAGCTATTGATGCCAGTAACAGCTACGTAGCTCAGTGGATAGTGTGCTGGCTTACAAATTGCATGGTCCGCGGTTCGATTCTCCGTCCAGGCGAAAGGTAAAATTTTAAAAATTTATAAATTCATATAATTTCTTCTACATTGTTTTTATTACAGAAAAAGGCGCTAAGAACTAAAAACCTTGTGGAAGTGAGAAATATGTGAGGGAAAATGCAACTAGCCAGAAAAGATTGTTTTTTGAGTTAGGCTTTGTGAAATTGTTTTTACATCCTGGAAAAGAGTAAACGTTTATCAAAAACAGTATATACTTTTCGTCCAAATAAACTTCCTTACAGCGAAAAGCAAATTAGAAACGAACTTTATTTGTCTAAAATTTCGTTTGGGAGGAAAGAATTATTTTTTTGCGTGCATGTATGTTTGGGTTTTAGAGGAATCTTAAATTTCTGGTCTAAGCGCACGATGAAAAAAACGCCATTCATATGATTTGAAATCTAAATTCATGATTTTTACTCGAATTACTTGATTTTTTTACTTATTTAATCAAATACATATTAGATGCTTATTTTATACTACAACTAGTCTCTATTATGAAGAAGTGACCAAACAATAGTTTATTTATTGACATCAGTTGATTTATAGAAATTAAAATATCCTATATATATATCGCTGTCTCCATTCCAAAGTACGCTAAGTCTTAAAAGTGAATTTTACAGAAAACAAGTTCAAAGTATTTTTTTGGAATTTCTCAAAAACCGTATTCACATTTTTCGTTCTTAAAATCATGTTTATTGTAGTTTTTTTTCTTGGTTGTACGAATTCAAAATAGTGATGGCTAAAAATGATTTAGACCACGTTAGACCGAACAAAGCTTTTTGCCCTTTTTGGACTGGAAATTTTTAAAACTTTAACCACAGGCTACGTACAATATTAACCATAAATTTTGATAGGAGTGTCGAATAAATTCGAACTTTTGACAGGATGCAATTCACATCAATCCGAATAAAAAACAACGAACTCCATCAAAAAACGCTAAGTCGACTTAGCGTACTCTGGAATGAGGACATCGATATATAGTTGAACTAGGACGATTATTGATGTAAACATATTCATTGGAATTGAGGCTTTCATATACTAAAGCAAGTTAACAAATCATGTGGGTTGAAGCGGCGTAGTTTCCTCGGTTGATTGGAAGTTTTTCGTATTCAATACTTTCGCGCAAAATTTGAAAATCACGATCCGGTTCGCCGATTATGTGACGAATTTAACAAATACTATAAATATTTCGATCTTTCTGAAGATAAATGTAATATAAAAAGAAATATAACATTATTATATACTTAGGCATAAGATACCATTTGTATATATTGTAGTATAGCATTGTTAGTCTGTAAGGATTACTCCATAGATGAATAAAAAAAAAAAAATACGGGCTTCACGATTAGTATGGTTCTGGAGCGGATAAAATGATTTTAGGTCTTGGTGGAGGTCACTATTTCCACGGAGCGTTTACTGCGCTTCTTATCACTTTGCATTTTTTCGACAGAACTGTTTGCCGTACATTCCTACAGTTGAATGTCATGTATCCATATTGGATTTAATGCATGTTTATATATTAAGAATTTATTATCTGTGGAGAGTACTGCATTTTGTCTAATTAACTTGCGGTATTTAATATTTAATTCTTCGCACTTATTATTATCAATATGAATTTCCCAATTTAATTTTGAATCCAGTGTAAAACCAAGTATAAAACCAAGAAATACTTGAATGAAAACGACCCCAAATCGGGGAGTCGGTTTATATTTAAGCTATATCAAAACCTGGAGCGCTATAGCCCATTTGCAAACTTGACTTGCCTGCAGACATAGTTCATTTTATCTTTAAATTTGTAAATTTTACTACAAATGCGATCATCTTGAACATCGTATGGCACTAAAGATATTCTTGTGGTTCTGCGTTTTTTCGCCAATTCGCGGCGAAGCGACGTCATGAAATAATTTTTAGTGCCAACCTTACTGTACAAAATACACCAGGCGCAAAATTCTAAAGGAAGACTTCGTTGGCAATTGTACGGTAGAAATGAAATGAGAATCTCCTTTTTAAGCCATTCTTCAACACTCTAGATCTCGGGATATATTCAGAACAAGGTGGGTATTTTTTTTAAATCTAGCCTTCGTTTTTGGATCATTTAGGACGCTATGCACCTATCACCTTCATGAGCAAATGTTATTTTTGGATGGGAATAATTTTTGCCACAAAACTTTTGTTGTCTTCGCAAACATAAAATGTTTGCTCAAATCATATTCGTAATTTTCGAGAAAAAAAAACATTGCTGTGACAAACATGATACATGTTTCCCATCTAAAAATATAATTTATCTCTTGAGATAGATTTGAGATGATCATATTTCTTCTATGGGTGCAGTATCACGGTAACGAGCAATGGGACGAGAAACAAAAGATTGATTCACATCTTAACCCCCTAATGCCCAATCCCGCCTTTAGGCGAGCTTCATTTAATAAGGAAGCTTTTAGTAAAACACACCTTAAGACAACAAAAATGGTTAAAATAAAGAGAAAACTTTGTTGAAACTGTTCAAGAGGCTTTGCAGCATATAATGAATTTTACCGTATAATTTTTTCTTGTTTAGTTTTCTTACTTTTGTGTCGTTAACATTAAAAATTTAATCAGCTGGCAAAAAAATTGGGGCATTAGAGGGTTAATGCTGGGGCGCTTAAGCAATATCCCCTTGTGGGTTTTCAGTAAAATATAAAGCAATCAATTCCATCACTAATAATTTAATTTCTGAATACTTCGGTCAGCTCTCAGACGACCGATTTAGATTTCTGATTGGTTGTATTGGGCTTAATTTGGCCTTACTATCTTCTATTTAACCTTTAAACTATCAGGTGAAAGGGTAGGACAGTAGGTCCGTGTCAGCCCATAATTTTATATAGACCCCATATAAACTGTTCCCCAACTATACGTAAATTGGTCCGTATATCTTCATAATTACATAAAGCCCCGATATAAAGCGATTCCCAGATTTCAATTCCGGTTCCTATTTTTTTGTAATGTTACTATAAAGACATTTTGTGGCACATACAGATCATGTACACTGCCTTTAACAAATCACTGTGCTTAGAATAGCAAATGTTTGTTGCCGACATCCGGTTCCTGTTTCCATCGTAACTCTTCAAGTATTTTCTATGTAATTCTGCTATAATTTAGATGCAGATTAAGTGGGGGTTGGATGTTTGTTAAGGGCTTTGTTTGAGGTGGTCCGCTTCATTTTTTCTACTGTAAGTGCAGCTGTTGCTGTTTGACTCCAATGGATTAACTTAATGCCAAGCAAGAAAACAACAACAAAAATGATAATATCAAAAAAAAAAAAAAAAACAAGAACATCAGTCACATCACTTATACATCAGCAGGGATAACGATGGTAAATGCTGACTGAAGCTATGGCTTTCGGATGAAAGGAATATGAAAATACAATCAATTTAAGAACAAATGTTTACACAACGCCTTGCCATGAAGCGCAAGAGGTGAATGGTTAGAAGGCTGCAAACTGAGAAACTTTCAATTAATGGACGACATGATATTCCAAAGGATTTTCCTTTCGCTTCTCTGATTATGGAAAATGTCAGTTAATCACAACGAAAAGAATTCGAGCCGATGGCAGGAATTTCGTTCATGGTGTGGTGTTTTGAAAGTTCTTGTGTTTTGCATCATCAAAGTATACGAAAAATACTGCAATAAACATTGAGAAATTTTAGTCACTTGGCCATTTTAATTCGCGTCGCTTTTAGAGAAATTTAAATAGTTAGCATAGAATCTCTATTATTTTTAACAGACAAGTTGCTTTTTTCTATGGTTTGTTGATAGAAACTTGCTTTAAATACTCTACCAACTTTTTTTGAAGACTCTCCCTTTTGTGGTCCATAGTTATACACTGAAAAATATCATTAATAATTTTGCAATTATTTTTTTTTTTAATTAAAAACAAGTAAGTAAAGTAGAAAGTCAGGCGGGCCGATTATATCATACCCTAAACCACCCCTACTTAATTAGTAAACATAAGCATTTGTGGGGTAACATTGGTATAGATTTAAATAAACCGCATTTCCATATTTAAGAACAGTAAGGGGTACATTTTTATGGGAGTTTTATCACAATCAACGCAGAAATGTCTGATATGTTTGTATCTATAGTTGATTTTACACTTACAGAGTTAATATGTAACTAATATCATAGACCAAGGAAGGTATAGACATCTCAAGTGAAGTCACAGCGCTGTAGTTTGTCTGCACACCGTAGATGGCTCTATTTCGTCTGCAATTGAGTGATTTTTTAATTTGGCTTTAATTAGTTTTCTTTCCTTTATTCTCTCGTTGAAACACCAAATATTGTGAAAGTTTATAAAATACTATTCATCCACACCTTTTTTGTAATGCAAATTGACTAATTTATACGGTTATACTCGTTTTCCAAAAAGAAATTGAGTCACTTGACTGCGCAATTGAGTGGAATGACTGCGTACTGCAAATAAACAAAACCATGGTGAATTATCAAGGTATGTCTCTATATTTCTGTCTTTGCTAATATTGAGTCCATTATTAAAAAAGAGGTAATCGTGAAAATCGGGCAATATTATTATGTAAGAGCTACATGTAAGTCTAAATAATACATAAAAATTTTAAACTTGAGTAGCATTGGTTAAGAGCATTATGGCCATATTTGGGAAAATAGAAAAATTTTTTGAAATCGGGTGCTTCATATATATGGGAGCTATATCTAAATCTGAACCGATTTGGATGATTATGTGCACATATAGTAAGTACTATAGAAAATTAGATTTGGCCAATTTAGAGTAAGATCGGTCGATAAATAAGGGATTTATGACCACATTTGGGAAAATCGGGCGATACATATATATGGGAGCTATATCTAAATCTGAACCGATTTCGATGACATTTTGCACACATAAGGGGTGGCAAAGTAGATTCCTTTATGGCAAATTTAACACTGATCGGTTAGTAAATGAGCGCAATCTGACTCTATTTGCCGAAATCGGGCGATACATATATATGGGAGCTATATCTAAATTTGATCCGATGTTTTCCAAATCCAATAGCGTTCGTTCTTGTGCCAAAAAAGCGGACAGACGGACGGATGGACGGACTGACGAACATTAAGGGCTAGATCGACTCAGGAGGTGATTCTGGGTCGATCGGTATATATTTTATGGGATCTAAATCAATATTTCTGGTAGGCACATTTTTTGGCAGATAAAAGTTATACCCTGGCTATATGGTTTAATAATTTAAATAATTTAGTTAGTTTTTATACCCTGCGCCACACTATGGAATAAGCTAGTGCGTATATTTGCAACACCCAGAAGGAGATGAGATACACATATGGTGTTTTTAGCAATATTGCTCAGGACCGGTCCATGTGTCGATCCGTCTGTCTGTGAACACATTTTTGTAATAAAAGTCTAGGTAGCAATTTTAGCCCAATCAAATTTCGCACAATTATGTGCTTTGGGTCAGAATAGAACCCTATTGATTTTGGAAGAAATCTATTCAGTTTTAGATATAGCTCCCATATATATCTTTCTCCCGATATCTACTAATATGACTCCAGAAGCAAGAATTTGGTCTTGATTTGCTTTAAATTTTGTGTTGTAAACAATATGCTTTTATAAGACCCCAGAAGCCAAAGTTTCACCCTGATTTGCTTTAAATTTTGTGCAAAGAGTAAAATTAACGTTCTCGATATACATGCCATTTTTGGATGAAATCGGTTCAGATTTAAATGTTATATTTATCCCATATATATCTTTCATCCGATTTACACTCATATGACCATAGAGGTCAAATTTGTTATCCGATTTAAGTGAAATTTTGCGCAGGGTCTACACTGAAAAAAAAAAACATGTCCGGTTCCAAAGATTTTGGCTTTACTTCAACAATTTTGGTATTGATTCCAAGCTAAAGAACAATTTTGGTATTGATTCCAAGCCAAAGAATTCAAGTAAGGATACTTTTAAGACACAATTCTTTTTTAAATTTGGGTTTTGTGTACTTAACTCTACGAAGCAAATTTTAATTTTTCGCTTTTTCAGCTTTTTTTTTTCTAACGACAACTTAATTTTCCAAATTCTGACACGACTTCCAGTAGAAATTATGCTATGTTTCAAGTAGAGGTCTGCATCGAATAACTTTTCACTACACGTATGCAATTCGCTGTCGAATATAGTACATACACTGTCTTTCTCTCAGAGCGCAAGTAGTGAAGTGAAGAGAACGCTTGCTTGTCAAATACCACCAAGTACTTATCCGAAACAATATGTGTTCCGAAAAAAAGGAACAATAAAAATGTAAGTACTTGAGAAAAAGTACAACATGGATTCTCTTCACTTCACGTGGTACCACAAGTATTGCTTAGCTATGTGCGAAGCAAAACTTTCCATTATTATTAATCATAGATATGTATGTATGTCACATATTTCATATATTTATGTATGTCACACACTTACCTTAACGTTTTCCGTTCTTTATATCAATCCGAAAACATATATTATGGAGAGTAACTGTTTTCTTGTATTTCTGAAACTTCACGTGGTACATGGAGTACTCTATGAAGTTTTGTTCTCGCAACATACTCGACGTGATCAATCTGAGTACACTTCAATAAGAGAGAAAGAGGAATATGTGTTTGTTGGTAGTGAAGACATCAGAGTAGCAACAAGAAGTTACTCGTGGCTTTTGATGTTCATTAAAATGTGTACCAATTGTTTTGCGACTCTCTCAAATAGATGCACTCATGTAGCAAGTACACGTGTACTCTGCATTTACAAATGCAATTGTGCAGACCTCTAGTTTCAAGTAAAATACGTCTTTAAAATAAAGTGTTATTCTTTTGTTGCAATACTTTTTAGTAAATTCTCAAAAAAAAACTCATATACTTAACTTATATAGTCTTAAGAAATAATGTAAATATGATAGTACCACAATAAAAAAAATAAATAAAGTGTTGAAAAACATGCCATATTTTCAACGATTTTTTGCTTTGTAGTCAAGATGCAAAAAGACAACAAATTTAAAGACAATTTCATTAATTTTAAAGAATTTTTCTGAATTATTAAAGTCAAGTTGACCTTAGCCAAAAAAAAATCTTTGATAGCCATTTTGAAGTCACTTAATTATAAGGACAACACGACTTCATTGAACAGTTTATCCACTTTTGGACAAGGAAAAACAAATTATATTAGAGAAATGCGTGTTCTAAGCTAAGCAAAATTTGCATTCGTATTTTGAGGACATGAAATCTTTGGCCTCACGACAATATTTTTTCAGTGTAGAATTAACATTGTAGCTATGCATATCAAATTTAGTTGAAATTTGTTCAAATGTTGATATAGCTCACGTATATATATTTCGCCCGATTTTCACTCGTATGACCACAGAGGTCAAAGTTCTAATCCGAATTACTTAAAATTTTGCACAGGGAATAGAATTACCCCAGCAAAAAATGTGGAAGTTCTTCTAAAGTCACAACTTTAAATGCACCTCCAAAAATGTGCTCCCAAAGATGTTGTTTATTTTAACTGCATAAGGAGTTCATTTGATTAAATTTTTTATAACTCGCTTTTTTCATAATTTTAATGGGAAATTATTTTTGTATTTTGTTTCAAATAGGTTCAAAGCAGATTAAGAATTAATAAAATGGTACAATTTATTTAAATTTTGCCGAAACAAATGCTAAATCCAATCTGGAAAAATTGCGAATTTTTGAATATCACAAAATTTCTTAATTCACATCCAAATCACTGAATTCGCATCATACCTTAATAAGTGATGCAAATGCAGTGCAACGGCTGCTGAAATCGTTGACATCGACCGATAAATCTTAAATATACTTTTGCGAAGTTGCTTAAAAATTCTTCAGGTGTAAATGTTTCCCATAGTGTTTTACTAACATTGTGTTCCATTTTGAAAAGTCGTAAAAAAATTTTGTCAAAATCGAGTCATATTTAAATATATGTATGGGAACAAAAACCCTTATATATCGGCCCCGCCCGACTTTAGACTTTCCTTACTTGTTTATTCAAAGAGAAATCAAACGCCAATTAATTTTTTAATTGGAGCCATGCATTTTTTTAGTGTGTTTGTTGATTAATTATTATTTGCATTTGCACGATTAATCATATATATGAATCATATAAAATAATTTTGTTAATCAAGTCAAACCAAACACTATCATTGGCCCATTTGGAACTGAATTTATTGAATTTAAATAAATATTTTAACATATTTTAATTAATGTCACTCCACACCCGTGTGGGTATACTAACGTTTTCATTCCGTTTGTCACACTGAAAAAAATATTGTCGTGAGGTCAAAGATTTCATGTCTTTAAAATACGAATACAAATTTTGCTTAGCATAGAAGACGCATTTCTCTAAAATAAAGTTATTTTCCTTGTCCAAAAGTCGATAAACTTTTCAATGAAGTCGTATTGTCCTTATAATTAAGTGATTTGACTTAAAAATGGGTATCTTAACATGAAAGAAAAAATTTATAGGCTAAGGTCAACTTGACTTTAATAATGCAGAAAAATTCTTTAAATTTAATGAAATTGTCTTTAAATTTGTTGTCTTTTTGCATCTTGACTTCAAAGCAAAAAACCGTTCAAATATAGGACATGTTTTTCAAAACTTTATTTTAAAGAAGTTTTTTACTTCAAACATAGCATAATTTCTACTGGAAGTCGAGTCCTAATTTGGAAAATAAAGTTGCCGTTAACTCGTTTTTAAAGGACTTTGATAGCATATGAAGAAAAAAAACTGAGAAAGCGAAAAATTAAAATTTGCTTCCTAGAAGCAAGTACACAAAACCTAAATTTAAAAGAGAATTGTGTCTTAAAAGTATCCTTACTTGTATTCTCCGCTTCTTTGGCTCGGAATCAATACCAAATTTTTTAAAGTAAAGACAAAATCTTTGGAACCGAGTATGCTTTTTTTTCAGTGCACACATCGAAATATTTGTCTAAAACCCATAAAGTATTTATATTTTGTGTAGGATTGACGTATTTCTCTGATATACAGTGTTTTCCATGCCAGAAAAACGATGAACTTTTCTATAAAGTCGTTTTTCCTTATAATTAAGTGATTCAAATAAAAATGGGTATCTTAAAATGAAAGAAAATTTTGTTTGACTAAGGTCAAGTTGTGTGAATTTGAAAATTTAAATTGTAGTTAACACGTTTTTAAAAGAGTTTAATTGCACACGAAGAAACAAACAGAAAAAACGGAATCAATACCAAAATCATTAGTAAAGACAAAAAAATTTTTCAGTGTATATATGAGATTCTTTCAAACCAAATTTCAAGGCTCTAGGTTTAATGGTTGAACACATATTGATTTTTTTAATCCCAGATTAGTCATTCAGCACAAAGTGGGACGTGAGCTTACGTACACCATAGCGATGATCCCTATATTTGGTGATATGGTCAAATACCGTTATGAAATTAGCCCACATCCAAAAAAGGCCTAACATTATATAACTCTTTGCTAAAAGAATGTTATATATAAATGTCCACTTAAAGCCAGTGTTAGGGGACTCGATTCCAACTAAAAATTACCCCGACCCAGAGCTTTGGAATCGAAATTTAAGAGTCAGAATGTGATGGTTTTTTGATTGATTTTAATAACTGAAATCTAGTACTTTTAAGACATATACATTGAGAAGCCTGAACTTTGGAATTTGTTAGGGAATGATAAGCTTCAAATTCCATTTGGAATTCTGAATCGATCTAATTGTCATTTTTGTTAGCAAAAAAGAACGGATGTATAAAATTTAAATACCCATCAATCCAATTTCTTTAAAAACTAACGACCAAAACTTAATTTAGTTTTTTGAAATTTCCATGTATTCAGTTTCGATGGGTCTCTGGTTCTTTGCACATAATAATCAATTTTTACCAATACCATTTCCATACATACAAAAACATTAGGGATGGCAGATTTTCGATGCAGATCTGAGAATTTTTCGGTGCTTGCTGGAAATGGTGAACGATATAGTTCACATTTTTTAATAAAATACAATGCGAAGCTAATGGATCGACTTGCTTAACATAGAAGAAAAGTTCAATGTTCCAAATTAAATTGCAGTAATTGCACGAAAATTGGATAAAAGTGTAAGAGTTGTAAATAACAACCCAGTAAAAAGGCGTCGCCAAAAACGAGTGAAAATGTTCTTTTTGGATCTCGAAGTGGTGCAAAATTGGCGCAGAAGCAAAGAAATTGACATCGTCTTGTCACAGTGAAAAAAAGCATACACGGTTCCAAAGATTTTGTCTTTATTTTAAAAATTTTGGTATTGATTCCGAGCCAAAGAAGGGGAGAATACAAGTAAGGATACTTTTAAGACACAATTCTCTTTTAAATTTGGGTTTTGTGTACTTGCTTCTAGGAAGCAAATTTTAACACTTTGGTTTTAACCTAGTTGAAACCAAAAAGTTAAAATTATCCATTAAAATATGAAATAAGTGAGTTATAAAAAAATTTAATTAAAAGAATTTCCTGTGTAAAATAAAAAAAAATATTTTTAAAGTAGTGCCTTTAGAAGAACTTCTCAATTTTTTGCTGGGAAAGCGAGCCATGTCAAGGCTAGATCTAATCAGAGTTAGATTTCAAAGTTACTACTTATACCCAGAGCAGTGTTTCTTTTTTGTATAACAAGTAAGTAACATCAGACTATATGACACCTTAAACCGCCGCCATTGTTACTTAGTCGGCGCATTATATTTCATTTTGCAAAATTCGGGAAATATGAAATACTGAATAATGACTAAATATGATAATTTATCTTATGGTGTTTTGTTTTCTGAGAAAATGTTGACGGTGCTGAGAAGGCCAGTAAACTACCCGA
Organism: Haematobia irritans; assembly: GCF_050003625.1. Classification (NCBI taxonomy): domain Eukaryota; kingdom Metazoa; phylum Arthropoda; class Insecta; order Diptera; family Muscidae; genus Haematobia; species Haematobia irritans. The sequence goes on from NC_134398.1 coordinate 116,410,027, forward strand.
TTGCAGTATTCCACACAATTTCAACAATGGATGTGGACAAATTATTACATTGTTCTTACAATGTAAAGTAAAGAGGTTTTTTATCGGGACATAGTTTGAAGGAGAAGAAAACTCAACTTAATTTAGCACAAAAATCTTTAAAATAAAATTTTGGACGCTCATCTTTGAAATTTCGAGCCCCCAAGTTAAAACCGTATGTCTATGAAGTAAAAATTAAATCGGGCTGCCACTTTAACCTAACCTTATCACTATGGACAAAATAATCTAAGTGAGCCTGAAAATTAACATGAAGTATGTTAAGACAAATTTTCTCAATTTTAATAACAACATGTTTGGTTTACAAAGGGCAAATTTCTTTAAAATAAAAAAACATTTAACTAAAAGAAAGATCATGTATTGGCTGAAGAAACATTTTTCGTTAAATTTATGACACTTTGAAATGTACATCACTCCGTTAAAATCGTTTTTTAAATGTTAACGCAAAATTTTCTTACCCTTAAGAAAAAAACTTTTTGATTATTAACTGAAGATTTTGAAGATTACAAAAATTTTTTTACGAATATGCGATTTCGGCCTATGTATTCCTAATTGATGGATCTTTTGAAAATGAAATTCAATTTCCTTTCCATCCTAATATATGTATATGTATTTGTGCTTTAATTAATTCGTTACAGCTTTCCATTTTCATGAACTCAATACTCATGTAGCCCCATTTTGTCCATTTGTTCGATTTATTTTGCAGTTGGTATCGTGAAGGCAGCACTGTGCCATTGCAGTCTTACATCCTAAAGGGTGGATCCAAGAATCACTATACAAATGCCACACTGCAGATACTGCCCAGACGGGTCGATGATGGCGCCAAATACAAATGCGTTGTTTGGAATCGTGCCATGACCGAGGGTCATACTCTGGAAACAACTGTCGCCCTGAATGTGAACTGTAAGTACGCAACAAAATTAATTGCTTTTGCTTTCACTATTTCAGTTGAGGTCCCAGCATCATAGCTGCTGGTCCATGGTTTAATAATAATATAGTAAAGACTATTGCAGGAAATGGGATATAGTCCATGGTAAGAGTGAGTGAGTGTATGCGTTTTTGTATGAGAAATGAGATCCGATTTTGTTATTGTGTGGTATCAGTTACTAGGGTGCGATGAATGACCGGGAGATACCGGTTCCCCTTACATTGAGGATGCTCATTCTGACACTCTTCTCAAATTCATCTACGATACCATTATTATCATTGCTTAAGAACAAAATAATCATTATCTGAGTACAAAGTAACATGCTTTAAAACTTCATTCTTCGTTTTTTTTATTATTCTGATTTAATATAGGGATATTGCTTGTAGATACTGTTGTCCTTAACGATGTCTTTCTCTTACATGGGATTTGGTAAAAGGATCCTCGTCCATTGTAGCAAACAATGATTTATTGTAGCCCTTTTGGTTATATCGCATAAAGTAAAATAGCTCGTAAGTAATGTCATGACTACAATATTTTAATATTGGTTTATTTTTCATATGAAATTTTATAAAATATGAAACTTGGGATATGGTTTGACATGCACGAATTAAAGGATAGCATCACGCAGGCTGATAACTGCCTGTGTATGTGTGTGTGTTGAAGATAGAAATATGAAAGAAGTGTCGAGAAAAGAAAAATTATTTGGAAAACTTATTTAAAGTTTTGTGAATGCCACTAAACCAGACTGTCTCAATGAATAGACTAAGACTTGCATAGACTAAAATATCAGGCTACATGATGTCCAATAACTTTGCTTTCAAGCCAACACTTTATTTAAATTTTAAATTCAACTTACAAACATTATCAATGGGTGTTTCCATGGTTCCATTAAATGGTAAATATATTAACAATGTACATACGGTTTACAATAAAGGATTATAGTAAATTCATTAAAAAAATTTAATTAAATTTGTGGTAAGGACTTTGCAAAATATAATTGCTGTAGCCATTTAAGAAATGTTCAATTTTTTCACTTTGATCGTTATAATTTTGGAAAATTAAAAAAAAATAGAAAAAAACAAAGTATAAAATACAAAATATATTTTTTTTTACAAGTAAGTAAAGTAGAAAGTCGGGCCGAGCCGACTATATCATACCCTAAACCACAATTACAGAATTAGTAATCATAAGCATTTGTGGGGTAACATATAGGTCTGGGAGATAAACCGCAGTTGCATATTTAAGAAAATTAAGGGGTACATGTCTATGGGTGCTTTGTGTCAATCTGACTATAGCTCATAGTCAATGTTGCCAGGGAAAATGTTCGGTTTACCCTACAAGGACAAAAAAGTTCCCTACTTTCCTATACATTCCCAATCAATTTTCCCTACTATAGTTTTCGTTAAATTTAAAAAATTTTACAAAACAAAAATGGTTCTAAGTACTTTATTATCTTAAAACATGAATATGCAACGTATATAACTTAGAATATAAATTTGTATTACTACCACGGTTGCCACAGTTGGTAGAATTCTACCCAAATTAGTAACCTTTTTTGTTAAATCTTTATAAAAATAAAATTTTGGAAAAAGTTTCTATAAACAAATTTTTGTGAGAAATTTTTCTATAGAAACAAAATTTTGACAATAAATTCTATAGAAATAAAATTTTGAGAAAAAAATTCCACAGAAATAAAATTTTGAGAAAATTTTTTATAGAAATAATATTTTGAAAAAAACTTCTATAGAAATACAATTTTGACAAAATGTTCTATAGAAATAAAACGTTGACAAAATTTTCTACAGGAATAAAGTTTACCACACATTGTTAAAGATCAAGCCTTGCCGGCTTCTAATTTCCTCCTCTAGAGCCACCAAAATGTAAAAATTATTACAAATTGTGTTGAGTAAAAAAGTCCTACATTGTGGCCCTACGTCCCTACAAGACGCTAAATATTAGAAAAACTCTACATAAAGGGAATTTCCCCTACTTCTAGCAACACTAGCTGTGTTGATAGTGCACCTACGGAGTTAGTATGCCACTAATATTGAGCCTATTACTAAAAAAGAGAAAATCGTTAAATTAGTGTGGGTAATAAATACAAATTTGTAAAAATCGAGCAATATTCTTATGTAAGAGCTACAAGTACGTATAAGTACGATCGGCTAGTACATCAAATTTGAGTAACATTGGTTAATAAATAAGAGTACTATGGCCAAATTTGGGAAAATCGAGCGATGTATATATATGGAAGCTATATCTAAATCTGAACCAATTTGCATAATATTTTGCGGGTTTGATTAATACCACAAAAGGTTACCTTGCGCAAGATTTGAGTAAGATCAGTTTAGAAATGAGGCCTGTATAGTCAAATATAAGGTTATTAGGCGCGAATTTTTCAAAATCGGGTGATACATATATGGGAGCTATATCTGAAATGGGAGCTACATCTGAACCGATTTCGATGAAATTTTGCACATATAGTTAGTACTATAGAGGACTGGATCTAGCTAACTTTTAGTAAGATCGGTTAATAAATAAGAGTTCTATGGCCAAATTTGGGAAAATCGGGGTATACATATATATGGGAGCTATATCTAAATCTGAACCGATTTCGATGACTTTTAGCACATATAGTTAGTGCTATAGAAGACTACATTTAGCCAAATTTGAGTAAGATCGGTTGATAAATAAGGGTTTTATGGCCAAATTTGGGAAAATCGGGCGATACATATATATGAGAGCTATATCTAAATCTGTACCGATTTGGATGAAATTTCGCAGACTTGAAGGGCGATGGAAAATTTGGTGACGATCCGTTTGAAAAAAAGCGCAACGTGACCCCATTTGTCGAAATCGGGCGATACATATATATGGGAGCTATATCTAAATTTGATCCGATTTCTTCCAAATTCAATAGCGTTTGTCCTTGTGCCCAAAAAACTCCATGTACCAAATTTCATCAAAATCGGTTAATAATTGTGACCGGAATCCTCTGAACAACAAATACATGGGCAGACGGACGGACACCAAGCGCTAGATCGACTCAGGAGGTGATTCTGAGTCGATTGGTATATATTTTATGGGGTCTAAAATCAATATTTCTGGTAGGCACATTTTTTGGCCGATCAAACTTATTATACCCTGACCACTATGTGGTTTAGGGTATAAATATGTGATAAAGGTTAGGTTAGGTGGCAGCCCGAAGTATCAGGCTCACTTAGACTATTCAGTCCATTGTGATACCACATTGGTGAACTTCTCTCTTATCACTGAGTGCTGCCCGATTCCATATTAAGCTCAATGACAAGGGACCTCCTTTTTATAGCCGAGTCCGAACGGCGTTCCACATTGCACTGAAACCACTTAGAGAAGCTTTGAAACCCTCAGAAATGTCACCAGCATTACTGAGGTGGGATAATCCACCGCTGAAAAACTTTTTGGTGTTCGGTCGAAGCAGGAATCGAACCCACGACCTTGTATATGCAAGGCGGGCATGCTAACCATTGCACCACGGTGGCTCCCAAATATGTGATAAAAAAAATCAATTTTCGCCATCCTAAAATAACATTTTACTCTTAAAACATTTTGGGGAAATCATATTCCTTCTCTGGATGTAGATAATATGAAGATAAAAGTGTGATACAATATATTTTAATAAAAATAGAGAATGAAATTCGATTTTTTTTTAATTCTTTCATCAAAAAGGCACAACCTCGAAAGCAATGCAAAGGTTCCGAAAAGGCAGTTATCAGCATTATTCAGAGGATAAACCACCACTGAGAAACTTTTTGAGGTTTGGTCTAAAGTGGGATGGAACCAGTGACTCTTTGTATGCAAAGCGTGGATGCCAACCATTGCGCGATGTTGATTCCCACTATTTGGAATTTCTTCTAATGAGAATAGCCCACCAACTAGACAAAATTGTATAGACTCTACCAAGCTGCCGATGGTAAAAACTTTGTAACTGACGAAAATGCTTCTGCTTCGTTCTCTGGGTAAACATTTCCAAATATCATACAAAAAATCTTTCTGATGAGTGATCTATGTACGAAATACAAAAGTTCTCACAGGCATAACTAATTGCCCTACGGAAAATGCATCAACTCCAGGACCTGGTTTGTACAGACTTGCCTTAGTTCTGGCCAAAACATACGGAAAGGACTGACCAATTTACACGTTAACATATGACTTGAACTCTTTCGAAGATAAAAGTCCGGAGAGGGTTTAGTAGGAAACAAAAATATTATTTTGAGGACACAAATTAGATTTTCATTTTGCGGTATTATTTCATTATGAAATAAAATCCCAATCTTATATATGAAAAAAGCCCCAAAATGTATTGTTATACCCTCCACCATAGGATGGGGGTATATTAACTTTGTCATTCCGTTTGTAACACATCGAAATATTGCTCTAAGACCCCATAAAGTATATATATTCTGGGTCGTGGTGAAATTCTGAGTCGATCTAAGCATGTCCGTCCGTCCGTCCGTCTGTCCGTCTGTCCGTCTGTCCGTCCGTCCGTCTGTCCGGCTGTCCGTCCGTCTGTGGAAATCACGCTAACTTCCGAACGAAACAAGCTATCGACTTGAAACTTGGCACAAGTAGTTGTTATTGATGTAGGTCGGATGGTATTGAAAATGGGCCATATAGGACCACGTTTACGTATAGCCCCCATATAAACCGATCCCCAAATTTGGCTTGGGGAGCCTCCCGGAGCAGCAAAATTCATCCGATCCGGTTGAAATTTGGTACGTGGTCTTAGTATACGGTCTCTAACAACCATGCAAAAATTGGTCCATATCGGTCCATAAATATATATAGCCCCCATATAAACCGATCCCCAGATTTGACCTCCGGAGCCTCTTGGAGGGGCAAAATTCATCCGATCCGATTGAAATTTGGTACCTGATGTTAGTATATGGTCTCTAACAACCATGCAAAAATTGGTCCATATCGGTCCATAATTATATATAGCCCCCATATAAACCGATCCCCAGATTTGACCTCCGGAGACTTTTGGAGGGGCAAAATTCATCCGATCCGGTTGAAATTTGGTACCTGATGTTAGTATACGGCCTCTAACAACCATGCAAAAATTGGTCCATATCGGTCCATAATTATATATAGCTCCCATATAAACCGATCCCCAGATTTGACCTCCGGAGCCTCTTGGAGGGGCAAAATTCATCCGATCCGATTGAAATTTGGTACCTGATGTTAGTATATGGTCTCTAACAACCATGCAAAAATTGGTCCATATCGGTCCATAATTATATATAGCCCCCATATAAACCGATCCCCAGATTTGACCTCCGGAGACTTTTGGAAGGGCAAAATTCATCCGATCCGGTTGAAATTTGGTACCTGATGTTAGTTTACGGCCTCTAATAACCATGCAAAAATTGGTCCATATCGGTCCATAATTATATATAGCCCCCATATAAACCGATCCCCAGATTTGACCACCGGAGCCTCTTGGAGGAGCAAAATTCATCCGATCCGGTTGAAATTTAGTACGTGGTCTTAGTATACGGTTTTTAACAACCATGCAAAAATTGGTCCATATCGGTCCATAATTATATATAGCTCCCATATAAACCGATCCCCAGATTTGACCTCCGGAGCCTCTTGGAGGGGCAAAATTCATCCGATCCGATTGAAATTTGGTACCTGATGTTAGTATATGGTCTCTAACAACCATGCAAAAATTGGTCCATATCGGTCCATAATTATATATAGCCCCCATATAAACCGATCCCCAGATTTGACCTCCGGAGACTTTTGGAAGGGCAAAATTCATCCGATCCGGTTGAAATTTGGTACCTGATGTTAGTATACGGCCTCTAACAACCATGCAAAAATTGGTCCATATCGGTCCATAATTATATATAGTTCCCATATAAACCGATCCCCAGATTTGACCACCGGAGCCTCTTGGAGGAGCAAAATTCATCCGATCCGGTTGAAATTTAGTACGTGGTCTTAGTATACGGTTTTTAACAACCATGCAAAAATTGGTCCATATCGGTCCATAATTATATATAGCTCCCATATAAACCGATCCCCAGATTTGACCTCCGGAGCCTCTTGGAGGGGCAAAATTCATCCGATCCGATTGAAATTTGGTACCTGATGTTAGTTTACGGCCTCTAATAACCATGCAAAAATTGGTCCATATCGGTCCATAATTATATATAGCCCCCATATAAACCGATCCCCAGATTTGACCTCCGGAGCCTCTTGGAAGAGCAAAATTCATCCGATCCAGTTGAAATTTGGTACATGGTGTTAGTATATGGTCTCTAACAACCATGCAAAAATTGGTCCATATCGGTCCATAATTATATATAGTTCCCATATAAACCGTCCCCAGATTTGACGTCCGGAACCTCTTGGAGGAGCAAAAGTCATCCGATACGGTTGAAATTTGGTACATTTTGTCAATATATGGCCTCTAACAGCCATGTAAAAATTGGTCCATATCGGTCTTTAGTTATATATAGCCGATGACTTATTACACAAAAATTGGTCCATATCGCCAAAAACAATCTACCAAAACTTTATTTCCATAGAAAATTTTGTCAAATTTTATTACTATAGAAAGTTTTGTCAAAATTTCATTTCTATAGAAAGTTTTGTCAAAAGTTTATTTCTATACAAATGTTTGTCAAAATTTTATTTCCATAGAAAATTTTGTCAAAATTTTATTTCTATAGAAAATTTTGTAATCTACCAAAACTTTATTTCTTGATTTATTTTGTAATCTACCAAAACTTTATTTCCATAGAAAATTTTGTCAAATTTTATTACTATAGAAAGTTTTGTTAAAATTTCATTTCTATAGAAAGTTTTATCAAAAGTTTATTTCTATAGAAATGTTTGTCAAAATTTTATTTCTATAGAAAATTTTGTAAAAAATTTATTTCTGTAGATTTTATTTCTATACAAAATTTTGTCAAAATTTCATTTCTATACAAAATTTTGTCAACATTTTATTTCTATAGAAATTTTTGTCAAAATTGTATTGCTATAGAAAATTTTGTCAACATTTTACTTCCATAGAAAATTTTGTCAACATTTTATTTCTATAGAAAATTTTGTCAAGTTTTTATTTCTATAGAAAATTTTGTCAAATTTTTATTTCTATAGAAAATTTTGTCAAAATTTTATTTCTATAGAAAATTTTGTCAAGGTTTCATTTCTATAGAAAATTTTGTCAAAATTTTATTTCTATAGAAAATTTTGTCAAACTAGATTATATACGTATTTAATCGGCCTTTTTTTGTTTAATATATACCCCGTATGGGCTAACTTACAATTTAGAAGACAGTGTTAAAAAGTTTTACGATACCCAAGTAATTCGATTGTGGATGACAGCCTTTAGTAGAAGTTCCTACGCAATCCATGGTAGAGGGTACATAAGATTCGGCCTGGCCGAACTTACGGCCGTATATACTTGTTTTTGTATATAAAATTTTGAGGCCTTATTTTATTTCATCTTTGGGTACTTTATTTCATTGGGGTGTCATTTCATGAACTTTGAAGAGCTGTAGAAATAAACGAAGACCAACGGAAATCACTGTTGAAGAAATCGTGAATTTCCCAAAGCAATGACAATATCTCATCACCTTCAAACAATTGGTTTTGACTTAAAAACTCGTCTTTTTTAACAACATTATTACCAACGGAAAATCCATTTACTTGAGTCAGAAAATTGAACTACATGCAATTGCAATTTGGAATTAGTCTTTCTCAACTCGAAGGCACACTCAAAAAAGTTAACTTCGATGCAAAGATTTTGACCTTCTTTAAGGATTTTGGCATTGATTCCGAGCCAAAGATGCGGATGAATTTTCATTCACTTTTCGCGGTATATTCATAAAGCTATTCATGAACAAACAAATGAGAGCTTAAAAATCCAAATTATAACTGATACATCAACCCACCAAATGTTTTCTTAATTCCAAAAAAACTTTAAACCAATGATTCTAAATCCTCAAAATAAGTCTTAGCCTATATTTGAGCGTTTTTATCTTAAATCTAAATATTTCAGTTAATTTAAGGACAAATTCTTTACATCAAAAATGTATTTCCTTACTTTAAGGAAAATTTGCCTTAGTTCAAAGACATGAGACTTTAACGGAGGGACGCAAATTTACAAAATTTTTGTAATAAATTTAATGAAAAAAACATTTTGAAGCAAATATTATAAACTTTATTTTAATTAAAATTTAAATATTTTACAGAAATTTATCCTTAATATTTTGTAAATTTCGCATTCTAAAATTTAGGTTGCGAATCATTAATATAACGTAAATATTTTTTTCAGTGCAGTTGTGGATGCTTAGACACAAAGACATTCCAAGGGCATTCCAAGTACTCGTAAAGAATCTGGTTTAGCACAGTGTTTTTAAGTTAAAGTGTGAAAAGCAAGAATGACAAAAAACCTAAATTTAATATATTTTTGCAAAATTGTGTATGTATTGAACATGGTATGACGCTAAAAGCATTCTAACACATTTTAACTTCATGTTTCGTTTTCTAAAAACTAAATTTTCTTAAATATAAGAAAATATTACTATTATTAAACGTTTTACTTCAGCTTGACTAAAAACGCATACATACATCTTGTTCACTTTTTATGGTTCATAATTGAATTGCAACACCATAACGAATGCATAGATTTTTCCTCTAAAATCTCAAGAAGGACAACTTTTCTCATTTAAATTCGTGAAATTTGATCCTATTTGTATCTCCACTGGAACGAAAATATTTGTTATAGCTTACAACGAACCACTTTATAATAAGCATCGTTTATAGAGTGGTTTCATTTCTAGGAAAAGCTCCAAGACGATTATTATGACAATGACCACTCGCATGCCCAATAAAGGTCACCTTACTATTTTAATATTGAGTGACCCATAGGGAATTTTGCAAATGATGTTATCCATTTTCTCATGCATACTTCCTGGCAAACGAAGCTAATATGCCGACACTTATAAGCTTACAGTTTTCCATACATGTCCTCTTCATGGCAGACTAATGAATCTAACAAAGTCTCCAACACCCGGCTAACAAAACCCAATAAACGAACCACATGTCACACATTCACAGTATGGGTTATTTGGACTTTCGTCCTGCTTTTCTCAGCTCATGCAAATTAGAGTGACAGCCACATTTTCATAGACTTCTACCAAGATTTCCAAAGATGGTAGCATTAACCAGAGGCGTTTTGTCGGACATACTGGCATCTTGAACCGATAGGACTCTTCCGCTTGAACGATGAGGCCTATTGAGAGTAACTTCAGTCACAAAAGAATGATCTTTAATTACAAAATGAATAAATTTCATTTTTGAAGACAAGATGGAGGGAAAAACAAAGTATAAAAAAAAACTACACAATGATAATGAGGTTTTGCGTTTTTGCTTAACTTATTCGAAACCGAGAATTATATCCAGGGTTTTACTACTAATTTGTATGCACTTCTCCTACACTACACTGAAAGAAGTGTCTTCTGTTCTAACGAACGAAATTTTAGACAAGCGTAGTTACCATTTGACGCAAAAAAAAAGAAATCTTAAAAAGCAAACCAAAAGGATAAGAGACAATCGTTACAATGATTGAGGTAAATTCAAGCTTATTTTCTCTTAATGAAAATATTTCATAACAAAGTCAAATTTTATTTGCCTAATATTTCGCTCCGGATGAAAGTATTTATGTTTTACATTCTCTTCGCCAATTTTGAATCTACTTTACGAGTCAAGTTTTCCACGGCGAGACGACAGAGTGAGCTGTTATACGGACAAAAAAGACTGTTTTTCATATGTTTTTCAAATTTTTTAACACAATATTTTTAAGTGCAAGCACGGGAGCCACCGTGGTGCAATGGTTAGCATGCCCGCCTTGCATACACAAGGTCGTGGGTTCGATTCCTGCTTCGACCGAACACCAAAAAGTTTTTCAGCGGTGGATTATCCCCCTCAGTAATGCAGGTGACATTTCTGAGGGTTTCAAAGCTTCTCTAAGTGGTTTCACTGCAATGTGGAACGCCGTTCGGACTCGGCTATAAAAAGGAGGCTCTTGTCATTGAGCTTAACATGGAATCGGGCAGCACTCAGTGATAGGAAAGAAGTTCACCAATGTGGTATCACAATGAACTGAATAGTCTAAGTGAGCCCGATACATCGGGCTGCCACCTAACCTAACCTAAGTAACCTATAATGTTCATAAACTAGCATAACATGTTTGGGACATATATGTTAGAACATATAATGTTTGTGACATAAAATGTTTGTAACTGCAATATGCTTAGATGCAAACATATATTAATTTAGAAATAGCCTATAAACATATATGTGTTTAGAAAGAGAGACCTAGAGATTATGCTGGAAGTAAAATAATGGAAGTAACCTATTGGCGCCTTAAAAATATATCCACACAAAGAAAATTTTATTAAAATTTTTTCTACCAGTGTATGCCCTAAGGTGAAACATAACATGTTTGAACAATACAAACAATATTTTGTTTGGACCAATCCTTAAAATATATATATGCTTGAAGCAAAATGTGTTTGGGTATATGTTACAGAGGCGATTTTTTTAGGGTGTATCTTTACCAAGTTGGGCCCCCGTTACTTTAATTTAGTGTTTGGTCCAGTAATGTGTCATATTGCAGTGCATTTGCGGTAACGTGAACTAATTAAAACCAAGAGAGTTCACGTTAGCAAACTTTCAATTTCAGAACAAAACATAGCCATTATGTAGTTTTAGACATTCTGGTGTGATAGTCTTTTATTTTGATTATTAGTAGTATTAAAAACTTAATTATAAATTTAATTTCATGAAATTTTTGAAAAATGTCAGTGGGTTTGGAATTATAAAGCAATTTTAATATTTGAAATTCACGAAAAAAAGAGCTAAACGATCACAACAAAAATCGATAGGTGTATTTGAAATTTTAAAATATTCAATGACCCCACAAATGAGTTTAATGTAAAGATGAAGAATTCTAAAAAATAGTAAGAATGAAGTGCTTCGCCGTTAATATAATGGCAAAAATGTTTAAGATGAGCAAATGTCGATAAGGATTTCATCGAAGGCGTTTTGTCCTTAACATAACTGCCAATATAGGCTCTGCAAAATTAAAATTATGATGCAGATCTCAAATAGTGATATTAATTAAGCTATTCACGTACAAATAAAAGACAGTTTAAAAGTTCTAAATTGCCACGGTTTCTTAGTTAAAAAAAAATTAACAATATAAACTAAAAAAAAATTGGTGTCCCTCATTTATTTAAAAAAAAAAATTGTTAAATCCAAGATTATGATCCTTCCCTTATTTATATGTATTTATTTTAAATAATTTTATATTTAATATTCATTTCTTGTCTTATACTTAAGCTTTCACAATCTCTTATATTAGGTCAATAGGTTTTTCAGTGTAGTTGAATCGACTTTGTGTACCAAAAGTAGTACACTACCCATTGACTTTCATACGGCTTTTCTTGCATAAAATGCACAAAACTACATGTAATACCCCTGTATCAGTAGTGGTGTACTGTATAGAAATTACAATACATTCATGATATATTGGCCGAAAATTCCATTTGTACAAGGCTTTTGTAATCACATTTACACTCAGTTCCCTGTTGTATTTGAATATGGCTTTGAAATGAAGTAGCTTTTCTGCAAGCATAGGACCATAATTTTGTTTTACATATACTCTCAATAGACATGCGAGTACATATTCCTTCTGCAGGTCTATTTGGTGTCCTTTTGAATTGGGTTTCTTTTGTGTTTTTGGTTTGTTCGTTGTTTTTGCTAAACAGGAATACTTCTGTGTGGTAGGTGTAGTGAAAAGTCCTCTTCATATCTCAGAGTGAATAAAATATTTTCATGAATTGTGGTATGTGTGCATGTTGGAAGCTTTGCATAAAAAGAGATAGGAAAATGCATATGCATGAGTTGTAGAATAAAGCCAAGATATTTTTGGTATACCCGTCTAAACTCCAAAAATGTGAATTCAACTCCCACCAAGGGGGCGTTCAACTGAGAGCAGTAGGGATGGACTTTATTTGCTGCTGTTTAGTTTTCGAAAACTTTAATTTTTTAATGTGGTAGCAAGTTCATTATCCTTTAAATTGCAATATCCCAACAAACTTCAAAATTCTACTCGCAAATGTGCATATTTCAAATGATAATCAAAACTTTTGGAGTTAGAAATAGTAAATTGTGTCGCGAAAACATAATGAGCTAAATTGTAAAAGAAAATCGACAAGAAAAGCGAATGTAAAGCTGTCACTCCAATTCGAATGAATATTTTCAAAATTTCGACTTAAAATATCGAAATCTTTTACATGTCATTACAATTTTAGTAACCAAGTCGAATTTTCATAATTTTTGTGTAGATCTGGCGGGTTGACATAACTCGATTTCGGTCTTATATGTTAATTTCAGATATCAATGTATTTTAGTTCTATTTGAGCTGGTAAATACAATTAATTTTGTGTGCAATTAAAATAGTATTAAACGCAGTAAGACGAAAATCTTGTTTGGTAGAGCATGGTGGCAAACAAATTATATTGTTTGACTCCCAAGCATTCATATAAAACAATCACCATACGCCCAGAGGAGGAACATGATCTCCTTAAACATGTTTCAAGAGCATCATGTTATTTTTGGACGGGAAACATGGACAATGTTTGTCGCAGTATCAAAAATTATACGTGTTACCTGCAAACATATTTTCAATTTTTTAGGGTGTAAGTATTTTCAGATTTTGAGACATTATGTTAAACTACGTAGCCGATAATATATGTAAAAAACTACATTAAGTTTGGAATAGATTTTTTTAACCTTGAAAGGAGTACTGATTCCACCCTATTTTTCTTTTTGTTGTTTCCCACTTTCATATTCAGGAAGTTACACTGAAAAAAAAAAAACAAACAATATTATAAGTAATAATCCTATATTCTTGACTGAAGTTTCCAAAAAACTCGAACGAAAAGATTCTACATACATTCATAACATCAAATGAGTTACATACCACTGTGTTCCTTCAATCAAGTATATACTAAGAGGACTATGAAATTTCTCATTCAAGTTTGAAGACCATTAAGTAGCCAATAATCAGTAACTCCAAACGTAACAATATGCCGAATTTGCAATTGCAATTTTAAAAGCAATTCAAATCACACGACGTAGATGACTTAAATCGATTGTCTTTAAATTTTATTCTTTTACAACTTAACACACTATGGAAATAATGTTTTATAAATATTTTATATCTTCACTAAAGAATGACTTTTATATTCATTCCGAACATTTGATTGTGATTTTTCACATACATACAATATATCAATCTGTGATATGTGTCAATCTATCTGCCTCAGTCAACAAGTGTGTCCATACAAATACCATAATCGTATACACTGAAAAAACAGTTAAAGCCACCAGGAGATAAAATGTAGAATTATTATAGAAAAGTTTAACTAAATTATATTACAATATGATAAAACAAGTATGTACAGCCGTACGTTCGGCCAGGCCGAAGCTTATGTACCCTCCATCATGGATTGCGTAGAATCTTCTTCTAAACACTGCCATCCACAATCGAATTACTTAAGTTGCGGTAACGCTTGCCGATGGCAAGGTATCTTAAAACCTCCTAACACCATCTTCTAAATTGTATGTAAGTCCATACGTGGTATATATTAAATCAAAAAAAGATCCATCCAATACGTATATAATTCAGTTTGACAAAGTAGACATAAAATTTTGACAAAATTTTCTACAGAAATAAAATTTTCACAAAATTTTCTATAGAAATAAACTTTTGACAAAATTTTCTATAGAAGTAAAATCTTGGTAGATTATTTTTGGCTCGAGTAGCAACCATGATTATGAACCGAATAAAATTTGAACAAAATTTTCTATAGAAATAAAATTTTGACAATGATGAAAATTTTATTATGAACCGAATAAAATTTTAACAAAATTTTCTCTATATATATATATATATATATATATATATATATATATATATATATATATATATATATATATATATATATATATATATATATATATATATATATATATATATATATATATATATATATATATATATATATATATATAAAATTTTCTATAGAAATAAAATTTTGACAAAATTTTCTATAGAAATAAAATTTTGGTAGACTATTTTTGGCTCTAGTGGCAACCATGATTATGAACCGATATGGACCAATTTTTGTGTGATTGGACCAATTTTGGTATGGTTGTTAGCGACCATATACTAACACCACGTTCCTAATTTGAACCGTATCGGATGAATTTTGCTCCTCCAAGAGGCTCCGGAGGTCAAATCTCAATATGGACCAAATTACAACCGGATTGGATGTTCCAAATTACAACCGGATTGGATGAAATTTGCTTCTCTTGGAGACTTCTCAAGCCAAATCTGGGGATCGGTTTATATGGGGGCTATATATAATTATGAACCGATGTGGACCAATTTTTGCATGGTTGTTAGAGACCATATACCAATATCATGTACCAAATTTCAGGCGGGTCGGATGAAATTTGCTTCTCTTTGAGGCTCCGGAACCCAAATCTGGGGATCTGGGGATCTGGGGATCTGGGGATATATATATATATATATATATATATATATATATATATATATATATATATATATATATATATATATATATATATATATATATATATATATATATATATATATATATATATATATATATATATATATATATATATATATTCTTGATCAGGGAGAAATTCTAAGACGATATAACGATGTCCGTCTGTCTGTCGGTCTGCCTGTCTGTTGTAATCACGCTACAGTCTTCAATAATGAAGCAATCGTACTGAAATTTTGCACAAACTCGTCTTTTGTCTGCAGGCAGGTCAAGTTCGAAGATGGGCTATATCGGTCCAGGTTTTGATATAGTCCCCATATAAACCGACCTCCCGATTTGGGGTCTTCGGCTTATAGAAATCGTAGTTTTTATCCAATTTGCCTGAAATTTGAAACCTAGAGGTATTTTATGACCATAAAGAGGTGTGCCAAAAATGGTGAGTATCAATCCATATTTTGGTATAGCCGCCATATAGACCGATCTCCCGATTTTACTTCTTGGGATTATAGAAACCGCAGTTTTTATTCAATTTACCTGAAATTGGAAATCTAGAGGTATTGTAGGACCACAAATACGTGTGCCAAAAATTGTGAGTATCGGTCCATGTTTTGGTATGGTCCCCATATAAAACGACCTCCCGAATTGGGGTCTTGGGCTTATAGAAACCGTAGTCTTTATCCAATTTGTCTGAAATTGGAAATCTAGAGGTATTATAGGACCATAAAGAGGTGTGCCCAAAATGGTGAGTATCGGTCCATATTTTGGTATAGCCCCCATATAGACCGATTTCAAGATTTTACTTATTGGGCTTCTAGAATCCGAAGTTTTTATCCTATTTGCCTGAAATTGGAAATCTAGAGGTATTTTCGGGTCATAAAGAGGTGTGCCGAAAACGGTGAGTATCGGTCCATATTTTAGTATAGCCCCCATAAGAACGATCTCCCGATTTAACTCCTAGGGTTTCTAGAAACCGTAGTTTTTATCTGATTTGCCTGAAATTGTAAATATTCTGGTATTTTAGGCTCACAAAAACGTGTATAGGATTAAGTTTTTATCGATCCATTTGGTAATGCCTCCATATAGACCGACTTCACTTCTTGAGGGTGTAGAAGGCGCACTGATCATGAAAATGGCTTGAAACTCAATGTAAAATTTCCAGATTTTACTTCTACAGATTTAAGATTTCAAATCAAGACTTTATTTTATAATTTTCTTGCATACTTACAAGAGATGTTAATGATTCCTCTAAAATGGTTCAAAAATGGTTCTTATAAATCCAGAATCTGATATAGTCCTCATAGGTGAAATCTTTAAATTTATCTTCGGGAATATCCTCAAGTCCTCAAGCCCTCCTGAAATTTCAAAGGAAACCCTAATATTTGGTTCATGGTGGTGGGTATTTAAGATTCGGCCCGGCCGAACTTAGTGCTGCATATACTTGTTGTAATATTAAATTGAGCCGACGGGCTTTTTGGGCAGCAAATAAATCAATGACTTCTTCAGTCGGCACATTTATTCGGCGATGAACCGACATTAATGCCAATCCTTTGAGTCTACTCTCGCTAGTCGAATTTCTAAGATACGTCTTTAATCTCTTCATTGTTGAAAATGAACGTTCGGATGAGCACGTAGTAACTGCAGGGATAGAAAATGCAGTACTATAGTACTTTTTTCAAACCTCTTTCACCCCGGTCAGTACCGTAGTACCACCGCGAATGATTTAGTACCTTTTGTGTAGACATTTTTGAGTCGATATCAGATTTATGGTACAATAGCTTTGACAAAATATTTTAATATTTTGAGAAAGTCTTTATCAACCTTATTTGCTAATAGTATTTTACAAATATGGCAAAACAGACATGTTCATGTGGGAAGAAAATCTCGATTTTGTAAAAGACATAGTCAAAAACAGGATTTTATTGAACTTCAAGAATGTTTTAGTCGAAAAAAGAATGCGATTCTATATTATCGATTTTTTATTTCGGTATAGAATTTTTGCAAAATTTTATTTTTATAGAAAATTTTGCTAAAATTTTATTTCAATTGAAAATTTTGTAAAAATTTTATTTCTATAGAAAATTTTTGCAAAATTTTATTTCTATAGAAAAAATTTTGCAAAATTTTTTTTCTATAGAATTTTTTTGCAAAATTATTTCGGCATAAGCCGGCTATCATACAAAACCTTTTTTCGGAGGGTTCAAGTGTGGTTCATTGTTGGGTTTAATGAACTGCCTGAATTTATTCTGATAATTGGTTGATAGTTTTGCTGCAAATAGGGGATGCTGATAAGGAATGTGGTAATTCCGAAACCATCCAACCATCTTGCAGTCTATAGGTCTTTGCCCAAATAAATTTGACAAACATTCT
Source organism: Haematobia irritans (assembly GCF_050003625.1). Lineage (NCBI taxonomy): Eukaryota > Metazoa > Arthropoda > Insecta > Diptera > Muscidae > Haematobia > Haematobia irritans. The sequence goes on from NC_134398.1 coordinate 116,428,024, forward strand.
TTTCCTCTGTTGGTTAAGCTACACTTGTAGTTTAGTCAATGTATGGTTTTAAGCTGCAACAAAAAAACAACAATGCTTAAAGATCAAAACCAACAATAACAAAACAAAACGAATGGAAAATTTTATTTCTATAGAAAATTTTTGCAAAATTTTATTTATATAGAAAATTTTGTCAAAATTTTATTTTCTTTAAAATTCAGTCTCTTGACAATAATATTCAAGTGAAATTTTTGTTGAAATTTAGTAACAAGTACCTTTCCGATCAAAAAATACCTTTTTTGTACTTTCTTAAAAATTGTATTTTCCATCCCTGAGTAACTGGCAAAGTGACCAAAATTTTTAAAATATGCACGTTTGGAAATATCTCTTTATTGCCTCCATCGCTAAATTAGGCAGGTTCTTTTCGCATTTCATTTCCATTTCCATTTCATTTACACACGTGCGTTTGGCTGTTTCGTTGTTGTTCTATGGCCAAACAAAGCGAGTCATGTTCACAAAAAGAACAACAAACACACATAAAAAGCAGAAATACATTTTCCAAAAATGAAATTTGTGGTGCGAGAACAAAAACAATTTGTTTTTTTTGACCGTCGTTTGACGGACTTTTCAACTAGTATTCTATGATTTGTGCAAGTTTTATAAGTAAGCGTTTTTCAAAATAAAACCTCCAGCTTTTCTTCAACATCTTCGATAAGATTTTTCTATGCAGCTAAAAATATATATTTATTTATATAAAAATATTCATTCATTTCGGGGGGGGTTTGATCCCCCTCATCACCCCCCTGAATACGGCCTTGCTTTGAGGCTCCGCAAGCCAAATCTGGGGATCGGTTTATATGGGGGCTATATATAATTATGGACCGATGTGGACCAATTTTTGCATGGTTGTTAGAGACCATATACCAACACCATGTGCCAAATTTCAGCCGGATCGGATGAAATATGCTTCTGTTAGAAGCTCCACAAGCCAAATCTGAGGGTCCCTTTATATGGGGGCTATACGTAAAAGTGGACCGATATGGCCCATTTTCAACACCATCCGACCTACATCGATATCAACGACTTGTGCCAAGTTTCAAGTCGATAGCTTGTTTCGTTCGGAAGTTAGCGTGATTTCAACAGACGGACGGACGGACGGACATGCTTAGATCGACTCAGAATTTCACCACGACCCAGAATATATGTATATACTTTATGGGGTCTTAGAGCAATATTTCGATGTGTTACAAACGGAATGACAAAGTTAATATACCCCCATCCTATGATGGAGGGTATAAAAAAATATTCCCATTCCGCATACACGATTAAAATATCGAAATAGTTTTCAAGGAATTCAAGAAAATGTACTAGGTTGAGCTAGATTATGTATAGTGGCAGCCCGTTATTTCAGCATCACTTAGACTATCCAGTCCTTTATTATAACACGGTGGTAAACTATTATCTTATTACTGAGTACTACCCAATTCCATTCTTAGCTTAATGACAAGGGACCTCTTTTTTATAGTCGAGTCCTAACGGCGTCCCACATAGTGATGAAACCACTTTAAAATACTCAGAAATATCACCGGCATTATTGAGAGGGGATAATCCAACGCTGAAAAACTGTTTTTGTGTTTGGTCGAAACTGGTACTATAGAACCTAGAACCGTTTTTATACTAGGCGGGTATGCTAACCATTGTATCACGGTGACTCTTAAGAAATTTAAATTTTTCTCTTGTCAATGAAAATGTCGTGTTTTGAAGTATAAATCAATTTGACAAAAAATACTCGTGTAGTTTAGTCAACATATGGTTCTAAGCGGAAATCAAAACTATAATATAATGCAAAAATTTTAGTTAAATTTTCATATGAGCCATACAAAGTTTACGATGAATGCATTTTTGGTAAACGTAACAAATTTTAGATAGCTTTCAATTACTTTGTAAGAAATTTTATATAATTTTTCATATATTGCAGAAATTTTAACCTAGACATAATTGTTTAAAAGACGTACATTGAACTTTGATTGGTTTTAGTACCGCCTTTTTTTGAGTGTAGTATCCTCTATTCATATTGAATTGTGTACTGATGTGCATATGAGGACATTCCAATGTCCACTCATTCTAAGTCTAGGTAACTTACATTCATGTATGGTTTTCATTCGAATATCCTACTGACATTCCCAGTAGCTCTGTCTTCCTTCCAAGTGAGTGGTGATAGGCTTATGTTCAATTGGATCAAGATTTAATACGACACCAAATAATATTTTCTCGAATGATAAAAGAAAGAAAAAATTCTATACCTATATCGGCTTAGCATCAATCATACATATTTTGTGTTATAATTTTCACAATTAAGACTTTGTTTTAGATTGAATTGTTAAAAATTGAAGCTTAAATAATTTGGAATTTTAAAATAAAAAGTGTTTTGATAGAATTTAGTTTTGTATATGTGAAATAATAATCTTTAATGATTACAGTAAATTGTTATTTGGTAGGATCATTGATGGCCCACTTACACAGCATACACAAATTAAAAACGTTTTTGATACACTAAACAAAAGCTTAGGTTAAAGTGGCAGCCCGATTTATTTTCAGAATCACGTAGACTATTTAGTTCATTGTGATAAAAAAGCTTACCCGGTTCCAACACCGAAAAAAGTAAACTGTTGTATAAGAAGAATAAACTAACTTGCACGAAAATTGAACTTAATTTCACTTCACATTTTGAGATTTCAACAAAGCATGCACAACTCATTTATCGAATTTTCATTCTCCTTTTGCAGTATATTAATAAAGCTATTCACGTACAAACAAATGCAAATTTAACAAGTATATACGGCCGTAAGTTCGGACAGGCCGAATCTTATGTACCCTCCACCATGGATTGCGTAGGAACTTCTACTAAAGGCTGTCATCCACAATCGAATTACTTGGGTTGCGATAACACTTGCCGATGGCAAGGTATCGTAAAACTTTTTAACACTGTCTTCTAAATAAAGTTAGTCCATAAGGGATATATATTAAACAAAAAAAAGGCCGATTAAATACGTATATAATTCAGTTTGACAAAATTTTCTATAGAAATAAAATTTTGACAAAATTTTCTATAGAAATAAAAACTTGACAAAATTTTCTATAGCAATAAAATTTTGACAAAATTTTCTATAGAAATAAAATGTTGACAAAATTTTCTACAGAAATAAATTTTTTACAAAATTTTCTATAGAAATAAAATTTTGACAAAATTTTCTATGGAAATAAAATGTTGGCAAACATTGCTATAGAAATAAACATTTTACAAAACGTTCTATAGAAATGAAATTTTGACAAAACTTTCTATAGTAATAAAATTTGACAATATTTACATGGCTGTTAGAGGCCATATACTAACGAAATGTACCAAATTTCAACCGCATCGGATGACTTTTGCTCCTCCAAGAGGCTCCGGAGGTCAAATCTGGGGATCGGTTTATATGGGAGCTATATATAATTATGGACCGATATGGACCAATTTTTGCATGCTTGTTAGAGACCGTATACTAACATCAGGTACCCAATTTCAAACGGATCGGATGAATTTTGCCCCTCCAAGAGGCTCCGGAGGTCAAATCTGGGGATCGGTTTATATGGGAGCTATATATAATTATGGACCGATATGGACCAATTTTTGCATGGTTGTTAGAGACCATATACTAACACCACGTACTAAATTTCAATTGGATCGGATGAATTTTGCTCATCCAAGAGGCTCCAGAGTTCAAATCTGGGGATTGGTTTATATGGGAGCTATATATAATTATGGACCGATATGGACCAATTTTTACATGCTTGTTAGAGACCGTATACTAACATCAGGTACCCAATTTCAAACGGATCGGATGAATTTTGCCCCTCCAAGAGGCTCCGGATGTCAAATCTGGGGATCGGTTTATATGGGAGCTATATATAATTATGGACCGATATGGACCAATTTTTGCATGGTTGTTAGAGACCATATACTAACATCAGGTACCAAATTTCAACCGGATCGGATGAATTTTGCCCCTCCAAGAGGCTCCGGAGGTCAAATCTGGGGATCGGTTTATATGGGGGCTATATATAATTATGGACCGATATGGACCAATTTTTTCATGGTTGTTAGAGACCGTATACTTGGACCACGTACCAAATTTCAACCGGATCGGATGAATTTTGCTGCTTCGGAAGGCTCCGCAAGCCAAATTTGGGGATCGGTTTATATGGGGGCTATACGTAAAAGTCGGCCGATATGGCCCATTTTCAATACCATCCGACCTACATCAATAACAACTACTTGTGCCAAGTTTCAAGTCGATAGCTAGTTTCGTTCGGAAGTTAGCGTGATTTCCACAGACGGACGGACAGCCGGACAGACGGACAGACGGACAGACGGACGAACGGACGGACATGCTTAGATCGATTCAGAATTTCACCACGACCCAGAATATATATACTTTATGGGGTCTTAGAGCAATATTTCGATGTGTTACAAACGGAATGACAAAGTTAATATACCCCCATCCTATGGTGGAGGGTATAAAAAGGCCGATTAAATACGTATATAATTCAGTTTGACAAAATTTTCTATAGAAATAAAATTTTGACAAAATTTTCTATAGAAATAAAAACTTGACAAAATTTTCTATATAAATAAAATGTTGACAAAATTTTCTATGGAAGTAAAATGTTGACAAAATTTTCTATAGCAATAAAATTTTGACAAAATTTTCTATAGAAATAAAATGTTGACAAAATTTTCTATAGAAATAAAATGTTGACAAAATGTTCTATGGAAATAAAATGTTGACAAACATTGCTATAGAAATAAACTTTTTACAAAACTTTCTATACAAATGAAATTTTGACAAAACTTTCTATAGTAATAAAATTTGACAATTTTTACATGGCTGTTAGAGGCCATATACTAACGAAATGTACCAAATTTCAACCGCATCGGATGACTTTTGCTCCTCCAAGAGGCTCCGGAGGTCAAATCTGGGGATCGCTTTATATGGGAGCTATATATAATTATGGACCGATATAGACCAATTTTTGCATGGTTGTTAGAGACCATATACTAACACCACGTACTAAATTTCAATTGGATCGGATGAATTTTGCTCATCCAAGAGGCTCCAGAGTTCAAATCTGGGGATCGGTTTATATGGGAGCTATATATAATTATGGACCGATATGGACCAATTTTTGCATGCTTGTTAGAGACCGTATACTAACATTAGGTACCCAATTTCAAACGGATCGGATGTATTTTGCCCCTCCAAGAGGCTCCGGAGGTCAAATCTGGGGATCGGTTTATATGGGAGCTATATATAATTATGGACCGATATGGACCAGTTTTTGCATGGTTGTTAGAGACCATATACTAACACCACGTACCAAATTTCAATCGGGTAGGATGAAGTTTGCTCCTCCAAGGGGCTCCGGAGGTCAAATCTGGGGATCGGTTTATATGGGAGCTATATATATCTATGGACCGATATGGACCAATTTTTGCATGGTTGTTAGAGACCGTATACTAACATCAGGTACCAAATTTCAACCGGATCGGATGAATTTTGCCCCTCCAAGAGGCTCCGGAGGTCAAATCTGGGGATCGGTTTATATGGGGGCTATATATAATTATGGACCGATATGGACCAATTTTTGCATGGTTGTTAGAGACCGTATACTTAGACCACGTACCAAATTTCAACCGGATCGGATGAATTTTGCTGCTCCGGAAGGCTCCGCAAGCCAAATTTGGGGATCGGTTTATATGGGGGCTATACGTAAACGTGGGCCGATATGGCCCATTTTCAATACCATCCGACCTACATCAATAACAACTACTTGTGCCAAGTTTCAAGTCGATAGCTTGTTTCGTTCGGAAGTTAGCGTGATTTCCACAGACGGACGGACAGCCGGACAGACGGACAGACGGACAGACGGACAGACGGACAGACGGACGGACGGACGGACATGCTTAGATCGACTCAGAATTTCACCAAGACCCAGAATATATATACTTTATGGGGTCTTAGAGCAATATTTCGATGTGTTACAAACGGAATGACAAAGTTAATATACCCCCATCCTATGGTGGAGGGTATAAAAATTAAAATTATAACAGATACTTCAATGTAAACAGCAATTTCTTAATTCAAAAAAAAAAAAAAACTTTAAACCGAAGATGCTAAATCCTCAAAATAAGTCTTAGCCTATATTCGAAGCGTTTTTATCTTAAATTTAAAGATTCAATATTTCAGTTAATGCCTTGGTTTAAAGACATGCGACTTTAACGAAGGGACGCAAATTTCCAAAATTTGCATACTAAATTTAATGAAAAAAAAATTGTTTCGTATGTCCAAAGATTTCATGTCCTTAAAATACGTATGCAAATTTTGCTTAGCGTAGAGGAAGCATTTCTCCAATATAAAGTTTTTTCCTTGTCCAAAAGTCGATAAGCTTTTCAATGAAGTCGTGTTGTCCTTATAAATTAGTGATTTTAGTTAAGAATGGGTATCATAACATGATAGAAAATTTTTTGGGCTAAGGTCAACTTGACTTTAATAATTCAGAAATTTTTTTTTTTAAATTAATGAAATTGTCTTTAAATTTGTTGTCTTTTTGCAACTTTACTACAAAGCAAAAAATCGTTGAAAAATATGGCATGTTTTTCAATACTTTATTTTAAAGACGTTTTTTACTTGAAACACAGCATAATTTCTACTGGAAGTCGTGTCTGAATTTGGAAAATAAAGTTGTCGTTAACTTGTTTTTAGAGGACTTTGATAGCATATTTGCTTCCTAGAGTCAAGTACACAAAACCCAAATTTAGAAGAGAATTGTGCCTCAAAAGTATCCTTACTTCAATTCCCCGCTTCTTTGGCTCGGAATCAATACCAAAATTGTTAAAGTAAAGACAAAATCTTTGGAACCGGGCATGGTTAGGTTAGGTTAGGTTAGGTGGCAGCCCGATGTATCAGGCTCACTTAGACTATTCAGCCCATTGTGATACCACATTGGAACCGGGCATGCTTTTTATTCAGTGTGATTGGACGATCTACTCATTTTAATTATTAGACTATATTGGTTTATTCTATGCGAGCTTTAAAAAATCGAACATGGCCAAAAATGTAGTAGAAGCATTTCCACTATTCAAATACTGAATTTGATGTGTTGTTTTTTGTAATTTCCCTATAGTTCTTAACAAATCGCTCTTATAAATCTGAAGTTAATGGCGATTTCGCTTGGAATAAAAGGTGCAACATTGTTCAAAAAAATTGCTCATAGATTTTACGTCCTGTATCCCTCACAATATTATGAATTAACAATAACTTTTAAATGAAACTATCATTTGGGTAAAAACGAAATGAAGGAAAAAGTAGTGTAACACCAAAGCAACTTTTTTTTGCGAAACAAAATCGCCATATCTTATTGTGAAGGAAAATTACGCTTACACTGAACAAAAATATTGTCGTGAGCCCAAAGACTTCATGTCTTTAAAATACGAATTTGAATTTTGCTTGACATAACATAGACTTCTATAGCACATGATGAAAGAATTTGGAAAAAACGAATAAATTAACATTTCTTTACTAAGATCAGGTACGAAAACTTAAATTTAAAAGAGAATTGTGTTTTAAATGTATCCTTACTTCAATTCTGCGCTTCATTGGCTCGGAATCAATACCAAAATCCTTAGTGTAAAGACAAAATCTGTGGAACCGGACATGCTTTTTTTAGAGTATATCTAGAAGAGCACATTAATTAAGGCCTAGTTTTGAATTGCTGTTAACTATAAATGATTTTTCTTTTCGCAGATAAAGTCCCACTGGATTACTTATATATCTCTTGTCTGTGTGTTTTTTTATTTTTTATTTTGATAGGTCGCCTTGAAAGTGTCTTGCAGATTAAGGCGAAATATCGACAAATAAATAAATAAAAAAAAAAATAAAAACACACAGACCTCGAGCTTGATTAATCATTGATAGAGGTCGAATAAAAAGAAAATTAATAAATATCTCTTGTAATGTTTAAAAGTTGGTTATCAAACTTCTCTCTAACATAGGTTTCGGCATCTAGTACGACCTGCTTCTACTACATGTGACTACATTGAAATTGATTATGTGCATGAAGATAAATTGTAAATTTTACTAGCCGAGACACAAACCAGGTAGTTTTTGCCTACGCACCTAATGGGTTAATTACAATTTGGGGAGATAAATTTTTTATTAAAATTCAGATTTTCCACAATATCTGTGCAATATATTTTCGTATTAAACGAAAGACCCTTAAAAATACTATAAATTCAAGTGTTTTTTTTGTGTCGAAAGTATCCCATAAATGTTAGTGCAAAACCTGCTCTACATTTTTGGTATCAAATGGAAGCTCTTGAAGAGTGCAAGTGGTTGTTGTGTTCGAAAGCATCCCAGAAATATCGATTTTTATCAAAAATATAATTAATATGTCAGAATTTACAATATAGTGCACGCTGGACCACTGTGCAATACCTGCTCTACATATTTGGTATCAAGCTCTTGACGAGTACTATAAATGGAAGTGGTTTTAATCTTTAGAAATCATCTCAGAAAAATCGATTTTAAGGGAGTTTTTAAGCCTAAATTTAAATTTGAAACCAACCCGAAGATCACAATGGAAGGTCTTTCATTTAATACCAAAATATATTGCACAGGTATTGTGGAAAATGCAGAATTTTAATAAAATTTTTTTCTCCCCAAATTGTAATTAACCCATTTTGTGCGTAGGCAAAAACTACCTGGTTTGTGTTTCGGTTAGTTAAATTTACAATTTATCTTCACGCACATAATTGATTTCAGATCTAAGGAGTTTGTTGGAATCAAAAAAAGAGAAAGATATGAGAGGGCAGTTAAATCGTTTCAATTTTCATGAAGAATCGAAAAACCTCCTTAGTTACGCTAACTAAATCTTATCCCTGTTTACTATTTTTTGCACACCTAAGTATATACGAATCTAGAAGTTTTACTAAGTCTCGGTATAAAACACAGTACAATAGCGGTACCAGTGCTGGTTAAAAAATTCCTTTCGTAGCAAAGTTAAGTCAATAATCCGCATTTTAAACTCCCCCACAGTTAAAATGAATTGAAGTTTTTTTTCTTATTTTCTCTCAAATCATGTGGAGTTTGATGAAATTTTACCAATTTTGTTTGTCCAAATGCATATAGATGCGATAGTGTAACAACACACCCGAATAAAGAATATAATAACAACTAACGAACATGATCCAAAGAAAAAATGCCAACAACTCTGAATACAATTTCAAATAAATAACGAACAGAGAAACTTGTAAATCAATCATCGCCGTCAACCGTAACAATGAACCTAGGGGAGGAATGAACTATGTTAGGGTCAATCTCTTTCACATTCAAATCTCCCACTTCTCATTGCTGAGAGCGTGGCCAGGTCATTGTTGAGTCCATGCCATATTGAAATTGGAAAAAATCAATCAGTGTTTATTGAAAATTCCACAATATCATCTCATCTGCATCTGAATAAGTAAACTTTAGCTGCAGTATCATTGGCTACAATATTTGGATGCACTATAATCTCCAAGCTCATGTAAATGTCCAAATATACTGATTTATCTATAGATATATAACATAGTACATATATTTATTTATTAGTGTGAGGTGAAATATAATTTTGATTTCTTCAACCTTACCTGGGTAAGGGATAATAAAGGTTATCAGCGTGCAAGTGTGTTTAGCTCCACTGGTTGATATAGGATCATCCCCTGTGTTGATCTATATCCTGCCTGCAAGAAAGATTTATTAATCAATCTTCAGTTACAGATGAGTCCTTCAATTGAATATTGCATAAAATATAATCAAAGGTCTTATATTTATAAATGTCATCCAAATCAAAAAACAAAAAAAAAAAGTAAAACTGGCTGGGACAAACGCTTCGAAAGCCTTAAGATGAAACATAGGCATACTATGTTCCTGGTGTGCCAAGATTTTCTTTAACCTTCCTTATAAATACTAAGGAACGCTCAATAACTCTTAATTTTTTTAATAACCTCCAATATGTTTCCAGGAATGTAAATAGGTACAAAATGATTTTGTGAAAAAATCCTCAAAAATTATAACAATATAATAATTCTATATAAAAAGCCAAAAAAATAATTCAAGGTAAACATATTTTAAGTCAAATTAGTTTAATACGGCGAAATGTTATGTACCCTCTACCATGGATTGGGTACAAGTTCTTGGTTTGTTTAGGAGCTATATATAATTATTGACCGATATGGACAAATTAGTGCACGGTTTTTAGAGGGCATAAACTAACATCACCTACCGAATTTCAACCGGGTCGAATGAAATTTACACCTCCAAGAGATCCCAGAGGTCAAATAATTATTGACCGATATGGAGAAATTATTAGACGGTCATTAGAAGGCATATAATAAGTTTTAAAGTTTAACATTAAATAAAAGATGGATTTCGATTAAAACTATAAGTCGTATAGTCTACGAATATATGGATATACACCGAAAAAAAAGTTTACTATTTTTTATGAAAAATGAACTAACCCATAGTAAGAATGACCATGATTTGGCGCCAAAAAATTTTTTCATCTAGATAAGTTCATGATTTTCTTATAAATTAGTTCATGTATTGCATCGTATTTTAGTTCATTATTACTATGCTGTGGGAAGAATATAGTTAAACAAATTCAAAATATTCCTGCTATCCGGAAAAATTAACAATTTTTTGGGAAACCTGTATTAGGAAATTGGTTTGAAATAAACTGTTTGTCGGTATAATTTTCAAAAAAGTAGCGAAATTGAGGAATCAAAGGTACAACAAGCCTGTATACAAGTAAGAAATTTTTCGTACAAAACAAGTCAATTTTCTATTACCACCAGTATTTGATTTCAAAAATTATAATTATATTACACAAAACTATGGGTTATGATATACAATAAAGGAAATATTTTTATTAGTACGTTGGATGCAATTATTTGTCGGTAGTTAGTAATTGCTTCTTTAAAAGAGTAATATTCTATGTTATTAGGACTAAACTAATTAATTTAAATGTCCATGTTTTCTATCCATATGAAAGATATATGTGGCATAAGTTGCTATATTCAATTGAATTGTCCAATTTCATCGATTTTGGCTATCTTTTGTTGGGCGGATTTGTCTTATAAGCATCTGAAATTGCAAAGTTATACAAAATACAAGTATATACGGCCGTAAGTTCGGCCAGGCCGAATCTTATGTACCCTCCACCATGGATTGCGTAGAAACTTCTATGAAAGACTAACATCCATAATCGAATTAATTGGGTTGTGGTATCTTAAAACTTCTTAACATCGTTTTCTAAATTGTGAGTTAGTTCATACGTGGTATATATTAGACAAAAAAGTTATGTATAGTTAAGTCTACAAATAATTAGGAATCGATATGGACTTTTTGCACGGAACGTAGAGAGCCAGAATTGAAATATGGGGTCGCTTATATGGGGGCTATATACAATTATGAACTTGATATGGACCAATTTTTGTGTGATTGGGGATCGATTTATCTGAGGGCCATATATAACTATAAACCGATATGGACCTAGTTAGGCATGGTTGTTAACGACCATATACTAGCACAATGTACCAAATTTCAACTCACTCGCATGAAATTTGCTCCAAGAGGCTCCAAAACCAAATCTCGGGATCGGTTTATATGAGGCTATGTATGATTATGGACTGATATGGACCACTTTTGGCATGGATGTTAAATATCATATACTTCCACCACGTAACAGATTTCAAGCAGATCGGATGAATTTTGCTTCTCCAAAAAGGCACCGGAGGTCAAATCTGGGGATCGGTTTATATGGGAGCTATATATAATTATGGACTGATAGGAACCAATTCCTGCAAGGTTGTTGGATACCATATACTAACATCACGTACCAAATTTCAACCGAATGGGAAGAATTTTGCTCTTCCAAGGGACTCTGGAGGTCAAATCTGGGGATCGGTTTATATGGGGCCTATTTATAATTATGGACCGATATCGACCAATTTTTGCATGGGAGTTTGAGGCCATATATTAACACCACGTACCAAATTTCAACTGAATCAGATGAATTTTGGTCTTCCATGAAGCTCCGGAGGTCAAATCTGGGGATCGGTTTATATGGGGGCTATATATAATTATGGACCGATGTGGACCAATTTTTGAATGGTTGTTAGAGACCATATACTAACGCCATGTACCAAATTTCAGCCGGATCGGATGAAATTTGCTTCTCTTACAGGCCTCGCAAGCCAAATCGGGGGATCGGTTTATATGGGGGCTATATATAATTATGGACCGATGTGAACCAATTTTTGCATGGTTGTTACAGACCATATACTAACAACATGTACCAAATTTCAGCCGGATCGGATGAAATTTGCTTCTCTTAGAGGCCTCGCAAGCCAAATCGGGGGATCGGTTTATATGGGGGCTATATATAATTATGGACCGATATCGACCAATTTTTGCATGGGAGTTTGAGGCCATATATTAACACCACGTACCAAATTTCAACTGAATCAGATGAATTTTGGTCTTCCATGAAGCTCCGGAGGTCAAATCTGGGGATCGGTTTATATGGGGGCTATATATAATTATGGACCGATGTGGACCAATTTTTGAATGGTTGTTAGAGACCATATACTAACGCCATGTACCAAATTTCAGCCGGATCGGATGAAATTTGCTTCTCTTACAGGCCTCGCAAGCCAAATCGGGGGATCGGTTTATATGGGGGCTATATATAATTATGGACCGATGTGAACCAATTTTTGCATGGTTGTTACAGACCATATACTAACAACATGTACCAAATTTCAGCCGGATCGGATGAAATTTGCTTCTCTTAGAGGCCTCGCAAGCCAAATCGGGGGATCGGTTTATATGGGGGCTATATATAATTATGGACCGATGTGAACCAATTTTTGCGTGGTTGTTAGAGACCACATACTCACATCATGTACCAAATGTCAGCCGGATCGGATGAAATTTGCTTCTCTTATAGGCCTCGCAAGCCAAATTTGGGGGTACGTTTATATGGGGGCTATACGTAAAAGTGGACCATTTGTAATACCATCCGACCTACATCAATAACAACTACTTGTGCCCAGTTTCAAGTCGATAGCTTGTTTCGTTCGGAAGTTAGCGCGATTTCAACAGACGGACGGACGGACATGCTCAGATCGACTCAGAATTTCACCACGACCCAGAATATATATACTTTATGGGGTTTTAGAGCAATATTTCGATGTGTTACAAACGGAATGACAAAGGTAATATACCCCCCATCCTATGGTGGAGGGTATAATAAGAAAAATATTATATTATATAATTCTATCGTTCATATTGATTTTTAACTTACGGTTTTCAAGAGTATTTCCTAAATCCAATAAGGATATCAGCTTAATTAGCATTAAACACTAAGAATATTCAAAAAAATTACCATTACAAGACCTGTCTACCTGCAAGTGAAAATAATTATTTTTAATAAATTGAAATTTTGGTTTTATTAAAAGCGAACAAAATACCGTTTATAGAAAAACTTACCACATAGAAAAATCCATCCCGTAGGTACATTATTGGAATCATATCCATGGACTAATGGGACGTTTTTGAAATTATTCTCAGAATATATTTGAAATAAAAAATATTATAAAATTAGACATAATTTCCACTTGTCAGTATAGCTTTAGTATTTAAGGTGTATATTAAGTTCGAGTTTAGAGGCTAAAATCGCAATTTTCATGATAAGTTTTCTTTAATAATCCATTATAAAAAAAATAATCTTTATAAAAAACTTGGTTTGGGCTATTTTCCATCAAGTTATATATAAGTTTGTATCGAAGACGTATAATTTTATACTTGTCTTAGTGATTTATTTTTAATTTTAGCGGCTAAACTCGAATTTAGTACTCACCTGTAGGAATTGCTGTAACATAAAAAATATAGATTCAAAAAAAAAATGGTTGCATCTCCAGCCTGTGATCCAGATGTATAACAAATATAGATAATCCTATTACCACTCATGTTGTATATTTTTTATGTAAATCAATTAAAAATCCGCACTAATTTCAAACTATTAACAGAAATATACAGTTTTTTAATCTGTAATGTTTTTATCAGTAAAAAGCGTTTTTGATTTCTCTAACATCACATCATTCACTTCTCAGTTTCTAAAATGTTTCGAAATAAATGTATTTTCATTAATAAACACCAATACCGCACGTACAATTTTGCAAAATTAAATCCTCGTGTGCACTTCATAAAAACATCAACAGAACTGAATGCAGCAATAAAACTCAAAGACTATGACATATAGTCATAAAGGATACATACCTGCCGTAAAGAAAAGCAACTCCACACACACGCGATCCCTTTCTGATCTCGCTATTGCAATAAAACAACTCTCACAACAAAAAATACCAACAACACACAAGGAACATTCCATTGTCTCTAGAACCAAAACAACCAACAACAGCATAAATGACGCAACAACAAACACAAACAATCATACGAGATATACAGTTTGTCAAGAAAGTGTTTTGACAATGGGATAAAAATTATGTTTTGTTCCAAAATTAAATATAATGAAATTTTAAAAAAATATTTTATTATGTATTTTGCAAAGTATACATACGTACACAGAATTAAAAATTTAATAAAATATTTAATATTTCAATTATTTCTAGAATTTGAAATATTTGGCAATGTCAAAAGACTTTCTTGACATACTGTACACAAAATGTCTCTAAAAACTCCCTCACATGATGCACTCACATTTTCCAGCAACACGTGTATTGAATAGTTTGAATTCTATCTATAAGTTAAGGTAAACTGTATACCAAATCTATGAGGAATCTCTAAAAAATTATATACACCCGTCAAGGATTATATTAACTACTTTTTATTCTACTTTATCTAAAATTTTCACTCCAACATATAATAAAAAGGGAAATAATCTGTAGGTAGCCATCGTACGAATCGGTAATGTCGTTAAGTTAAATTTTACTAAAAAAATTTTTTCCCATACAAAATTTTTTCTTAGTAAATTGTCCATATTTCGTAGTAAGATTTTTATATTGCCCATGTATTTTTATAATAGAATCAACGATGCATTAACTACTGTGTTGGTAATTTATTTAAGGAAAAATCCTTCCCATTTCGTAGTTAGTGAACTAAAAAACATTTACTGAATTTTTATAAGTTTTCCTTTAGCTAAGTTAACTTTCGTTGTGGTTACGAAACATGAACTAAATTACAGTAAATTTGTTGAACTATGTGAAAGTTAAAATGGTCCTTAAATTTACAAGACACTTTTTTCTGTGTACCTGGCGTACCTGCTGTAAATTTCACCATCAGCTCAATTTCTTAAGACGCTTGCGTTAACTCTGCAAACACATAGCTAGATAATTTTAGAATCTACCCTTGGGAAAAATGTATGAACCATGTTGAAAGCCTACATTTTGTTCCATATTTAAAATAAATTATTGTTCCATATTGTTGCATATGAAAACTGAGACATTTATCTACATCATTTCATCACTACAATACCAATTTGTTTCTTTAAATTTCAAAGACGTGTATTACAAATTTAACGAAACAAAATCTTTCAATATCGATTCCCTCTATCTTACTGTCCAATAAGCTAGAAGAAATATTGCAATAAATAAGTTGATCATTAAATCGGTCTGCATTAATATCAAGCTAACACAAAAATAGTAAACAACGAAGAGCCCGTCGTAAAACAGAAAAAAAAACACTACTAATATTGTCGTTAGAATTGTTGTTATGACCTTAACAACCAGTTTCATGTTTTATTATCATTATCACGTAGAAATATTGGTCGCAGACCCCATAAAGTACATATATATATATTCCAGGTCGTGGAGAAAATCTGAGCTGATCTAGCGATGTCCGTGCGTCCTTTCGCCCGTCCCTCTGTTAACATCACGCCAACTTCCGAACAAATCGAACTCAAAATTGGCACAAATAGTTCAGATTGTATTGCTTATAGGTCATATCGGACCGCTTTTATGTATAGCTCTCAATAAACTGATTTGCCTTGTGAAGGCTCTTGGAGGAGAAAATTTCATACGATCCAGTTGAAATTTGGTACGTGGTGTTAGTCTACGGCTTGTAACAACCATGTAAAAATTAGTCTATGTTGGTCCACAATTATATACAGCCCCACATAAACCGATCTCCAGATTTGATTTCTTGCGCTTGGAGGTGCAACTTTCATCCATTCCGGTTAAAATTTAAAATTTTGTACCTGGTGTGGCCTCTAACAACCATTCAAAAATTTTTTCATACCGATCCCCAGATTTGGTTATGTTAATGTATTCTTTCTACTAATTGTGCCATATAAACCGATCCCCATATATTACTTTTGGAAAAAGTTTCATCCGATTCAGTGGGAATTTGAGCCTCTAATTACCGCAAGAACCTTGGTTCATATAGGTTCATAATTACGTATAGACTTCTCTATATAAACCGATGAAGAACTTAATTGACTTATATATGTATTAAGATATCTTGCCATCTACAAGTGTTACCACAACAATCCCTGGTAGAGGGTACATAAGATTCGGCATGGTCGAATCTTATTTCCATGAGAAGTTAGCATATAAAACCCAAAATGAATCATAATCTATAATGTTGAAAACATCCTCAAAATTAACGAAATTGTATTTAAATTTTTTGACTTTTGTATCTTGACCATAAAGTAAAAAGCGTTCAAAAATAGGAGTTGTTGTTTTAATACTTTATTAAAAAAAAATATTTTACTTACTACTTGAAATCGTGTACGAATTTATAAATTTAAGCTGTCGTTAAAATGTGTTTAAAGACTTTGACAGAACATGAAGAAAAAACAAGTAAATTAAAATTTGTTTCGTAAAATCAAGTAAGCAAAACTCAAAGTTAAAAGAGAAAGGTGTCCTAAAAGTATCCTTTCTTCAATTCTCCTTCTCTTTGGCGTAGAATCAATATTAAATCAAGTAGTGTAACATAAAGGCTAAATCTTTGAATCCGGACATGCGTTTTTTCAGTGTGAGGGATCTTTACAAACTGCCTTTTATCGTATGAAACAAAAATACAATCAAAGCGTGTCGTACATTTAGGACCTTAAAAGATCAACAAAGATAGAAAACTAAAGTACCAAATATATTACACAAGTTCCAATTTTACTTTCCAAGCATTCAAACTGTTTCCAGTCAAATGCAATGGATCTAAACATTATTCAGTTATTTTTCTTTTTCATTTTGCTGTCCCATTTATGGAAGAAGCCTTTTACAGAATTCGTATAACCACTTCATTGACTGTTAATTTCATTCCAACAGACAGCTTTTCGGGATACAAGAAAAAAAACTCCTCCTATCTTTCTCTCTCTTCCATTTAATGGATCACAAATTGCTGAATTAAACAAAAATTACACGGACAAATTGCTGGGCATACTAAACATATTTCCACACTTGAAAATGACTCGTGCCCTCTTATCTTCAGAGATATTGCGAAGAGTGCCGCGGGAAATTTATTTTCGTAGTATAGCCCACCAACTGTCAACTCATCCTTATGTTACAGTTAGATGTCATTGCATACGCACGGCTCAATGGATGTGGACTTTTAATGGAATTCAGCATAGCATTTGTTTCCCCAGGACACAGGACATTTAAATAGCCCTTAAATGGTGAATCAAGTAAAAGGAATAAAGAGGCATGATCCCTCCAGCCACTTTGAATATGAGCTCACATTCGCTCAAACACTAAGGGCCAACATTGGCCATAATGTCATTTATTGTCCATAATGCCATCATAAATGTTTATGGCTTTAGTTTGTGTTCCCAACACCAGTCCCTTTTCGATTTTTTTTATTCGAGTTCATTGTAGAGGGTGGAGTGGAACGGAAATCATTTAATTTTACTTTCCAACTTGTTAAGTGGAATAAACTACGAGGGCAGTGAGCAGAGAGTTCGGTGAGTATTTCGGAGAGGGGATGAAACTATGCCTCTTTCCCTATGGCCACTGGCACCGACAATATGGTACACTGAGATGATGTCCTTTCAATGTGGTGCTGTTGATGGCTCTGGTCGTAGTATCTTCCGATTCCGCCATGTTGTTTTTTTTTTGGGCTGCAACTAATGGATTTTAAATGAGCCTCATAAATATCAACAAACATTTGCCAGTAGAATTTGTTTGAATATTCCACAGAAATGAAAGAGTCGATGTACCACAATTGTAGAGGCCGCAAAAGCAGCTATGATCCAGAAATGCACATTCCAGACTTAAAGTTGGTTCCCTCCTTTTTCACCAGGAATCATTTAGTGGAGATTTTTTGCATCGTACATCAAGCCCCACCACCCCTCAAGAGAGGAGAAGGAAACGAAATGCAATAAATAAAATTGTTTATAGTTATGTTTAAATGAAAGTGCAATGCAAACTAAAAGAAGGCGGTATTCAAAATTTGGCAAACAACTATTTCCCGGTTTCGTTTGACTGAGAGTTTGGTACGAAATTGTTGTGCTACAATTTTGGAAAATCACCTTTATCCATGCTGAGGTCATACGGAACAACGGGTGATGCTCCATTCGATAGGAGCAAAACTCATATATCATCGGCCAGATATTTAAGACTGCTAAAGAAAATTTCTACTTCTTTAAATATCGAAAAGACAAAATTTATATTAGAACCACAATTTAATTCACTTAATTTCAGAACTAAAACCAATTTTATACTACAATTTTTACACTACCAAATTTGATATAAATTTGGTGTCCAAATGATCATGAAGTAAAATCGATTGTACTTTCTATATAGGGGTAATGTTAAAAATTGAATCGAAACACATGAATAAGCGCGGATGGATATTGTTTAATGTCCCTTATATGTCTATAAAAGCCACAATTGTTTATTCATTAACAGATAGCGATTTTTCAATAAAGCTGACTAGTTCATGCAATGCGGTCTCAGTAAACCTGCCCTTCTAGTAAGTATGTTGTCGTTTCAAGAGCAATCTTGAATCAATGCTAGTTTTAAGATAAATATCTATCACACTCTCCAGAGTAATAAGAAGGAATGAGGATAAGCTGATTAGTCGGAAATCCTTCACACTCGAGTGAGAGCTTTTCCCGCTTTAAGTATGAAAACGACTTTTGTTTTCCTGGAAAATACATCCTATATCGCTGACAACCAAACGATAATTCTGTCAGCCACTGCTTGTAACTCCGTTGGAGTAATTCCATCAGGTCCGAGGGATTTGAATGGTCCAAAACTATTTAAAGCCCATTTTAATCTAGATTCCGATACAATTTCCTCTATAGAAAATTACCGCTGAGCCGCTGTGGCAAAAGGAAAATGTGTGTCCAATAGTACCTCCAGCGTCTCCTCACTGGACGTTGTCCAATTGCCCTCCGGGCTACAGAGAAAGCCCATTAATTTAGATTCACTTAAACTACTTAGTCCATTGTGATACAACGCTTATTATGAGTACTACACAGAAAAAAAATCCCTAGTTAAACATTCTACATATTTATTTTTGCAAAAAAATAATATTTTTTCTGGTAGTTAAATTTTATTATTTTTCCAAAAATTTCTTCTGGTTAATGAAATCTTTTTTGTTTCAAGTATGTCTCAAACATTTTATGAACTAAACGTGGCTATAAAGTTCAAGGACCATTCACATAAGTTCAATATGATCTAAAGCAAAGGAACATTTTCCCAAAAATGAACTACTGTATGATCATGATTTTCTTCTTTACTTTTAGTTAATTCTTTCTTCTATGAGAGGATGTAATTTTGTAAAATGCAGTTAAAATGTACAACAGTGCAATAGGTTTTCCTGGTTTTAACAACACTTTGTGGAAATCTCAAAACATGGAGTACGATTTAGTTAAATTTTCAGAGAGGCTTTGAAACATTCAGAAATGTCACCACGATTACGAGTGGGAATAATCCACTGCTGGATAACTTTTTGGTGTTTATACAAAACTGGGATTGCATCCATTGCAGGGAACATTTCTGTCACACCGTCCTCGTGAAAACTAATGGACAAGCTGTGAATGCAATTTGTGTTTTTTTTTTTTTGAATCTTTTGTCGGTAACACATGTATTTCATATACAGGGAAGAAGTATAAACAAAATAATAATAATAATAGTATTTATACATATGTAGAAGTTTTCATATACGCACAATCAAACGAAATACAAACTCAAACAAATAAAATAAAATAAAAAATATGCAGCACACTGACACAATTACAGCCAGAAGACAACCCACCGACCATACGCCATAGTTAGTCAGCGAGTAAATCGAAATCTTTTTTAACTTTAAAAAAATCACGGGCCATATGCATTTGTGCGGAAACAAATCCGAAGAGTATAAAAATGACTGCAATTTATGTCTTCCTTCGTCGAATATATTTTATGCATTTCGTGCCTGGTGTATGGTGAGCGTTCTCAATGTTCCTGCTCTATCTGACTGGTGCTATCCCATTTCGTTGGTTGGTTGATTTCTCTTTGTGTGTGTGTGTGTGTTTTTTTTTTTTAATGTTATGTGGATGTTATTATTTGTGTTGTGTCTCTGTAGCATTGTCGAGTGTGCTAGAGCTTGGTTCTATTTCGATGGTTCTTTGTTGAGGAACATTTGTTTATGGCTTCTTGCCAGTGAGTACAACAAAATGTCAGTGGGAAATGAATATGAATTTATTAAGCAATTCAAATTTATTTATTATTTTATTTCACACCATGTATTTGTTTATTTAGCTCTTTTGCTACATTGTGTGGTGTATAGAGATTTCATTGAATATTTTGAAGAGAGGGACAATTATTAAAAGAAAAAAATATCACGTTCGTCCCAAAAAAAACCTTAGTCAAAGTTTAAATCCACGGCAATATTTTTTTTTCTAAAATAGGATTTTTATGAAATTAAATTTTTCTTGTTGAAAAATGAGTAAAATCCAGCATTAAATTCTGCTCGAATAGCCTAAATAACATATTTTTAACCTTTTTCAAAAAGATACTTTGTTTGTCTAACCATTCTTTTGCGTTCTTTTTTATTTACCATTTAATGCAATCTCTTACGAGTTGTCTAATGCCACGATCGAAAAGCAACTGCTGGCTTCCTTCATGTACGTACGCGGTGACGTATACATGATGCACAGACATGCCGTGTAAAGTATACGCCACCATGTCTAGTGGTTGAATAACCAATTAATGGATAGTCGTGGGAGGTGCAAAAACATACGCTAACATTTAGATAAATGAAAAGTACAAATGAATTCGAAACAAAATTCATTTCCACTGAGCGGTATATTTTATTTTTATTTTTTTACGAGTATCCCTACTTTATGTTTTTTTAGTTTCCCATTTTGCGTCGTATTCTTTGCGTGTAATGGCATCATTCAGTCAAGCAAAAATTCTACCAAAATTCCCACAAATGACACACAGTACAATAATTTGAATGAGTGCTGTTTACTTACTCCAAACCCCTTTTACAACATGAATGAGGCGTGTGAAGATATAATAACTTAATACATTCCTGAGTGATAGAAAACGTAGGAGAATAAAATGTGTTTACACTAAAAAAAAATACGTTCCGTAGTCGTGAACGGACGATGACAAAATGAAACGGAAACGTTCACAAAAAAATTAAAACGGAATGATCACAATTTCATCCACGGGCGTTCACGATTTTATGAACTGCATTCGTTTTTCTTTGGCCATGAAAAGTCTTAAAATAATCGTTAGATGTTTTTATGGCAACTCCCTCAGTGGTACAATGTCTAAAGCTACTATTAACGCGTATGGTGCAGAAAACACAGGTTCGAGTCACGCTAGCGGAAATCTTTTTTGTTTATAAAGTCGTAACCATAACGTTTTCAGATCATGAACGCTGGTTGTTGTTTTGACAACGCATGGTGTCATATTATCGTTGTGAGATTGACACCGCCTGTTCTCAGTTTGACACCACATGTGTTAAAACTAATTGAAATTTCGATTTTTTGGTTTGAGAGTTAAGTTTAGAAGTTATGAGCAAAATCAGTTTTTTTCAGGATTTGCACCCAGAGAAGGAATATGATCACCTCAAACATGTTTCAAGAGCAAAATATTATTTTTGGATGGTGACCATGTAACATGTTTGTCGCAGAAATGTTGTTTTCTCGGCAAACATAACATGCTTTCCGAAAACAGATACATAATTTCGGAGAAAACAACATGGTTGCAGCGAACATGTTACATGGTCACCATCCAAAAATAACATTTTGCTATTGAAACATTTTTGAGGTGATCATATTCCTTCTCTGGGTGTGGATACAGTTTCCGATTTTTTGGTGGTGATCAAGAACTAAGCTCCTTTTCATTCACTCCACGCAATTATTATTAATGTTCCAACTAAATAGAAATTTCAATACAATAGATATCCTGAAAATTTAACATGCGCTTCAAAAAATAAAACTTCTGTAGACTCAACTACTATGTGTCCATGTCTATGATTTTGTTATAAATTCCGAGCCACAAAGACGATGTATTCGAGCTAAGAAGATATTTTACCATATTTAAATTGTCATTACTCCCCCATCCCCCTGTGACGCAATGGTTAGCAGGTCCGCTTGTGGTGTCACAATAGACTGAATAGTCTAAAGGCGATAACGTTTTGGTAGAAAAGTGTAACCATATACACCCTCAAAAAAATCGCTTCTATAACATATACCCCAAACACATTTTGCTTCAAGCATATACATTTTCAGAATTGGTCTAAACAAAATATTATTTGCATTGTTCAAACATATTATGTTTCACCTTAGGGTATACACAGTAGTAAAAAATGAAATTTTCTTTGTGTGGATATATTTTTAAGGCGCCAACTGGTTACTTCCATTATTTTACTTGCAGCAGGTAACTGCATCAATTAATTTTTTAATTAAAAATTTAAAAATTTCAATCATTGACTTAATTGACTTAATGGTTATAGTTTTATTAACAAGTATATACGGCCGTAAGTTCGGCCAGGCCGAAGCCTATGTACCCTCCATCATGGATTGCGTAGAAACTTCATCTAAACACTGCCATCCACAATCGAATTACTTAAGTTGCGGTAACGCTTGCCGATGGCAAGGTATCTTAAAACCTCCTAACACCATCTTCTAAATTGTATGTAAGTCCATACGTGGTATATATTAAATCAAAAAAGATCGATCCAATACGTATATAATTCAGTTTGACAAAG
Organism: Haematobia irritans; assembly: GCF_050003625.1. Lineage (NCBI taxonomy): Eukaryota > Metazoa > Arthropoda > Insecta > Diptera > Muscidae > Haematobia > Haematobia irritans. The sequence continues at coordinate 116,451,306 of NC_134398.1, forward strand.
TAGACATAAAATTTTGTCAAAATTTTCTATAGAAAGAAAATTTTGACAAAAATTTCTCCAGAAATAAAATTTTAACAAAATTTTCTATAGAAATAAACTTTTGACAAAATTTTCTATAGAAATAAAATTTTTGTAGATTATTTTTGGCTCTAGTGGCAACCATGATTATGAACCGATATGGACCAATTTTTGTGTGATTGGACCAATTTTTGTGTGATTGGACCAATTTTGGTATGGTTGTTAGCGACCATATACTAACACCACGTTCCTAATTTTAACCGGATCGGATGAATTTTGCTCCTCCAAGAGGCTCCGGAGGTCAAATCTGGAGAACGTTTTATATGGGGGCTATATATAATTATGGACCGATATGGACCAATTGTGGCACGGTTGTTAAATATCATATACTAACACCATGTTCCAAATTACAACCAGATTGGATGAAATTTGCTTCTCTTGGAGACTTCGCAAGCCACATCTGGGGATCGGTTTATATGGGGGCTATATATAATTATGAACCGATGTGGACCAATTTTTGCATGGTTGTTAGAGACCACATACCAACATCATGTACCAAATTTCAGCCGGATCGGATGAAATTTGCTTCTCTTTGAGGCTCCGCAAGCCAAATCTGGAGATCGGTTTATATGGGGGCTATATATAATTATGGACCGATCTGGACCAATTTTTGCATGGTTGTTAGAGACCATATACCAACATCATGTCCCAAATTTCAGCCGGATCGGATGAAATTTTCTTCTCTTTGAGGCTCCGTAAGCCAAATCTGGGGATCGGTTTATATGGGGGCTATATATAATTATGGACCGATGTGGACCAATTTTTGCATGGTTGTTAGAGACCACATACCAACACCATGTACCAAATTTCAGGCGGATCGGATGAAATTTGCTTCTCTTTTAGGCTCCGCAAGCCAAATCAGGGGATCGGTTTATATGGGGGCTATATATAATTATGGGCCGATGTGGACCAATTTTTGCATGGTTGTTAGAGACCATACACAAACACCATATACCAAATTTCAGCCGGATCGGATGAAATATGCTTCTGTTAGAGGCTCCACAAGCCAAATCTGAGGGTCCCTTTATATGGGGGCTATACGTAAAAGTGGACCGATATGGCCCATTTGCAATACCATCCGACCTACATCGATAGCAACTACTTGTGCCAAGTTTCAAGTCGATAGCTTATTTCGTTCGGAAGTTAGCGTGATTTCAACAGACGGACGGACGGACGGACATGCTTAGATCGACTCAGAATTTCACCACGACCCAGAATATATATACTGTATGGGGTCTTAGAGCAATATTTCGATGTGTTACAAACGGAATGACAAAGTTAATATACCCCCATCCTATGATGGAGGGTATAAAAAGTTAATTGTATCAAGTAATTTTTTAATTTAAAGTTTTCAGCTTCAATCATCCTTTTAATTGGAAATGCTTGGTGATGTTTTTGCTCTGTATCCTAAAGAGTGTGCTACAGCATAATGCATCGGGGATTACAACTTCAAAAGCTACATCACAGTCATTTATGTTTTGCAACAAATTTCGTAAATGTGGCACTATTTATATATGGATCGATCACCCTAATTGACATATTTTTCATACGATTTAGCTGAAATTGGATTTATTTTACTTTCGTGCCAAATTAAGCTTATATCGTTCAATGTTTCCATATAACTCCTACAGTGGCCGTTCTCCCTACCGACTTCTTGAGCCCATGGAAAATGAAATTTTCACATAATTTACCTGATTTCTTTTGTGTTCGCAAAAAATGACACTACACACAAAAAATTTTTTTTCTGATTCAATCACCAAATTAATTGATACAATTAATTTTTTAATTGAAATGTCTTCAATCATGAAAATGATAGTATCAATCACAGTTTTAATTGGGCATAGAAAAAATTCTTGATTAAAGAATTAATAGATTTTTTCAGCAAATTTCAATTAATTTTTTAATTGATTCAATTAAAAATTTAATTGATGTTGATTGCAAAACTCAATTAATTTATTAATTAAAAAAGGTAACTATTTTTAATTACTTTCTGAATTGACTTAGAGTTTTTATTTGGATTAACAAATGATTGTTTGAAATACATTTTTAATTAAAAAATAAAAAAAATCAGCACTTTTTTTAACTGAATTAGTCTTCCGAATTTGATTAAAAAGTTAATTGTATCAATTAATTTTTTAATTAACAATTTAAAATTTTCAATCATTGGCTTATTTAACTTAATGTTTCTATCATGATTAAAAAGTTAATTGTATCAATTAATTTATTAATTGAAAACATTTTCAACTTCAATTAACTTTTTAATTGGAAATATTTTGGTGATATTTTTTTCTGTGTATATAATAAATATTGGTGTATTTTGATATATAAACCAATCTCCCTAATAAAGAGGATCCTTCCTAATATATACATGTACAGTCTTGGGATATCGAATCAAGTAGAATGTGATATTGTCAATCGATTTTCTTTAACTTTTAGATGAGAAATATAAGATTCCCTGCATTTTCTAAATTCCTAATCTCTAATCTAGAAACTAATCTGTGAGCAAGGCATATTTAGTAAGTTAGTTTCATGCTATCAGGTGATTACAATGTTTTTGATTTAATGACATAACATAAGCGTAGCTAAAGCGGTTTTATGGGTTTGTCTTCTCTCCATACCAAATACCATGTAGTATTTCTTCAAACTATGATTATATATCCTTGAATTAAATATTCTATATTCTTCCAATTTGCACGAATTAATAGTTTCTCTTTTAGAGGTATTTTACCAATGAGCACACATTGTAGCATTCACCTCCTAGGAGAACTTTGCTAGCTACGCCTATGTTTAATTGACAAACAAAAGTAAACATTCAAAATAAAAAATATATTATTCAAAAAATTCTAAATATTCAATTTGCTTTAAATTTTTGACAGAAAAGTATCATAATTGATGATCAGTATTATTTCAATTATTTGTGCATACCGCAACACATTTCTTCATATTTCGAAGCATACATCTATCTACACATATTGCGATTTTCTCTATTTTTCTATTTTAAATTTCCCACTTGTTGAACAATGTTTCAATTTGACTAACAATCAAAGTGGCATAATGGTGACGTACATTGTTGTTTCTGCAATATTGAAACTACCTTCCTAAATATGTGTTAATTTTAAAATTTCAAATTTATCTTCGAAAACCATCAGAGTCACCGTGGCATATGTGTCAAGAAAAAAAGTAAAAACATTTTTAAAAATTGAATCAGTTGTCAGGGGAGAAATATGAAAATATATAAATGTATATATCTGTGGTCACAACCCATAACAGCCTAAGTCTGTTTTTTCAATATTTTCAGTACAGGAGTTTAAAGTTTTGAATCTTCACTGAAAATCAGGAGAAGGTGTTTTTTGGAAACCTTTGCTACAGATTCCTAGAAGAGATAAAAACATGAAAAATTTAGAGCAAATAAATTTAGATACGCTGAATACGATGGTACTAATAACTCAATTGTGTCCTAACTCGAGTTGGGCTGTTAAGGGTTGTGACCACAGATATATAAATGCCCAGCCAAAAAAGTAATGAAAATGTTCCTTTTGGATCCGGAAGTGGTGAAAAATTGACGCGGAAGCGATGAATTTAACATGGGCTTGTCATAGGACGGAAGTCCTCCATTTCAACAGCCGTTGCACTTAATTTGCATCACTTCTTTAGGTGTGATCCGAATTCAAATAAATATTTTTTTATAATTTTTTATAATTTTTAATGGATTCTAACGCTTGTCGGAAACGTTTGACCTCAAATATTTTTAGCATTTTTTTCGACAAAATTTAAATGATTTCTACCATTTGAAACAAAAAAAGTTAAAATTACCCATTAAAAGTATGAAAAAACCAAGTTATAAAAAATTGAATTAAAAGAACTTCCTGGGTAGTTAAAATAAAGAACATCATTGGGAGTGCATCTTCCAAAGTTATAAAAAATTGAATTAAAAGAACTTCCTGGGTAGTTAAAATAAAGAACATCATTGGGAGTGCATCTTCTGCAAGTGCTTTTAAAGTTGTGTCTTTGGAAGAACTTCAATTTTTTTTGCTGGGTGTATATTGATAATAGATGTACTACTCCAACTCCGGCTAAACTAAAATATTAAAAATACAAAAAAAAAGTTTTGTTTGAAAATTTTCGAAACATCGATTTTAATTTAATTTAGTTTTTTTTTTTTTTTTAATTTTATTTTAAGACGGTATAGTCATATACGTAGTGCCCTAGATAGGTCACATTGGGCACACCAGATATAGCACTCACATATAAATGTTCCTGGCCATAGGAACACACCGTGGAACTGCGAAACTAGAAATCTGTTGGTGTGCCTCTGGCCACCTGCAACCTCTTACTGCGTGAGAAGTCTGTTATGATGGCCAATATTCGATGGGAAAATTGCAAGGGTTGTAACGACACCAAGCAAATATGGCCCCATTTGAACTAAAACCGCACACTAGCTATGCTAGAGTTCTCGAGACGTCAGATATCACTCCTGATATCTGCTATAACGGGTTGCTGCCTGATAGGCGATTTTGCAAAAACTATAGGCGCGAAGTATAATGACTATTGTATGAGCTGTCATGATGCGGAGGAAAAGGAATCAATTAAACACCTCTTGTGTGAGTGTCCTGCATTTTGTGTAAAGCGCAAGCAACTTTTAGGAGCAGATAGCTTCAGATTACTGGCGGATCTGGAAAACGTTAACTTAAGCAGTCTGCTAATGTTTTTGAAACAATCTAGTTGGTTCAACAAAGAAAAATAATCAAGAAGGTTCAGCGGTTAAAACTAGAAGTGCCCATATGTAATAGGTACTTTTAGTTAATGTGGTATCACAATGGACTGAATAGTCTAAGTGAGCCTGAATCTTAATCGGGCTGCCACTTTAACCTAACCTAACCTAAACCGATTTTTGGTAAGGTTAGTCTAGCATTTGTTGTCAATCTGAAATTTTCATACGATTTGCCAGAATTTGGAATCCCTAAAAAATATGGAAAATGAGATTCCTGTCGTTCCAGATTTTGGTATAGCCTTAATTTGGATCGTATGTTTTTTTGGAGACACAAAATAACATTAGTGGTTTTCTGTCGTTATCGGGACAAAAACCACTAATGTGATTTTGTATACCGTAACCGGATCGATATAAATTATCGTACTTATTTATGTGTGCAAAAAGATTTTAATTTCACATTTGATACCAATTGAAATCTATATTTCAAATTTAAGGCAATGTCGGTCCTATGTTTAATAAATAAAATAATAATGTAAATATCCATCATAATATGAGCAGTTATCAACAGTCTTCAGTATATGTACATATTTATAAACAAGCAAAGAAAGTGCAAAGTTGAACGGGGCTCATTGTATTATGTATTACGTATTACGCATTGTGGACCAAAATTATTGATACCATCTCAAATCCTTTAAATTTTTTGCGGGCTATATAAAGGTTTATATTCCCATATGCATGATTTTGAATCTGAACCGATTTAGACAAAATTGTTTACACTTCTACAAAAAAGGAAAGTCTTAAGTCGGGCGGGGCCGACTATAATATACCCTGCACCACTTTGTATTTACACCCTTACAAAAAATCGCTTCTGTAACATATACTCCCAAACATATTTTGCTTCAAGCATATACATTTTTGGGTATTGCCCAAACATTTATATGTTTGATCTCTTCCAATATATAATATGTTTGAAAGCATATTGTTCTAAACAATATATGTTTGGGTAGTCTAAGTTCCAAACATTTTGTATTTTTGCATCCAAATTCAATACTGTTGTCTTCCAAAAAACAATATGTTATTATGTGAACATATAATATGTTTGGAAGCATTTTGCACCCAAAAATATTATATGCTTAAAAAACATTCTCCCAAACAATATTGTGCTCAAAATTTTATTTATTTATTTATATATTTACAATCATAATGAATTATGAAAATAAACAGGTAATATAGGTGCTAACAACATAGGTTTTCGACCTGAATGCTCAAAATTTTGTTTCTGCCTAATTGTATATTCCCCCACATCTTTCTCACTTCCACGAGATTTTTTAGTTCTTAGCACTTTTTTCTGTGATACAAACATTGTAGAAGAAATTATTCAATTTTATGATTTTTTTTATTTTAATTTTACCTTTTGCCGGACGGGGATTCGAACAGCGGACCACACAGTTTGTAAGGATCAAAGAAGTAGCAGATCAATTGCCCAAGGAAAAATAAAATGTTAATTTTGTAATAACAAGCAACAACCACCAACTTAATTCAATATAGCTCCCTGTTAAATAGCGCTCCAAGCTACTAAACACATATATGTTTATAGGCTATTTCTAAATTAATATATGTTTGCATCCAAGCATATTATATTTACAAACATTTTATGTCCCAAACATAATATGTTCTAACATATTGACATATATGTCCCAAACATGTTATGCTAGTTTATGAACATTATATGCTTGCACTCAAAAATATTGTGTTTAAAAATTTGTGTTCCAAACATATAATGTTTATAGCCAAACATATGAAAAACAGTCTTTTTCATCCGTGTAGATCTACATTTTTATGAAATCTCAATTCTTTAAAATTTTTTGAGAACTTTATAAAAAGGTTTATTTTCCCATTACCCAATATTTAAAACTGACCCGATTTGGACAACATTTTGTCAGACTTCTACAATATCTTGGGCACGGCTAATTACTTGGGCACAGTGTGGCGCAGGGCAATTTTAGTAAATTTCGTAAAAAAGCATTTATGATTTAGGCAATTTCGTAATAAAGCATTTATGATTTTTTCAGTCGATAGATACATATGTATGTATTAGAGGTAAAGAAACATTTGAGTCATTTTTAGAAGTTTTCGGCTTAGCAATGAGCATCAATAAGAAATACAATTTTGCTAAAAATTTGCTATAGAAATACAATTTTGACAAATTATTTTTTATACCCTGCGCCACATTGTGGAACAGGGTATTATAAGTTAGTGCATATATTTGTAACACCCAGAAGGAGACGAGATAGACACATGGTGTCTTTGGCAATAATGCTCAGGGTGGGTCCCTGAGCCGATATAACCATGTCCGTCTGTCCGTCCATCCGTCTGTCTGTGAACACATTTTTGTGATCAAAGTCTAGGTCGCAATTTAAGACCAATCGCCTTCAAATTTGGCACATGTTCCTAATTTGGGTCAGAATAGAACCCTATTGATTTTGGAAGAAATCGGTTCAGATTTAGATATAGCTCCCATATATATCTTTCGCCCGATATGCACTAACATGGACCCAGCAGCCAGAGTTTTATACCGATCTGCTTGAAATTTTGTACAAACATAACACTTAGTCGTATAGTCAAGTGTGCAAAATTTGATTGAAATCGGTTCAGATTTAGATATAGCTCCCATATATATCTTTCGCCCGATATGGACTTATATGGACCCAGAAGCCAGATTTTTGGCCGAATTTGGTTAAAATTTTGCAATACGAGTACAATTAGTAGTATAGTCAAGTGTGAAAAATTTGATTGAAATCGATTCAGATTTAGATATAGCTCCCATATATATCTTTCGCCCGACATGCACTTATATGGACCCAGAAGCCAGAGTTTTATCCCGATTAGCTTGAAATTTTGCACAAGGAGTACAATTGGTAGTATAGTCATGTGTGCCAAATTTAATTGAAATCGGTTCAGATTTAGATATAGCTTCCATATATATTTTTCGCCCGATATGGAGTTATATGGCCCCAGAAGCCAGAGTTTTGGCCCAATTTGGTTGAAATTTTGCACAAGGAGTGCAATTAGTAATATAGTCATGTGTGCCAAATTTGATTGAAATCGGTTCAGATTTAGATATAGCTCCCATATATATGTTTTTCTCATTTCGAGAAAAATGGTAAAAATACCAACATTTTCCTTATTAAATAGCCACTGCTTAGTCGAAAATTTGTAAAAATGACTCTAATTTTCCTAAACTTCTAATACATATATATCGAGCGATAAATCATAAATAAACTTTTGCGAAGTTTCCTTAAAATTGCTTCAGATTTAAATGTTTCCCATATTTTTTTACTAAAATTGTGTTCCACCCTAGTGCATTAGCCAACTTAAATTTTGAGTCTATAGATTTTGTAAAAGTCAAATTCTGTCCATATCGAGTGATATTTAAATGTATGTATTTGGGACAAACCTTTATATATAGCCCCACATTTGACGGATGTGATATGGTATCGAAAATTTAGATCTACAAAGTGGTGCAGGGTATAATATAGTCGGCCCCGCCCGACTTTAGACCTTCCTTACTTGTTTTTTTTTCAAAGATATAGGAATTTTTGTCAAAATTTTATTTCTTTATTGTTGTTTTTGATCTCAGCTTAAAGCCATGCATTGACTAAACTACAAGTGTAGCTAAACCAAAGAGGAAAAGTATGCTTGTCAAATTTATTTGGGCAAAGCCCTATAGACTGCAAGATGGTTGGATGTACAGCTGTTTCGGATTTACCACATTCCTCCTCAGCATCATCTACTTGCAGCAAAAGTATCAACCAATTATCAGAATAAATTCGGGTAATTCACTCAACCCAAAGTGAACTGCACTTGAACCTTCCGAAAAAAGGTTTGATAGTCGGCTACTGCCTAAACAAATTTGCAGGCATATCTCTTTTCCTTTGCCAAACTCAAATCATCGATTTTAATGTAGTTGGTTGGGTTTGTTTTTGAGCGTGCTTCCTCTATCTTCATTCGTTTTGTTTGTTATTGTTGGCTTCTCTTCAATCGTTATTGTTGTTTTTGATCCATGCATCAAGCCATGCATTGACTAAACTACAACTGTAGCATAACCAAAAAAATTTCTATAGATTTAAAATTTGACAAAATTTTTTATAGAAATACATTTTTCACAAAATTTACTATAGAAATAAAATTTTGACAAAATTTTCAATAGAACTAAAGTTTTGACAAAATTTTCTATAGAAATAAAATATTAGCAAAATTTTCTTTAGAAATAAATTTTTGAAGAAACTTTCTGCCAATATTATAGCTATATGGTCTTAAAATAAAATTAAAAAATAAACACGATTGTTCCATCTGATTATTCTAGGAAACATAAAATGATCTCCATAATTGGAAGTTGCGTTTCATTTACAGTCATATTGAATATTGATCGAATGAATAACATAATGGATACTAATTAGCGTAAAAACTTAAAAACTAAATTTTTTAAAATACTTCACATCAAAAAATTTAGTTTAGCCGGAGTCGGAGTCGAGCAAACTTTTTACGACTCCGACTCCAGCAAAATCTTCAAACACCGACACCAAGACTTCGACTCCGACTCCACAGCCTTTGTTATTACTATGAGATTCTGGAGTTAGAGTCGGAGTCGAGGAAAATTCGACTCCGCAGCCTTGGATAAGTGGCAGGTAAAACATTTTTCCGTGACGAACAGCAAAAAAGTCAACATTGGAGCTGAATTAAATATAATATCTTGTTATTTGTTTAGTCATTCCAATCAAAAAGAAATTCCACGTGGTCAGGCAACAACAATGCCGAGTGGTGATTTAAAAAAATTGATTTAGATTTAGAGAAGATTTTATTTCTGTGACACGACGCTTGTCGTCACGGTATTCCGTAGCGGATTTCGGGCTCCTCATAAGAAATACACGTCACTAAGTATTCGTCTATCGCTTATACAAACGCTTATACGAATTTTCAAAACTAGAAAAACCAAAATATATTTGAATTTGATTGTCTGCTTATCTTTCGAATGGTTTCGTTCGATTTATGGGAACAGGCATAAGATCACACAGGCCCAGCTATCAACAACGCAAAATATATATATCTCAGGTAGAGCAACAATAATTGATTTTCATTCAATACTCTTACTGTATAATATTTAAGTCTTTGGTCCTTCACCATCTGATATTTATTATTATATTGTATTGCAAAAAACTTTAATACCACAATAATAATAAATTCTAATTATAAATATATATGTGCCAAACATTTTTCTAGTTTATGAACAATATATGCTTACATTAAAACACATTTGGAAAAACACTGTTTCTATAAGTGTAAGTTTTTACTTTTGTCCATTGCGGAAACATCCTTCGGTAGGTTAACAACTAAACCTTCCATGGTGTATACGAAATGCTCTTACTCTTCCATATGAATCTTTATCAAGAAGTTTTTACCAACTTCCCATACCTGAATATTTCAATCTTAGATCTTAGTGACGAAATTGAAGGAGTCTTTTGTTTTTGTGTGTTTCACTTAAAACTACTTCAAGTTGTATTCACAAAATCATTTGAAAATGCAATGCGAATATGTTCATTCATGATAAACGAAGTGTTTTTACTTATTCCTTTAGTCAAAGCTTAAAAGTGCTTCCTATAGATATTTGAAAATACTTTTGACTATTTTTGGTCACAGATTTTCTTGGCTTTTCTAGCAGGTGTTAACTTCAGACATTGCCTAGGTGGCAAAACACTTGAACAATGAATTCCATTACAGAGAAAATAGTTCAGCACTAAATCTTTTAAAAAATGTTCGACACATACTTTGTTTTTTATGCTGTCAATGGATTTTGGTCATTCCTCTACACATTTTCGTCTAAGGCTTTGTGTACAAATGGAAACCCATAAACCATAGAGAATGCAATCTGTGCTATCTATGTTCGTTAACTTCTTATTTTATATTCGCACTGGAGCTGCCTTCATATGCTCTACAAACTTATTTGAGGTGTAATAGAGTGGGAACGATTTTTTAGATATTTAGAGGGAGAATATTTTTATAGGCCATAATTATAAATTTAACCTAATGTATGTGGACTATACTAGAACTCTTGATTATCTTTTATTCTTTTCCGCCCTAAATTTGGGCAAACCATTCCAAAATATTCCGCCTCGATGGACTAATAGTGAATACTATTTAGGGAGTCACCGTGGTGCAATGTTTAACATTTCGGCCAAACACCAAATAATTTTTCAGCTGTGTATTATCCGCTCTTTGTAATGCTGGTGACATTTCTGAGTGTTTAAAAATTCTCGAAATGGTTTCACTGCAATGTGGAATATGTTTCGGCCTCGGCTTTAAAAAGGAGGTCCCTAGTCATTAAGCTAAAAATAGGCAACAGCACTGTGGTATCACTACGGACTAAGTGAGTCCGAAATTTCGGGCTGCTACTATACCTAACATAGAGTAACATTTGCATTTGCCAACATTTTAAAGAGGCCTCATATAAGAAAATAATATGTACAAAATTGTATGTCGTTGTGGCGACTTTATTATGTTTTATAGTATATAGTGTCCCTGCAAACAAAGAACTTCCAAAAAAGTAGTTTTGACCGGAAGTAGTGCAAACTTGGGCTTGATATAGGAGGGAAATACTTCGTTTTGGGATCCTTTGCATTGCTTTGGAAGTTGTTCCTTGGAATTTGATTTGAATAAAGAAATTAAAAATTAAAAATAAATAAAAAACATTTTTTTAACGAATTTAACTTTTTATTTTTATCATTATTTTTTTATAACACTTTTATATTCTACTTATGTAATATTTACAATTTGAAAAACTTTTTCGCTCCGACCGGGGGTTGTGTTGGCACAGGACGCCTTAGAACACTCAGCCACAAGCGCCATTTAACACGAAGTATCGAAACGTCAATTCAAATATGATAGTAATAGCCCAGAAAAAACTCCTATTACCAGGTATGAGTACAAGTATGCCTGCGCCAAATAGGTAACAACTTCTTCGTACATATATCAGCAGTAAAAACACAATCATGTTTTTAATTGAAATGTCTTCAATCACGAAAATGATAGTATCAATCACCCATTTTGATTGAAAACCAACACGATTTTTAATTAAAAATTTAATTGACTTTTGTCACGGAATCAATTAATTGTGTGATTGAATCAATTAAAAATGTGATTGATTTTTAACATAAAATTCAATCACAGTTTTAATTGAATCAATTAAAATTTTAATTAATTTAGCAACAAAAATCAATCAACTATTTGATTCATTCAATTAAATAATTAATTGAAATTGGCTATAAATTTCAATCAAAAATTTTATATATTGCGACCCCAAAATCGTATTTGGTTTTTTTTTTCTTTTGAAATAAAAGAAAATATGTGTTTCTTATAAAACATATTTAATATTTTATTATTTTTTGAATTATGCAATAGACAGATAAATTTGGTTTTTGTCATTTGTGTTTTGTTCTAACATAACTTACAAATACAACTACTATCAATAACAACTATAGGGTGAAAAAATAAATTATATAAATCATTATCTTCCTTATAATAATAACCATATTAGCATGTTCCTTCTAATATGTACACGCAAAGAAAAAAAAACGTTTGGAAAACGTGTACCGAAAACGTTTTTCTTTTGTTAGAGTTTTTTGAATTGCTTCGAAAATTTTAAACTTTTATTACCAAAAAAAAATCGTTTGTTACAAAATTTTTATTTTTTCAATAAAAAAAGTTATTTTTGAAACAACAACACAGTCCATTTCGTTTATATCAAACACTGTTCTTTTCTGACTTTAGGTCTTTAATAAGACACATTTTACAGTTCAAAATTGAATATAGTACAATGTAATGTTGAACATTTTTTCGGAATCTCCCGAACCTATCTGGAATATATGTAAAAAAAAAACTTTGGTCGAAGCAGGGATCGAACCCACGACCCTTGACATGCAAGTCGGACGTAGCAACCTCTGCTCCACGGTGCCAAACTAAATGTTTGTTTCTGTTAAATATACTTTGTTTATTCGGTTCGTGGGCGCCGCAAGCTATGCTATATAAATATAACTGATGACCATAACAGGTACATAGCTCAGTGGTTAGTGTGTTGGCTTACAAAGTGCATGGTCCACGGCTCAATTCTCCGTCCAGGCAAAAGGTAAAAAAAAAAATTTAAAAATTTATAAAATCGTATAATTTCTTCGACATTGTTGGTATTACAGGAAAAGGTAAGATGTGAGGGAAAATGCAATTAGCAAGAAAACAATGTTTTTTTTCAGTCTTTATGAAACTGTTTTTACATCTTGGAAAAGAATAAACGTTTATCACAAAAAGTATATACTTTTCTTCCAAATACACTTCCTTACAGCGAAAAGCAAATGAGAAACGACTTTTGTTTGTCTAAAATTTCGTTTGGGAGGAAAGAATTATTTTTTTGCGTGTAGATGCGCCTAGATTTCCAATAAATCAGCAGCCTGTAAGCTAAATTAGTTTTTCTGAAAGTAATCAATTAAAAGTTAATTTTGTTAAACATTACCTGCATAGAATATCAAGTTCAATTCTTAGTTCCAGGTTGCAGATTTATAATCTTCTTTTGCAGTTGTAGTCTTTTAGCATAAAAAGGTGTATTAAGGAGCTCGGTAATTTAATTTTAGTAACAATTCCTTTCCAAAATGTCCACACATTAAAATCGTCTATTAAAATTTGAACCAATCAAAGACAAAAATAATGGGAAAGCAATGTAATATTTGGTACTATATTGATGATACTTTGCAAATTCTGGAAATAGAAAAAAATATAAATGGAAAATACATATTTTTATTATTTTCGGATATTTTTCATATTTTTAAATCCAAAAGAAAGAACTTTTTTACCATTACATAATTCAGCTCATTAGTTTATATACCAGATATACTGCTGTTTACTTGGGTTCAAACTGAAAAAGGCAGGTAAAACAAAGATGCAATTTAATGCCAACGCAACTTCAAGGTGAATCTTCCACCAAACCCATACCGCTCTTGGTTTTAAGAAAACTAGGAGTGAAAAAAATGTATAATTTTAAAAGATCAATACGGTACCCACTTTTTTTATTGCAAGTGTTAGGGTCTGTCCCCAACTCTCCGGCCTTATTGTAGCAACTTCGAATAGGGCAGTATGTCTGGCACGTTGGGATGGATTTGTTGATCGCCTTGTAGAAGCAGAAAAATTGTTGGAGCTATTCTCCTGGTGGTTGGTCACAAGCCTCGTAGGGACAAATTAATGAAGTTATCTTTCTAAGCACTATAGACAAAAACACTTCACTTTTCGTTTAATTTGGTCAGAAGAACACTTCTTTTTATTTATGATTTTGTTCGAATTCACTTCTATGGCTTAACACTGATTTCTTTGATTATTGTTTGTTTCCTTGTTTGCCGCTGTTTATTTCTTGTAATTCAAACGAGTGCACAAATCACTGTGGACTTTTTTACCGATGCGCGCGGGGCTGAGTGTTTTTATGGTGGTGGTTTTACAAAAGCCGAATTGATTGGTTTTGAGTTTAAGCTCCACACATTTAGCTAATTGGTTTTACTCTAATTAACTTTCTTCTTGATTCGTTATGACAGGCGCATGTCATAGTTGCTACGCGCAACGGCGGCAAACAAAGAACAAGGAGAGCAGCAAGTTCACGCATGTACGGATGTCACATAGAAATCATTTGTACATATAATAGGTCATTCACCCCTACTTGCGTGAACAGCAAACATATTATTATATATTTGATAAAATGATAGAGTTGATGGGATTGATTGGTTAATTTCACGAAATTAAATTGGTCACTAAAAGAAATGAATAAAAAATATATTATTTTAGTCCGTTTAATGTAAACAGGCTTCAATGGAAAACGGTATTCACATTTCACAATTTCTTACCTTCAATAAACGTAGATTGTTTTACATTTTTACAATGCCACAAAACACAAACACAGGTAATTTCAAATGCGTTCTGTCATATATTTTTTTTTTTCAAACCTTTACCACGTGGCCGTTTGTTGTTGCACACTTTATTTATTTCAACCCTTTGCTATGATTTGTTGTAGCGTTCAAAATATTTATGCACACATTTCGAATGCAGCAGACAGAATGTCGCCAATCATGTTTTTCAATTTACGCGAAAAACAAAAACCCAACCGTTCGTTACGAGTTACTTCCACAGACTGATCTCTCCATCATACATTGTTGAATAAAAACCCATTCTCTTGTTCTCTTTTCGCTCTTTCCATTGCTCAAAATTATTCAGTTTCAATCACAAAGGTGATTGGATCAATCACATGTGTAATTGGAAACGGAAAAATTTTCAATCACGTTTGTAATTGAAAATTATTTCCGAATTGATTAAGAAATTGATTGAATCAATTAATATTTTAATTGGATACGTAACAAATATCAATCATTTTTTAATTGGTTTTTATTCTGATTTGATTAAATAATTAATTGAATCAATTAACATATTAATTGAATCCGTTTCCAAATTCAATTAAGTGTTTAATTGAAAATATGTTGGTGATAATTTTTTGTGTGTAGGCAGAATCGAATTACTTAAGTTGCGGTAACGCTTACCGATGGCAAGGTATCTTAAAACCTCCTAACACCATCTTCTAAATTGTATGTAAGTCCATACGTGGTATATATTAAATCAAAAAAGATCGATCCAAAACGTATATAATTCAGTTTGACAAAGTAGACATAACATTTTGACAAAATTTTCTGCAGAAATAAAATTTTAACAAAATTTTCTATAGAAATAAAATTTTCACAAAATTTTCTATAGAAATAAAAATTTTGACAAAATTTTCTATAGAAAGAAAATTTTGACAAAAATCTCTACTGAAATAAAATTTTAACAAAATTTTCTATAGAAATAAACTTTTGACAAAATTTTCTATAGGAATAAATCTCTACTGAAATAAAATTTTAACAAAATTTTCTATAGAAATAAACTTTTGACAAAATTTTCTATAGGAATAAAATCTTGGTAGATTATTTTTGGCTCGAGTGGCAACCATGATTATGAACCGAATAAAATTTTAACAAAATTTTCTCTAGAAATAAAATTTTGACAAAATTTTCTATAGAAATAAAATTTTGACAATGATGAAAATTTTATTATGAACCGAATAAAATTTTAACAAAATTTTCTCTAGAAATAAAATTTTGACAAAATTTTCTATAGAAATAAAATTATGGTAGATTATTTTTGGCTCTAGTGGCAACCATGATGATGAACCGATATGGACCAGTTTTTGTGTGATTGGACCAATTTTGGTATGGTTGTTAGCGACCATATACTAAAACCACGTTCCTAATTTGAACTGGATCGGATGAATTTTCCTCCTCCAAGAGGCTCCGGAGGTCAAATCTGGAGAACATTTTATATGGGGGCTATATATAATTATGGACCGATATGGACCAATTTTGGCACGGTTGTTAAAGATCATATACTAACATCATGTTCCAAATTACAACCGGATTGGATGAAATTTGCTTCTCTTGGAGACTTCGCAAGCCAAATCTGGGGATCGGTTTATATGGGGGCTATATATAATTATGAAGCGATGTGGACCAATTTTTGCATGGTTATTAGAGACCATATACCAATATCATGTACCAAATTTCAGGCGGATCTGATGAAATTTGCTTCTCTTTGAGGCTCCGCAACCCAAATCTGGGGATCGGTTTATATGGGCGCTATATATAATTATGGACCGACGTGGACCAATTTTTGCACGGTTGTTAGAGACCATTTACTAACACCATGTACCAAATTTCAGCCGGATCGGATGAAATTTGCTGCTCTTCGAGGGTCTGCAAGCCAAATTTGGGGGTCCGTTTATATGGGGGCTATACGTAAAAGTTTACCGATATGGCCCATTTGCAATACCATCCGACCTACATCAACAGCAACTACTTGTGCCAAGTTTCAAGTCGATAGCTTGTTTCGTTCGGAAGTTAGCGTGATTTCAACAGACGGACGGACGGACATGCTCAGATGTGAAGAAAAAAGCAAATTTTCAAAAAATATTTAATTAATTAATATTTAATACGAATAAAGAAACAAAAAAATAAATAAATTTTAAAATAGAGTCTCAGCAGGATTCGAACCCGGACCTCAAGATATGATTTTAATTACTGGTAAATATTAATAAAAGGAATCACATTTGGTCTACACAGGTAAGTTATTATTTGTAAATCCCAGGTAATACTACAAGTAGTAAGTTTTTGATTACCGGTATTACTGGGAGAATCACTAGTGCTTACCCAGTTTTTGCTGGGACCACACTAAAGCATAAAATTCTTACAACTTCTTGAAATGTTCTTTATTAGTATGAATTTTTAAATTTAATTTTATTATTTTTTACATATGTGTTAATTTTCTATTCTTTTTTGCGACATTTAATTGTCGACAATTTAAATTTGGACTTTAAACCGCCAAATAGAGTATTTTCTAAGACTGGTTCAAAATAAATGGAATAAAAAGTAATGGAGAAGTGGAATAATATTGATGGAGCATCCCGGAATGCTCTTAAAACGAAATGTTTGTGGAACAACTTCCTTTGTTTGCTTGGGTATTATGCTTTATAGTTAGCCTATAAATACATCTGATTTCTTCCCACTGTATAGGGGGTATAACATTATCTGTGTTTTCTCTTTGTTACGTTCTTAGGATTTAATTTTATGAAATGTAAGTTTCTTATAAGTACGATTCAACTTTGAAAGATACCTGCAGACAAAAGTAAAAATTTATTGAGAATTGTGTAAAGTTTCTAATCGTTCGATGTAGCAGTATTGTTGATTCCTAAATAATATTAGAATATTATTTTCATAAATATCTTTTAGATGATCTAGAAATAAAATACCATTAGAACTGCAATTTCTATATTTTTACAAATTGAAATTGAAAATGTCGAAAAACTTGATTATCTCTTTATGAAAGAACGTGTTTTGGACTAAATTCAACTTGGCTTTCATAATTGTGAAAAAGTGGTTGTGTTCCTAAGGGGTGGCGATGTCTACTCGATCACATGATTTCTTTAGTAGTAATTCAAGAACTAATGGATTCGGCACGTTAATCACATAGAATCTAAAAACTGCCGATGGTGGAAATGGGATGAATATATGTCACCGAGGTGTAGTGACCACGATTGCCACTCGTGCCAAAAATAATAATGTACCAAAATTCGAATAAAATTTTACCAAGAATCTACCAAATTGACGAAACTTTTTTGAATTTTTTGATCAAATTTTTGCAGTTACTATTAAAAAACGTGTGTTTTTATACCCTCCACCATAGGATGGGGGTATATTAACTTTGTCATTCCGTTTGTAACACATCGAAATATTGCTCTAAGACCCCATAAAGTATATATATTCTGGGTCGTGGTGAAATTCTGAGTCGATCTAAGCATGTCCGTCCGTCCGTCCGTCTGTCCGTCCGTCCGTCCGTCCGTCTGTCCGGCTGTCCGTCCGTCTGTGGAAATCACGCTAACTTCCGAACGAAACAAGCTATCGACTTGAAACTTGGCACAAGTAGTTGTTATTGATGTAGGTCGGATGGTATTGAAAATGGGCCATATCGGACCACGTTTACGTATAGCCCCCATATAAACCGATCCCCAAATTTGGCTTGGGGAGCCTCCCGGAGCAGCAAAATTCATCCGATCCTGTTGAAATTTGGTACGTGGTCTTAGTATACGGTCTCTAACAACCATGCAAAAATTGGTCCATATCGGTCCATAATTATATATAGCCCCCATATAAACCGATCCCCAGATTTGACCTCCGGAGCCTCTTGGAGGGGCAAAATTCATCCGATCCGATTGAAATTTGGTACCTGATGTTAGTATATGGTCTCTAACAACCATGCAAAAATTGGTCCATATCGGTCCATAATTATATATAGCCCCCATATAAACCGATCCCCAGATTTGACCTCCGGAGACTTTTGGAGGGGCAAAATTCATCCGATCCGGTTGAAATTTGGTACCTGATGTTAGTATACGGCCTCTAACAACCATGCAAAAATTGGTCCATATCGGTCCATAATTATATATAGCTCCCATATAAACCGATCCCCAGATTTGACCTCCGGAGCCTCTTGGAGGGGCAAAATTCATCCGATCCGGTTGAAATTTGGTACCTGATGTTAGTTTACGGCCTCTAATAACCATGAAAAAATTGGTCCATATCGGTCCATAATTATATATAGCCCCCATATAAACCGATCCCCAGATTTGACCTCCGGAGCCTCTTGGAAGAGCAAAATTCATCCGATACGGCTGAAATTTGGTACATTTTGTCAATATATGGCCTCTAACAGCCATGTAAAAATTGGTCCATATCGGTCTTTAGTTATATATAGCCGATGACTTATTACACAAAAATTGGTCCATATCGCCAAAAATAATCTACCAAAACTTTATTTCTATTTGTTTTGTTTTGTTATTGTTGGTTTTGTTCTTTAAGCATTGTTGTCGTTTTTTTTATTTCAGCTTAAAACCATACATTGACTAAACTACAAGAGTAGCTTAACCAACAGAGGAAAAAAGATTTCCATAGAAAATTTTGTCAAATTTTATTACTATAGAAAGTTTTGTTAAAATTTCATTTCTATAGAAAGTTTTGTCAAAAGTTTATTTCTATAGAAATGTTTGTCAAAAGTTTATTTCTATAGAAAATTTTGTAAAAAATTTATTTCTGTAGAAAATTTTGTCAACATTTTATTTCTATACAAAATTTTGTCAAAATTTTATTTCTATACAAAATTTTGTCAACATTTTATTTCTATAGAAATTTTTGTCAAAATTGTATTGCTATAGAAAATTTTGTCAACATTTTACTTCCATAGAAAATTTTGTCAACATTTTATTTCTATAGAAAATTTTGTCAAGTTTTTATTTCTATAGAAAATTTTGTCAAATTTTTATTTCTATAGAAAATGTTGTCAAAATTTTATTTCTATAGAAAATTTTGTCAAGGTTTCATTTCTATAGAAAATTTTGTCAAACTAGATTATGTACGTATTTAATCGGCCTTTTTTTGTTTAATATATACCCCGTATGGGCTAACTTACAATTTAGAAGACAGTGTTAAAAAGTTTTACGATACCTTGCCATTGGCAAGTGTTACCGCAACCCAAGTAATTCGATTGTGGATGACAGCCTTTAGTAGAAGTTCCTACGCAATCCATGGTGGAGGGTACATAAGATTCGGCCTGGCCGAACTTACGGCCGTATATACTTGTTTTATTTCTTGTCACTTAACATTTGAAAAATAATTATTTCCTCCCAAACGATATTTTAGACAAACAAAGCTCGTTTCTCATTGGCTTTTTGCTTTAAGGAAGTTTATTTGGAAGAAAAGTATATACTTTTTGTGATAAACGTTTATTCTTTTCCAGGATATAAAAACAATTTCATAAAGACTAACTCAAAAAAAAAAACAATCTTTTCTGGCTAATTGCAATTTCCCTCGTTCTTAGCAGCTTTTTCTGTAATAAAAACAATGTAGAAGAAATTATTCAATGTTGTACATCTTTAAAATTTTACCTTTCGCCTGGACGGAGAATCGAACCGCGGACCATCCAATTTGTAAGTCAACATACTATCCACTGAGCTATGTAGTTGTTATTGTCATCAATGGACAAATATCCATATAAGTTATATTTATATAGCAAAGCTTGCGGAGCCCACGAGCCGATTAAACAAGCTTTATTTAACAGAAACATACATTTAGTTGGGCACCGTGGAGCATTGGTTGCTATGTCCGCCTTGCATACCAAGTGTCCTGGGATCGATCCCAGCTTCGACCGAACACCAAAAAGTTTTTTTTTACATATATTCCAGATATGTTCGGAACACTCCGAAAAGGTGTTCAACATTACATACTACTATATTAAATTTTTACTATTAAACAGTACAATGGGTCTTATAAAACACTTAAATGCAGAAAAGAACAGTGCTTGATATAAACAAAATGGACTGGCTTGTTGGTTCAAAAATATTTTTTATTGAAAAAAAAAAAAAAAATGTATTAAACGATTTTTTATTTGGTAATAAAAGTTTAAATTTTTCGAAGGAATTCAAAAAACTCTAACAAAAGAAAAACATTTTCAGTACACATCTTCCAAAGCTTTATTTTCTTGGCGTGTAATTTCGGACATATGTCCACCGCGACTATTTTGCACAAAGGTCGTTCTGGAGGTCCGTTTCGTCTACCAATTCAAGCATTTGAAGGCGTATTTCAACAGGTATTTGACACTTTGAATATTGGTTTCCAAAGCGTCAATACACACAGAAAACAGATTGGTTGGAAATCTGTTGTACTAACGAAAATTCTACATTCAGAGTTATATATCAGTTCTGCCAATCTATTTACTTGGATCACAACCATTTTTTTGTCCTTAATACCATTTGGCTATAATTTCAATAGATTCTCACTTGTAATTGAAAATAAATGATTGTAGCAACTAAATGTCTCTCGTTTGAAAAATTTTATTTGAATTCGATTGATTTACCTACCTTAAATAAATGTCGTAACTCTCATTTAGTAGTCCTCACTGATATATGGTAGTCTCAGCCGAATGCCTTTTGATGAATTTCCAAATGTCATTTCTATTTGAACAAATTATTTATTATTCAAACAAGACATTTTTATTTGTTTGAAATTAAAACTAAAAACAGTGGAATTTTATGCTACATCGTAGATGTTGATTTTACCACGAAAAACATATACATAGTATATAGGATAACAATATGAACTGTGGATTTTAACTGTTCATGGCGCCTCTCATTTTGTATCAGGTAATCGAACATATGACACATTTGTGGATATGTTCTGGAATTAGTTTTATTGACTCCAACATGGATACATGTACCCCAGAACTTTCTAATTTTATTTGTTAATATCCATATAATAGTGGACTATTTTAAGGTATGTAACATTATGTACTCTGGACACAACTTTGAGCAGAGCAATCAACTCGGTGTAACCAGTGATTTAGTTCTGGCGTTTAAGATGCTACATTTCAGATACGAAAGCAATTGGATGTAGAAAATCTTACTAAATCTGCACGATTTTATCAATGTGTTCACACACCCAGAGAAGGAATATGATCACCTCAAACATGTTTTAAGAGCAAAATGTTATTTTTGGGTGGTGAGCAAGGAGCACTATTTCAGCAGGATTGTAAGGAAGAGAGGCAGTACCAACTGCTTACAAAACAACTGAATCAGCGCTGATTTTTGTGTGCGATGTCCCGATTTAGAGCAGCTTCTACATACCGCTCATTTTAATAGAAATATTGCTCAGAAGTGATATAAAATATTGAGTATAGCATTGATGGCGTGATGGAAAATAGCACTACCTCTCATGTATCTATAGGTTAGGTGGCAGCCCGATGGGCTCACTTAGACTATTCAGTCCATTGTGATACCACTTCTCCCTTATCACTGAGTGCTGCCCGATTCCATGTTAAACTCATTGACAAGGGACCTCCTTTTTATAGCCGAGTCCGAACGGCGTTCCACATTGGAGTGAAACCACTTAGAGAAGCTTTGAAACCCTCAGAAATGTCACCAGCATTACTGAGGTGGGATAATCCACCGCTGAAAAATTGTTGGTGTTTGGTCGAAGCAGGGATCGAACCCACGACCTTGTGTATGCAAGGCGGGCGTGCTAACCATTGCACCACGGTGGCTCCATCTATACTGCATGAATTGGTTGTAATAACGTAAACGAATTATCATAAACTACTTTGATTACTCGTTTACGTTATTGCCACCGATTCATGCAGTGTGAATGCACTGCCTACTTTATTGTATGCCAAAAAGCTCAACTAAACTCTTAAGGTTGAATTACACACCATGCGTCAATCCGTGCGTTGATGGAAGGGTTGATTTTTTTCTGTTTGCGACAGACTATTCGAGCTTTTGATTTCAAAGAGAAATTTCAACTCTTCAATCATCGGACGCATAGTACGCATTGAACGCATGGTATGTAATTCTACCTTTACTGTTGAAGTATTTTTTGCTGGGACATAAGTAAATTAATCGTAATCTGAAATCTGTGTGATATACATAAATGGAAACCAAAGTTTCCATTCATAATTAGCAGGATCTTCCCAAAGGAATAAAGGTAGGAAGAGCTAGATCGCTAAAGAATCTATCTCAACATGTCAGAAACGATACTTCGTGTAGCCAGATGTTATTGAGAATAAAAGTATTTATACTCTGACCAAAACTGGTGCAAAAATAGACAAATACATAAAACAAATTAAATTTACCCAATTTGCTTATACTGTTAACTCCTTGCAAGTTCTTCTGTACATTCATTAGGGCGGATTTTTCATTAGGTCCTCATAAAATTAGATACTGAAGTTCACTTTTGAGTTCTTCGCCGGATCCATGAAATTTGGTGTATTACATTAAATTAACCCATTTGACATAATATAAGCAAATTCCTGGGATTTTCAGTAATATTTCTTTTACTCTTAAATTAAGGTACTCACCTCAGCATACAGTACAGCGATATACTGTATGAGAGAACACAACAGAGAGTTTTATAAATTCGAATTTTACATTTCTCTTATCTCCACGTCAAATACACTGACGGACGTTTCTTTAGGGTTAACATATATGTATTCGGACTGTTATTTTGTGAATATATTTTTTTTTTAGTTTATCTTGAAACTTACTTTTTCTGACACGAAGTTTATGGTGTGGTTGAGTGTATCTCAAGGTGGTTGAACCTCTCCCAGCGTCTGAAATTAGCCGGCTAAGCCACCGTGTCAGAACAACACCTTTCAGTTTGGGATACACACCCTATGGTAGGCAACCATAACAAGTTAGTGCATATGTTTGCAACACCCAGAAGGAGACGAGATAGACACATGGTATCTTTGGCAAAAATGCTCAGGGTGGGCTCCTGAGTCGATATAGCCATGTCCGTCTGTCCGTCTGTCCGTGAACACATTTTTGTAATCAAAGTCTAGGTCGCAGTTTTAGTCCAATCGACTTCAAATTTGGCACAAGTATGTGCTTTGGCTCAGAATAGATCCCTATTGATTTCGGAAGAAATCGGTTCAGATTTAGATATAGCTCCCATATATATCTTTCGCCCGATATGAACTAATATGGTCCCAGAAGCCAGAGTTTTACCCCAATTTGGTTGGGAGTAGAATTAACATTGTAGCTATGCGTGCCAAATTTGGTTGAAATCGGTTCAGATTTAGATATAGCTCCCAAATATAGCTTTCGCCCGATTTACACTCATATGACCACAGAGGCCAATGTTTTGCTCCGATTTAGTTGAAATTTTGCACAGGGAGTAGAATTAGCATTGTAGTTATGCGTGCCAAATTTGGTTGAAATCGGTTCAGATTTAGCTATAGCTCCAATATATAGCTTTCGACCGATTTACACTCATATGACCACAGAGGCCACTTTTTTGCTCCGATTTAGTTGAAATTTTGCACAGGGAGTAGAATTAGCATTGTAGCTATGCGTGCCAAATTTGGTTGAAATCGGTTCGGATTTAGATATATCTCCCATATATAGCTTTCGCCCGATTTAGACTCATATGACCACAGAGGCCAATTTTTAACTCCGATTTAGTTGAAATTTTGCACAGGGAATAGAATTAGCATTGTTGCTATGCGTGCCAAATTTGGTTGAAATCGGTTCAGATTTAGATATAGCTCCCATATATAGCTTTCGCCCGATTTAGACTCATATGACCACAGAGGCCAATTTTTAACTCCGATTTAGTTGAAATTTTGCACAGGGAATAGAATTAGCATTGTTGCTATGCGTGCCAAATTTGGTTGAAATCGGTTCAGATTTAGATATAGCTCCCATATATAGCTTTCGCCCGATTTAGACTCATATGACCACAGAGGCCAATTTTTAACTCCGATTTAGTTGAAATTGTGCACAGGGAGTAGAATTAGCATTGTTGCTATGCGTGCCAAATTTGGTTGAAATATATATATGTTTTTCTGATTTCGACATAAATGGTCAAAATACCAATATTTTCCTTGTAAAATCGCCACTTCTTAGTCGAAAGATTGTAAAAATGACTCTTATTTTCCTAAACATATATATCGAGTGATAAATCATAAATAAACTTTTGCGAAGTTTCCTTAAAATTGCTTCAGATTTAAATGTTTCCCATATATTTTTATACCCTGCTCCACACTGTGGAACAGGGTATTATAAGTTATTGCATATGTTTGCAACACCCAGAAGGAGACGAGATAGATACATGGTGTCTTTGGCAAAAATGCTCAGGGTGGGCTCCTGAGTCGATATAGCCATGTCCGTCTGTCCGTCTGTCCGTGAACACATTTTTGTAATCAAAGTCTAGGTCGCAGTTTTAGTCCAATCGACTTCAATTTTGGCACAAGTGTGTGTTTTGGCTCAGAATAGATCCCTATTGATTTTGGAAGAAATCGGTTCAGATTTAGATATAGCTCCCATATATATATATTTCGCCCGATATGGACTTATATGGCCCCAGAAGCCAGAGTTTTACCTTAATTTGCTTAAAATTTTGCACAAGAAGAACAATTAGTACTATAGTCAAGTGTGCCAAATTTTATTGAAATCGGTTCAGATTTAGATATAGCTCCCATATATATCTTTCGCCCGATATGGACTAATATGGTCCCAGAAGCCAGAGTTTTACCCCAATTTGGTTGAAATTTTACACAGAGAGTAGCATTAACATTGTAGCTATGTGTGCCAAATTTGATTGAAATTTAGATATAGCTCCAATATATAGCTTTCGGCCGATTTACACTCATATGACCACAGAGGCCAATTTTTTGCTCCGATTTAGTTGAAATTTTGCACAGGGAGTAGAATTAGCATTGTAGCTATGCGTGCCAAATTTGGTTGAAATCGGTTCAGATTTAGATATAGCTCCCATATATAGCTTTCGCCCGATTTACACTCATATGACCACAGAGGCCAATTTTTAACTCCGATTTAGTTGAAATTTTGCACAGGGAGTAGAATTAGCATTGTTGCTATGCGTGCCAAATTTGGTTGAAATCGGTTCAGATTTAGACATAGCTCCCATATATATGTTTTTCTGATTTCGACAAAAATGGTCAAAATACCAACATTTTCCTTGTAAAATCGCCACTGCTTAGTCGAAAAGTTGTAAAAATTACTCTAATTTTCCTAAACTTCCAATACATATATATCGAGCGATAAATCATAAATAAACTTTGTCGAAGTTTCCTTAAAATTGCTTCAAATTTAAACGTTTCCCATATTTTTTTACTAACATTGTGTTCCACCCTAGTGCATTAGCCGACTTAAATTTTGAGTCTATAGATTTTGTAGAAGTCTATCAAATTCTGTCCAGATCGAGTGATACTTTAAAGTATGTATTTGGGACAAACCTTTATATATAGCCCCCAACACATTTGACGGATGTGATATGGTATCGAAAATTTAGATCTACAAAGTGGTGCAGGGTATAATATAGTCGGCCCCGCCCGACTTTAGACTTTCCTTACTTGTTTTTTAATGAGATCCATAGTAAATGCCGAAAAAAGGCCTTACAGAAAATTCGTCGTAATATTTTTCTATTTTAAACATATGTCTTTTCTCGACATAAGAAATTTTAATATTAACATTTGAAAATATTCAATTTACTTTCGGCTGTGGCAACCATATGTAAATTATGATTACTAAACTACAGCCATGAAATTCTATTAAGGAAGGTTGTACCAACCAATTTCATACAAACAATTTAAAAATAGATACATTTGGTTGCTACAACTATTTATCGTAAAACACGAAGGAAAATCTGTTATAACAGTTGTCTAATGGTTGAGTAGATGAAAATATATTTGAAAATAGAGAGAGTACACACAGAAAACAAATTTGTTGTGCCAACCAATTCTTTTGCCAACCAAATTATTCGGTCCCATCTACTACCAGAATATAACTGACAAAATTTGTCAAAGCAACCAACTGAAGTCTTGCACAACAGTATATCAAATTGTTTGGATAACTAAAATTTGGGCACATTATAAGTCTAATTGGTAATCCCAACCAATAAGATTTTATTCGTTTGTTGAAACAACTATTTATTATTTTCGGACAACCAATGCTTGAGAAATTAAAGAAACCATTTGGTGAATTAATTTTAGTCTGTATTTAATTTTAATACATATTGATATTTTTATTGACTATTAACCTAAAAAAACATCGTCATCTTTAGAACCTTTTATGAACTGCAAAAGAAACTCCATGAGATAGCAAGAGTTGCGAAATCTACACAATTTTCAGGTCCAAGGAGGTCAAAATATATTTTTTTAAATTTCTGGAAGAAAAGCAGACATAATATAAAAAAAAATTGCGTTAACGTTAAAAAATGTACCTTTGATCGTGTTCTGTTGGCAAAGTTTGTCTAATAGAACACGCCTTACATGATTATATATGTCATTCGATTTGAGTGGCAGTACCCCAATGTACCCAAAACCCCAACAGAGATTAAAAACTGAATGGAAATGATGCAGATACTGCTGATGCTCCACTCACAATTACCCGATCGTGACTCACGCATGGACCTTGAAATGTTGTTATGTCTTTGCATCTTTCTTCAGTTCTGATCGATTTTAAGTTCGATGGCGAGGTAGCCATTCACATCCTCGGAAATCGTCACATTTGTTAAAATATCTCTAGTAGGGAAAAACGTAAGTGAGTGAGTGATATTAATTTCATTTGATGATTATGTTACTTACCACTTAAGAATGCAGCTACCGATTTAAAAAGAATATATACCTAATTCACAGAAAGTCTTTATGGCCAGAATTTTCTCTAATATTGGGTACTCGACATGAAAAATTTGAATTGTATTGAAATTTTGAGAATTTAGAGTTTATAATTAATGAAATCAAACAACAACTTATTTGTTGTCATATTTATGTAGTCCATAGCAACAAATTCCTTTATAACTATACAATTTGTTAACACAACCAACTTATTGGCTAGGCGGACTTTCAGTTGGGTTTGGTGACACATTGGCAAAACAAATCAGTTATCACAACAGGGTGGAATAAATTGAAATGGTTAGTTACTTCAATGTATAAATAACGACCAATATTTGGTCATGTGTACCAACTTTTGGTCACACCATCGTTATATTGATTATATAAACTATCAAACAAGAGAAATAACTAACAATTATTCCACACAATTAAAAATTGTGGGTCTCCACTATCAAACTGTTGTCCTAATCGAATTCCAACCAATCATTTCTCTGGGTCTAGGTAGACACAAACGACTTATTGTTCCAAATATGGAGTTTAAATTATTACAACCAATTTCCACCCATTCTATTCTCTGTGTGTATGTTTTGGCAAAAAATCATTGATCATGAGCCTGTATCAACTTCCATTCACTGTAGCGCATCGGCCTTCCTCATTTTTAAAGAAATAAGGACCAATGATTCCACCAGCCCATACACCGCACCAAACAGTACATTTATCGGGATGCATTGGTAATTCTTGAACGAACTGGGGATTATCTTTGCTCCAAATACGGCAATTTTCTTGTTGCCATATCCATTCAACAAAAAATGCGCCTCATCACTTAAGATAATTTTTCGGTAAAGAAGCGGATATTTCTCTAATTGAATTTAATTGAACAACACTGGGACGTCTCTAAACTGTCAAAACAGCTGTCAGACAACAAAGTGATTCATATTTAAACAAAACCTTCATAAAAACACCATTTACTATGATCTACACGAAAATTAAAATTTTTAAAGATAATGAATGTTTAGAAAATTTTTTCAAAATTTTACTTCTATAGAAATGTTTTTCAAAATTTTATTGCTATAGAACATTTTGTCAAAATTTTATTCTATAGAAAATTTTGCCAAGATTTTACTTTCATAGAAAATTTTGTAAAAATCTTACTTCCATAGAAAATTTACATTTATGGGAAATTTTGTCAATAGAAAATTGAAGGAGCTCTAAGTTGGTTAGGAAAATCTTCCAAAACATAGAGAATTTGGTACACAGAAAAAATACGCATTGTTAAATATTGATAAAATCAAGAAAATTACTAAAAATTTGATAGAGTTTTGCATTGATACTTTACATATCTTTATCAATTTTTTATTTGATAAAAAAAGTTGGGATATCAACGCCGAAATGTACGAGTATTTTATGAAAATTATTTATAGATATTTTCTGATAAAAAGGTTGAAATATCAGTGAACCAATATACGAGTATTTTATTAAGATAATTTTTAAATATTTCTGATAAAAAATATCCTTCTTTTGGTAAAGATATTGTTATGATTTTATCAATTAGTTGGTCGATAAAAAATTCACGAATTGATAAAAATATCGTATGTGTTTTATCAGTTTTAATTTAATTCAGATTTTACGCACATACATACACATAAGAGAAACACTCATTGATTTTCTCGTTGTTTACAAAGTGGGTGAGCTGTAGAGTAAAAACAAACGGTGTTCTCTCTTCTGTTTGGGTTTTATAAGAATGCATGCCTTACAATACAAATAGACTAACTCAAAAGCAATACATGCACAAAAGTAAAACTGTTGCCAATACATGGTAACATATACATAAGTAACATATATGAGATAAAATAATTTTTAATAGCTGGAGTTAGTTCATTTTGCGTGTAAGAATGACAAAAGAATTTATAAACCGTTAGTTTTCGGAAGTGTAGAGAAATATTCAATTATGCCCTTTTAGTTGTTGATATTACGTTTTAATCATTATAGTGTAACATTTAAAGATTGAACACGTGTGTTTTAAGCTAGCAAAATGGAAATCGAAAAAGTAATCAAAAATCATACACATCTTAAAGACGAAAATTCCATCAGCTTTGATAATCAAAGTTCTAACGGCAGTCGACCTATTATTTAAGATGTTTTATTCAGTGCTTTTTCTATAATATGAAATTAGAAAAAAAAATACAAAAATTAATATTTTAAAGGATGAAATTCTTAATTTAAAATTGAATTAATTTCAATATGTTTATTTATATTCTTTTCATTTTAATTCAATTTCTTATGATTTTTTGTTTATTTTAAAGAATTTTTTAGTTTATTGTTTTTCTTTTTTTAAAAATCGAAAAATAATATCCTTTAGTGTGAAATTTAAAAGAAAAAACCTAAATGAAAACTTAATTAATTTAGAATTTATATATTTTTTATTCTAAAAAAATGTTTATTTCTTAACATTTATTTTAATGATAGAAAATAAGAATCATTATTCGCAATTTAAAATTGAATTAATTTCAATGTGTGAATTTTTTCATTTTAATTGAATTTATTGCCAAAAGAATTTGTTACGTTCTTAGGTTAGGTTAAGGTGGCAGCCCGATTAAGATTCAGACTCACTTAGACTATTCAGTCCATTGTGATACCACATTAACTAAAAGTACCTATTACATATGGGCACTTCTAGTTTTAACCGCTGAACCTTCTTGATTATTTTTCTTTGTTGAACCAACCAGATTGTTCCAAAAACAGTAGCAGACTGCTTAAGTTAACGTTTTCCAGATCCGCCAGTAATCTGAAGCTATATGCTCCTAAAAGTTGCTTGCGCTTTACACAAAATGCAGGACACTCACACAAGAGGTGTTTAATTGATTCTTTTTCCTCCGCATCATGACAGCTCATACAATAGTCATTATACTTCGCGCCAATAGTTTTTGCAAAATCGCCTATCAGGCAGCGACCCGTTATAGCAGATATCAGGAGTGATATCTGACGTCTCGAGAACATTAGCATATCTAGTGTGCGGTTTAAGTTGAAATGGGGCCATATTTGCTTGGTGTCGTTACAACCCTTGCAATTCTCCCATCGAACATTTGCCATCATAACAGCCTTCTCACGCAGCATGAGCTTGCAGGTAGCTAGGGGCATACCAACAAATTCTAGTTCCCCTGGAATATGTAAGGTAGTCCCTAGCCTTGCCAACTCATCCGCTTCGCAGTTCCCCGGTATGTTCCTATGGCCAGGCACCCATATTAGGTGAATATTGTACTGCTCAGCCATCTCATTGAGAGATTTGCGGCAGTCGATGACCGTTTTCGAGTTGAGGAACACAGAGTCCAAGGATTTTATTGCAGGTTGACTGTCTGAGTATATATTAATGCCCACATTTTTTGGAACATTACTTCTCAGCCAATTCGCCACCTCTCTTATTGCTAATATTTCAGCCTGAAAAACACTACAGTGATTAGGTAATCTTTTCGCTATTCGAAGTTCCAGATCATTAGAATATACTCCGAACCCCACTTGTCCATCCAATTTGGAGCCATCAGTGTAGAAATCTATATATTCTTTATTCCCCGGGGTCTGTGTGCACCACGCCTCACTGTTGGGGATTAGAGTCTCAAACTTTTTGTCGAAAAGTGGACTCGCCAAAGTGTAATCCACTACGTTAGGTACATCTGGCATTATTTTGAGGACAGAACTGTGACCGTAACCTTTTTCCGACCACAGCGATAGTTCGCGCAACCGCACAGCAGTTGTTTCAGCTGAATGTTTGGCCAAAATGTCTAAAGGCAATAGATGCAGCACGACATTAAGGGAATTTGTTCCTGTCTTGCTGAATGCGCCTGAAATACACAAACACGCCATACGCTGAACTTTATCTAAACAAGTCGGTTTCTGAAGTGCCGGCCACCAGACTACAACACCATATAGCATTATAGGTCTAACCACTGCCGTGTATAGCCAATGCACAATTTTTGGTTTCAGTCCCCACTTTTTTCCTATTGCCTTTTTGCACGAGTACAAAGCTACAGTTGCCTTTCTCGCCCTTTCTTCAATATTAAGCTTAAAGTTCAGCTTCCTGTCCAAAATAACGCCAAGGTATTTTGCACATTCACCAAAGGGAATTTCAATACCCCCTAAGGAAATAGGCCTAACCGTGGGAGTTTTGCGATCGTTGCAGTACATGACTAATTCTGTCTTTGCAGGATTTACCCCAAGACCATTGTCTTTCGCCCATTTCTCAGTCATCCGGAGGGCCCTCTGAATAATATCTCTGATTGTGGATGGGAATTTTCCCCTGACTGCCAGAGCCACATCATCTGCGTATGCCACCACTTTTATCCTTTCTTTTTCTAGAGTAACCAGAAGGCTATTTATAGCAACATTCCAAAGAAGAGGTGATAGAACTCCTCCTTGGGGAGTGCCTCTGTTCACATACCTTTGTATGTTTGCTTGTCCTAGTGTGGCTGAAATACGTCTCTTCATTAGCAGTTCGTCTAACAGCCTGAGTATACATGGATCAACATTCAGAGTTGTCAGTCCATTTAATATCGAGCTCGGATGGACATTATTGAACGCCCCTTCGATGTCTAGAAACGCCACGATTGTGTATTCTTTGACAGATAGTGAGCTTTCAATAAAGCTGACTAGTTCATGTAGTGCGGTCTCAGTAGACCTGCCCTTCGAGTATGCATGCTGTCGTTTCGAGAACAAACTTGAATCGATGCTAGTTCTAAGATAAATATCTATCATCCTCTCCAGAGTCTTAAGTAGGAATGAGGATAAGCTGATTGGTCGGAAATCCTTCGCCCTCGAGTGAGAGGCTTTTCCCGCTTTAGGTATGAAGACGACTTTTGTTTCCCTCCACTTTCCTGGGATATATGATAAGTTGATACATCCTTTATATATCACCGACAACCAGGGGATAATTTTGTCAGTTACAGCTTGTAACTCCGCCGGAGTAATTCCATCAGGTCCAGGGGATTTGAATGGTCCAAAGCTATTTAGCGCCCATCTTATTCTAGTTTCCGATACAATTTCCTCGACAGGAAACGACCGCTGAGCAACTGTGGCACCGCCAGTACATGGTTCAACCGACTGATTTCCAGGAAAATGTGTGTCCAATAGTACCTCCAGCATCTCCTCACTGGACGTTGTCCAATTGCCCTCCGATGTTTTAATGAAACCTGGAGCGGAGTTGGTGGATGCTAGAACCTTCCGTAGTCTGGAAGCCTCGGACGTATTCTCAATACTGCTGCAGTAATCATTCCAAGAGTTATGCTGAGCCTTTCTCAGTTCTCGCTTGTATCCTCTCAGAATCTTCTTGTAAGCGTCCCAGTCCTCAGAAGCTCTGGTGGACTTTGCCTTGTTAAAGAGCTTCCTGCAGGATTTCCTCATATTACTTAATTCCGTAGACCACCATGGTGGTCGATGTTTCCCCCTTGGCTTTCCTCTAGGGCATGCAGCTTTCAGTGAGATGTTGAAGGCCTTAGTAATCCGCTCCACTGCGTATTCGATATCTTGCACATTTCTCATATTTGTCTGTGTTATTTCCGGTATCATCATATTGAACGATTCCCTATACCTATTCCAGTCAGCTTTCCTAACATTTGGCGGAAATATGATCTTGGTGATATGAACATCAAATTTGAAACTGATGTAGCGATGATCTGAGAAGCTGTGTTCACTTAAAACCTGCCACTCAGATATCATTTCATTCAGTTCTTGCGAGGCCAAGGTGATGTCCAAAACCTCTTGCCTGTTTTTAGTGACAAAGGTTGGGACATCTCCCTTGTTGCAAACTACCAGATTAGTACGCAAAATAAACTCTATTAGCGACTCTCCCCTTGCATTAGTATCACTACTTCCCAATATACTATGATGTGCATTCGCATCGCATCCCATAATGAGTTTCGTCTTTGTTTTCCGTGACTCCTCCACTAAGGTCTTAACGGCATATGGAGGCATCTCCCTGTCATGTCCCATGTAGACCGAAGATACCCAATATTTGCATTTGGCTATTTCTAAACTGGCAACGACAGTGTCTGTATTGCACATTGAAGGAAGCAGAAACAAGTTGAGCTCGTTTTTAGCAATTATACAGGCTCGATTTACATCATTACCACTATACTGCAATAGTTTGAACCCCGGAGTACTTAATTCACATATTTTGTTTTTATAAACATATGGTTCTTGAATAAGAACTATATCTATGTCCCCTTTCATCAGGAGAACTTTTAAGGCAGCACATGCAGCCTTACAATGATGAAGATTTATCTGGAGGATCCGTAGGACCATCGAGATTTTCAACAACCGTCACATCAACCGCTTCAATCGAGTCATCAAGAATGTCCTCTTCAGAGATATCGGTGACTCTCGCAATAACCATAGGTTCAACTTTGGTGAGTTCTGAGGCAGTAGAAGCCTCCTCACGCATACGGTATCTATCCATGTCTTCAAATGTCTTGGTATCCCCCTCGACTTCGCAAGAGGATCCGCTTACTTCTGATTCAGACAGAGGCTTGTCCATTTCTGAATCCTTTAGCTGATCGTTTTTATACACCTTCATTTGGATATAATGAAAGCCATAACATACACGGCCCTGGGACTTTGCTAGATGTGGCAAATACTGAGTGTTCAATATAAACACTGCATGCCGTCGTGGCCCATCCACTTCATCCAAACGGCCAACCTTCAACCTGTTTTTAGTGACAAAGGTTGGGACATCTCCCTTGTTGCAAACTACCAGATTAGTACGCAAAATAAACTCTATTAGCGACTCTCCCCTTGCATTAGTATCACTACTTCCCAATATACTATGATGTGCATTCGCATCGCATCCCATAATGAGTTTCGTCTTTGTTTTCCGTGACTCCTCCACTAAGGTCTTAACGGCATATGGAGGCATCTCCCTGTCATGTCCCATGTAGACCGAAGATACCCAATATTTGCATTTGGCTATTTCTAAACTGGCAACGACAGTGTCTGTATTGCACATTGAAGGAAGCAGAAACAAGTTGAGCTCGTTTTTAGCAATTATACAGGCTCGATTTACATCATTACCACTATACTGCAATAGTTTGAACCCCGGAGTACTTAATTCACATATTTTGTTTTTATAAACATATGGTTCTTGAATAAGAACTATATCTATGTCCCCTTTCATCAGGAGAACTTTTAAGGCAGCACATGCAGCCTTACAATGATGAAGATTTATCTGGAGGATCCGTAGGACCATCGAGATTTTCAACAACCGTCACATCAACCGCTTCAATCGAGTCATCAAGAATGTCCTCTTCAGAGATATCGGTGACTCTCGCAATAACCATAGGTTCAACTTTGGTGAGTTCTGAGGCAGTAGAAGCCTCCTCACGCATACGGTATCTATCCATGTCTTCAAATGTCTTGGTATCCCCCTCGACTTCGCAAGAGGATCCGCTTACTTCTGATTCAGACAGAGGCTTGTCCATTTCTGAATCCTTTAGCTGATCGTTTTTATACACCTTCATTTGGATATAATGAAAGCCATAACATACACGGCCCTGGGACTTTGCTAGATGTGGCAAATACTGAGTGTTCAATATAAACACTGCATGCCGTCGTGGCCCATCCACTTCATCCAAACGGCCAACCTTCCAATCAGCTGTTGGAAGATCTGGATTGCATTGTTTCAGTCTATTTAAAATAGATTCAGGGTCAGGAGGGTTTGCAGGTATCCACGCATGTGCTCTTGGTCTAGCCGGTATGTCTTTCTTCTCGACTAACTCTAGAGCAGCTCCTTCCCAAACTTCACCAATTAGTATCAGAGCAGCTTTAAAACATTCTATAGACCTCTGGTCCTCAAATGCGACTAGCTTAAATCGTCCTTGATACCAACCAGCCTCTTGGTGTCGAGGATCTGGGCCGGGAAACTTTTCCAGCACCTGTGAGTAGACGCCAGACAAAGCATTCTCAATTCCCCCCATTTTTGCTTTGGAACCATACCGTCCAATGCTCCTTTATTAATGATAGCCATCACAAGGCTGTATTTAGCAACTGAGGCAAACGATCGTTGATCCCTTTTGGAGGATGGCAGCTCATCCGGTGATCGTTCCCTTTTTCCAGTCTCAAGAATTCCTTGAGCCCATTTTAAGGAATCGCTTTGTTTAGCCGACAGCGTGCTTGGGTCGACTGATCCTAACTTCTTTAGGATAAACAAAGCATTTCTGCGTTCCTTGAATCTCTTTCGTGAGGGATTACCTCCTTTTGATGTCGTTACCTTAGAAAAACTTCGACTTGTCAGAGTGTCGCGACCTGTCGACCCGTCTACAGGTCGACTAATTGGGCCTAACTCTTGGTCATTGCCCAGATTTATAACTCCAGTCGATACCCGTCCACTGGGCCCTGAAGTTAGCAACCCAGTGGATGACTTGGAATTTCGCTGCATGGTGGCTTAATATCCCACCACACTTGAAATTCGTAGTAGGTACTTATTACGATGATTTTATCCGCTATTAAAAAACACATCCGTTCCGTTCGACGGTTGAAATATATCCATATATTAACACCACGTACCAAATTTCAACTGGTCTTCCAAGAGGCTCTTGGTCTTCCAAGAGGCTCCGGAGGTCAAATCTTAGAGACCATGTACCAAATTTCAGTCGGATCGGATGAAATTTGCTTCTCGTAGAGGCTCCGCAAGCCAAATCGGGAGATCGGTTTATATGGGGGCTATATATAATTATGGACCGATGTGGACCACTTTTTGCATGGTTGTTATGTTAGAGATCATATGCTGACACCATGTACCAAATTTCAGCCGGATCGAATGAAATTTGCTTCTCTTCGAAGCTCATCAAGCCAAATCTGGGGATCGGTTTATATGGACCAATGTGAACCAATTTTTGCATGGTTGTTAGATACCATATACTAACACCATGTACCAAATTTCAGCCGGATCCGATGAAATTTGCTTCTCTTAGAGGATCCACAAGCCAAATTTGGGGGTCCGTTTATATGGGGGCTATACGTAAAAGTGGACCGATATGGCCCATTTGCAGTACCATCCGACCTACATCAATAACAACTACACACAAAGAAAATTTCATTAAAATTGAGCCAACGAAAAATTTTCATTAATACAATGAAATAAATCGTTAATAGTACGAAACGTTACGTTGATTAACAGGAAATTCGTTATAATAACGAAAAATTTCATTGTATTAACGAATTTTTTCATTGGCTCACTTTTAATGAAACATTTCGTTAATATAACGAAACTTTTTCTATCAGTGTACTTGTGCCAAGTTTCAAGTCGATAGCTTGTTTCGTTCGGAAGTTAGCGTGACTTCAACAGACGGACGGACATGCTCAAATCGACTCAGAATTTCACCATGAACCAGAATATATATACTTTATGGGGTCTTAGAGCAATATTTCGAAGTGTTACAAACAGAATGACAAAGTTAATATACCCCCATCCTATGGTGGAGGGTATACAAATATATTAAAAGAAAATTTAACTGAAACTACCAATAAATTAGGTTTGGGTCAGTTTATTATTTTCAACATGATAATGATCCCAAACACACCTCTATGCCGAGAAAGTGTTCACCAAAATATTTATATTTAAAATTTTAATTGCATTTTTAAAACTATTCAATTAAAATTTAAGTTGATTCAACAAAAGTTGAATCAACTTTTTTTAATTGACCTTGTTGATTGATACTATCATTTCTGTATTTGGAAACATTTCAATAAAAAATTAATTGGATCAATTAATGAATACAAATAATAATATTTTGGTTGTGATATTTGTGTGTGTAGAGTTTAAAACACAAATCTCTTTTAAATTTGGAGTTTGCGTACTTGATACTAGAAAACAAATTTTACTTTTTTCCTCATGTGCCATCAAATTCCTTTCAAAACGTTTATTGAAAATTAAAATTCACACTGGCCTTCAAGTAGGAATTATGCTATTTACGAGTATACCCTAAACCACATAGTGGACAGGGTATAATAACTTTGATCTGCCAAAAAATTTGCCTACCAGAAATATTGATTTTAGACCCCATAAAATATATACCGATCGACTCAGAATCACCTCCTGAGTCGATGAAGCGCATGGTGTTCGTCCGTCCGTCTGTCCATATATTTGTTGTTCACAGGATTCCGGTCGCAATTATCAACTGATTTTGATGAAATTTGGTGGAGCGTGTTTTTTGGTCGCAAGGACAAACTTTATTAAATTTGGAAGAAATCGTATCAAATTTAGATATAGCTCCCATATATATGTATCGCCCGATTTCGACAAATGGGGTTACGATGCGCTTTTTTACAAACGAATCGACTCCAAATTTGGCAAAAAGTAATCTTCTTCATCACCCTTCAAGTCTGCAAAATTTCATACAAATCGGTTCAGATTTAGATATAGCTCTCATGTATATGTATCGCCCGATTTTCCCAAATTTGGCCATAAAACCCTTATTTATCAACCGATCTTACTCAAGGGAGCCACCGTGGTGCAATGGTTAGCATGCCCGCCTTGCATACACAAGGTCGTGGGTTCGATTCCTGCTACGACCGAACACCAACAAGTTTTTCAGCGGTGGATTATCCCACCTCAGTAATGCTGGTGACATTTCTGAGGGTTTCAAAGCTTCTCTAAGTGGTTTCACTGCAATGTGGAACGCCGTTCGGACTCGGCTATAAAAAGGAGGTCCCTTGTCATTGAGCTTAACATGGAATCGGGCAGCACTCAGTGATAAGAGAGAAGTTCACCACTGTGGTATCACAATGGACTGAATAGTCTAAGTGAGCCTGATACATCGGGCTGCCACATAACCTAACCTAACCTAACCTAACCTAACCTAACCGATCTTACTCAAAGTTAGATTACTATAATCTTCTATAGTACTAACAATATGTTCAAAAAAATCATCGAAATCGGTTCAGATTTAGCTATAGCTCCCATATATATGTACCGCTCGATTAATAATTGACTCAATATTAATTATATACTAACTCTGTAGGTGCAAAAATCAACTACAGCTACAACTTTATATAATATCAGACATTTCTGCTCAGATTGTGCCAAAACTCCCATAAAATGTACCTTAATGTTTTTAAATATGTTTGACTAAAGTCAACTTGTCTTTAATAATTGTGGAAAATTCTTCAAAATTAACATTTAAATTTTTTGTTTTTGTGCATCTTGACTACAAAACAAAAACACATTCAAAAATAGGAGATTTCATTGAAATTTTATTCAAGGACCATTTTTATTGAAAACAAGTAAGTAAAGTAGAAAGTTGGGCGGGGCCGACTATATCATAACCTAAACCACCCCTACTGAATTACTATCGCTTAATTAGTAGAACAAAACGACTTCATTGAACAGCTTATTGACATTTTGACTCGACTTTCCACGCTAAGCAAAAAACGCTTTAGGTAATATTTTTTTCAGTGTATGGAAAACATATTTAATAGTGAAATTTCCAAAATAAAAAGGTGAATCAACAACCTACTAAATTTTATATGATATCACAGAGAATTTTAAAATATTAGATGAAACATTGTATACAGTTAGGAGACTTTTTTTGGAAAGTGTCTTCTTTAATAATTTATAAAATTTGTTTTGTGAACTATCCTTCAATATTCTTTGGAAAAAAAACTCGTATATATAACTTTTAACTAAAACTTAATCTACGTTTTACGCCAACAAATTTGGTACGAAGACTTTTTTGATTCAGAGTTCATACAACTCGTTAGATAATAGTGAATATTAAATGTTAATTTTTTTCATAAACAGGAAATGCTTTTGTTTGGTAGCTCATACGTGCATAATTGATTCCATTGATGTAATCATGCATAAGTCACTCAATACGCTTTTGTGAACAGATTCAGTTTTTGCTTATGTCGTCAAATATGTAGCAATTAAAAAGCTTTTTTGTCGATAGTAAATGTGTCGTCATTTCTGGTCATTGTTTTTTGACTAACAACAGGCACAAGGCGTTTTTATAC
The DNA here is from genome assembly GCF_050003625.1 of Haematobia irritans. NCBI lineage: Eukaryota > Metazoa > Arthropoda > Insecta > Diptera > Muscidae > Haematobia > Haematobia irritans. Next base: position 116,490,928 of record NC_134398.1, read on the forward strand.
TAATTCGAGTATAAAAAATAGTCCAAAAATATTATTCAATTTGGGTCCATTGAATAGAAGCTTTCATGACAAAAATATCAAAATTCACTGGTAATTGAATTCACAACACATCAATTACTATGTTCAATTGGACCAAGTATAAAAGTTATTGATTTAAGTATAATGCGTAATTGCCTGATAAAACTGTTTATGACGTTGCTACGTAACGAAAAATAAATTAATACAAACAATAAAATGTCATTTATTGTTATTATTAAGAATCTTCTTAAGAAAATGGTCGAATTTACCCGCAAATAAACCGTGGTATCGGTACCGCGATTCGAATGGTTAACATTTACAACATTTTTGGCGAACCACATTGTATTTTTATCCCAGGTAAGTACCTTTATCTAAATACCAGTTTTTTTGGTCAAGCGCGTTTTTTGGAAACTACACTGAAAGAATTCTCTTCGTAAAAATGAACATTTTCAATGTGAGTCTAACCTGTGACGTGTTGGTAGAATTCTTTCTCTCTCTCAAGCACATTCAAGAAATACTCATGTACGTTCACGCAAACAGAACTTTTAAAAACGATTAACGGTTCACAACAATTTTTAGACTCACGAGAATTCTCGTGACTTCAACTATTAGTCGGGATCACGACGAAAGTATCACAGCACAAACTTTTTACTATGGAAAGTTAATTTAATATATTTAGTACATATTTCTACGTTCGTAAAATTTTTAAAATTCGCTGAAAACTTTAATAAAATATGTAAATGATTTCTTTCGTTGTATAAACTTACACACATCCTGAATTGGGTCGCTTAAAAACTTGCGAATAAGCTTTGGAATATATATACAATTACATTCTTTCTATTTTGTTTTTGCAATTAGTTCGTGTACACGTCAAATTGCCCTATTAATGGATATAAGCCGACTGTATATGTGGCCTAGAGGAAAATGTGTTTACTTCGAAAACGGGGATTTCGAGGATTTCTTCCCAGCAACGGAAGGTAAAATCATGTAAAACTTTGAAATATTTTCGAAACTTTGAAATGAATAGATGTTTGTATTACAGAAGAGCAGGATGCCTAAACAAATCGCATATAAATGAGGAAGATTTGGGAAATTCCAGCAGGTGGTACAGATAATTCAAAAACTTTGTGAGTTAGCCTGTTAAATACGTCGTTTATAATGAATATTCTGTATTTTTCTACCAAACATGTACTTCGCTGTATTTTCAATTATACATATTTTCAGAATTTCTTTTTTATAATAAAATGCATACAATTTTTTTCAGAGTGTATTTGTATAATTTTCTTAAATTAATATAGATTATATAGTACAAAGATTGTATTGATTAACATCGTAATAAACACAATTACGATAGTAATTGTATAGGTTACAAAATTCTATAAACATTGTACTCAGTTCAATTACGACTGTAATTGAAAACACTATATACTTCAAATACTAATGTATTTGGATTGGATACTATGTCATTTGAATATTTTGACAAATTCCAATTACATTTATACTCAACGCAAATATTACTTCATTTGAAAATAGTTTTATGACAACCTTACAATTTGGGTAATTGGATTTACAATTTTCGTCATAAGCTGAAAATCAAATACAAAAATAATTGAATTCACAATTTTTGTATTTGATTCAATTATTCACTTTTTTCTGTGTAGAAGTAATCCCAAGTCAGTCTGTCAGAGAATAGATTAAATTATTGTTGTATGATTTTATATACAGTATCATAGGTTGGTGGTATAAAAAGCTTGCCATTCCATTTGTAACTCACCCAAATATCGATGTCTGATCACACCATATATACGAGGGCGGTTCGGAAACTTCTTAGCCTACACTCAAAAAAAAGTTTATTTGGATCCAAAGATTTTGACCTTTTGGTATTGATTCCGAGCCAATGATGCAGTTCCTTTAAAAAAAGACATTTTTACGAGCCTCCTTGGCTTTAAATCTTGGATCAATAAAATTAAAATTGGATACAGATCTCATTCATCGAGTTTTTTATTTTCTTTTTGCGATATATTAATAAAGGTATTTATGGACAAACAAATTCCAATTTCAAAATCCCAATTATGCCAGGTACTTCAAAGTAAAAACAGTTTTCTTAATGCTAAAAAAATTTAAACTAAAGATGCAAATCCTTAAAATAAGTCTTAGCCTATATTTGAAGCGTTTTTATCTTAAATTTAAAAATTAAATATGTCAATTGTTTTTCTTTATTTTAAGGAAAATTTGCCTTACTTCAAAGATCTACAACTTCAGCAGAGAGACGCAAAATTTCAAACTTTATTAACTTTCTTTTAATTAAAATGTCATTGTTTTAAAGAATTTTGTCCTTAGCATTGCGTAAATTTTGAGTCCTAAAATTTAAGTTGCATAATCTTCCACATTAGGTCAATATTTTTTTCAGTGTATCAATGAAAGAGAATAATAGTTAGTTTTTCAAAAATATTTTTATTTTTCAATATAATCTCCTAAAACTTCAATACACTTAGTCCAACGCTTTCCTAGCAATTCTATCCCTTGATTAAAATAGTTTTCCTCAAGGTCTTCAAAATAGTGATTTACAACTGTAATTGCATTTTCATTTGAGGTAAAACGCTTGCCAGCAAGGAATTTTTTTAGATTTGGGTACAAGTAAAAGTCACTGGGTGCTAAGGGTGCTAAGGAGAATAAGGTGGGTGGTTAAGCAAGTCGTACTTTAATTCGTTTATTTTAGCCATTGTTAAAACACTCTTGTGCGCTGGTGCGTTGTCTTGATGAAAAAATATTTTTTTTTATGGTTTAATCCAGGACGTTTTTAACGAATTTGTACATTCAATCAATAAAATACCGTTAAAGTCCCAAAAAAACCCGTTGCCATAACCTTACCAGCCGATTGAATTGTTTTTGCCTTTTTTGGGGCACTTCTTCCAGCTTCAGTCCATTGTTTGGATTGTTCTTTTATCTCTGGAGTATAGTGGTGGATCCATGTCTCATCAACAGTTATGAAACGACGCTTAAAATCAATTTTATTTCGCTTAAAACGAGCCAAACAAACTTGAGAAATGTTCATTCTTATGCGTTTTTGATCGACTGTTAACAAATGCGGCAACCATCTTGCAGAAAGCTTTTTCATCTGTAGTTCTTCATGAACTGTAGTTCTTCATGAAATTATATGGACTCGATCATTTGAGATGCCCATGATATTAGCAATTTCACGCACTTTTATTCGTCGATCATTTAATACCATATCATGGACTATGGCTACAATTTCTGTTGTTGTTGCTGTTTTTGGACGTCCACTACGTGGTTCATCTTCAATGCTTGTACGACCACGTTTAAATTCAACAACCCAATTTTTTTACTGTTGCATATGAAGGAGCACTTTCATCTATCACATTTACCATATCATTATGAATTTCTTATCCCGATAAACCTTTTTTTATGTAAATATTTAATGACAGCACGCATTTCTAATTTTTCCATTATAAAAAAATTGCGGATTCGATGACCTAAAGAACTCAGTTTGGAAACTGAAGAACTTCAGAAAAAAAAAAAATACGCTGAAATTTAACACATATCTGCATTCATATCAATTTCAGTGATACTATCCATCCCGATATAACTGTATTATCATTTAAATGCCGTCATTTTTATCACATTTAATTCTCCAAAAATCTCCACTATCTGGTAGTAAAATTTTAAACTTTTTTATACAATAAGCTTACCTTTTATCTACACACAATCGAGATATTATATGCCAATAATTATAGATTTTAGATCACTTTGTACACATAAAACTATTGAAAGTATTTTACGAAAATTATCCGAATAATAACAAGAATATAACGCACTGAATGTGACACTTGTTTACCAAGTGTCTTTGTTTATAGATCACACTGAAAAAAAAATATTGTCGTGAGGCCAAAGATTTCATGTCATTAAAATGCTTAGCATAGAAGACGCATTTCTCTAATATAAAGTTTTTTTTCCTTGTCCAAAAGTCGTTGCACTTTTCAAAGTTGTATTTTCCTATAATTAAAGCTTTGACTTAAATATGGGTATCATAACATGAAATACAAATTTTTTTGGGGTAAGACCAATTTGACTTTAATAATTCAGAAAAACTCTTTTAAAACAATGAAATTGTCTTTAAATTTGTTGTCTTTTTGCATCTTGACAACAAAGCAAAAAATCGTTCAAAAATAAGACATATTTTCCCACACTTATTTTCCCACACTTATTTTAAAGACGTTTTTTACTTGAAACATAGGATAAATTCCACTGGAAGTCGAGTCTGAAATTTGGAAAATAAAGTTGTCGTTAACTCGTTTTTAAATGACTTTGATGGCATATGACGAAAAAAAGCTGAAAAAAAATCGAAAAATTCAAATGTGCGAGTATACAAAACCCAAATTTATAAGAGAATTGTGTCTTAAAAGTATCCTTACTTGTATTCTCCGCTTCTTTGGCTCGGAATCAATACCAAAATTGTTAAAGTAAAGACAAAATCTTTGGAACCGAACATGTTTTTTTTAGTGCAGATGGAGTATAAATCTGTCATACGTGTGTTAAAAATTTCAAAAATAACGGGTAGCGGATAGTTGTTCGACTTTAAACAGAGGGCGGTAATGGGTTAATTGGATCAATTATTTTTATACCCTTCGCCACTACTGTGGTACAGGGTATAATAAGTTTGTGCATTTGTATGTAACGCCAAGAAGGAAAAGTCTGAGACCCATCGTTTAGTATACCGATCGTCTTTGAATTAACTTCTGAGTCGATTTAGCGATGTCCGTCTGTCTGTCTGTCGGTCGGTCGGTCTGTCTGTCTGTCCGTCTGTCTGTTGATGTATTTTTGTGTGCAAAGTACAGCTCGCAGTTTTAGTCCGATTGTCCTAAAATTTGGTATAGGGTCCTTTCGGCTCAAAGACGATCCCTATTGATTTTGGAAAAATCGGTTCAGATTTAGATATAGCTGCCATATATATTTTTCACCGATCTGGTCATAATTGGCGTGTATATCAACCGATCTTCCTAAAATTCCTTACATCCGAATATTTTATGAGTCTCAAAAAACTTGCAAAATATCAGCCAAATCGGTTCAGATTTAGATATAGCTCCCATATATAGCTTTCGACCGATTTACACTCATTTGCCCACAGAGGCCAATTTTTTGCTCCGATTTAGTTGAAATTTTGCACAGGGAGTGGAATTAGCATTGTAGCTATGCGTGTCAAATTTGGTTGAAATCAGTTCAGATTTAGATATAGCTCCCATATATAGCTTTCACCCGATTTACACTCAAATGACCACAGAGGTCAATTTTTTGCTCCGATTTAGTTGAAATTTTGCACAGGGAGTAGAATTAGCATTGCAGCTATGCGTGCCAAATTTGGTTGAAATCGGTTCAGATTTAGATATAGCTCCCATATATAGCTTTCGCCCGATTTACACTCATATGACCACAGAGGCCAATTTTTAACTCCGATTTAGTTGAAATTTTGCACAGGGAGTAGAATTAGCATTGTAGCTATGCGTGCCAAATTTGGTTGACATCGGTTCAGATTTAGATTTAGCTCTCATATATATGTTTTTCTGATTTCGACCAACATTTTCCTTGTAAAATCGCCACTGCTTAGTCGAAAAGTTGTAAATATGACTCTAATTTTCCCAAACTTCTAATGCATATATATCGAGCGATAAATCATAAATAAACTTTTGCTTCAGATTTAAATGATTCCCATATTTTTTGTTACTAAAATTGTGTTCCACCCTAGTGCATTAGCCAACTTAAATTTTGAGTCTATAGATTTTGTAGAAGTCTATCAAATTCTGTCCAAATCGAGTGATATTTAAATGTATGTATTTGGGACAAACCTTTATATATAGCACCCAACACATTTGACGGATGTGATATGGTATCGAAAATTTAGATCTACAAAGTGGTGCAGGGTATAATATTGTCGGCCCCGCCCGACATTAGACTTTCCTTACTTGTTTTTTTTTATTGATTTTGGTGATTGATGCTATCATTTCTGTGACTGAAGACATTTAAATTAAAAATTAATTAGATCAATTAATTTCGTGATTGAATCCAAAAGTTTTTTTGTGTGCATGTGAAACGAGAAAGAGGGGGATAATGCAATTATCCAGAAAATATATTTTGAGTTAGACTTCATTATATTGTCTTCACATATTGTAACAGACGTCAACGTTTACCACAAAAATTCTAGAGTTTTCTACCTAATAACTTTATTTCAGCCAATAGGAAATGGCAAACGAAGTTCATTTATTTAACATTATGTTTGGGAGGAACGAATTATTTGTTTGGTTTTTTTTGTGTATAGATCAATATTTCTGATGGCAATTATTATTCCAGGCCATAATATATATATTCAAATTGATGTGGATGGTTGAATCCATTTGGTTAAACATCCAAGAAATAGAATACATAGACAAAAGCCTTTCTGACTCTTGGGACAATGTCACAGGATACTCCCCATTGGGAGTATTATTCAGTGAGTAATGTAAAAATAAAAAAAGACAGAACAAAAATATTTTATTAATTTAATACGGCAAAAACAGCGAGTTTTTATTTCCATATCAGTAAAATTCTCAACGAAGCATTCGATGTGCGTGGTGTATGTGCACTGATGAAATATGTGTGTTATCAATTTGTAATAAAATACGAAAAAATCGCATAGAATGACACAATTTTATGCATGTTTCTGAAAATAAAATACTTTGAAATGATTTTATGGATTTTTTGTCACCGCAAACATAAACATAAAATTTCAATTCCCCAAATACGTTGGGTTGTTGGGAGGGTAAGGTGCAAAACACAAGCCGCATGGAGCAAACTGTCATGCGAAACAAAGCCACAAAAACCAAGGGGGAAGGTAGAATTAAAAACGACAAAAAGTGCATCCCAGTGACACAGTGCTGCTGTATTCACATATCCCTGTGGATACATTGTCGCAACAACAATGCATAAACCAAATAATACAACTCCCACGGCTTCATGCCATACTCTGCAGCCATGACACTTTCTAGCATGCTAAATGGAATAGTTTGCAAGGCCCTAAAACTATTTGCCCAACTTTGGAAATACGACTATTAAAGACGCTTAATGCACATTAGCACTAGGGATACAAAGGTGGAAAATCAAATTTTGGACATTGCGACTTCTTGTCAAAAGCAATCGAAGTCGAAATTTTGTCGATTTGATTATAAACCCCAATATACACAGAAAAAATTAACTTACATTTATTGCAAAGAATTTATTTTGTTTTAGTTTATTTTGAAAATTTTCCCCAGCCCAACGAGTTTTTCTTTATTGCAATCGATGCAAATTTTCTTCAGAATATGACTGTGGTGGTTTAAATTTCAAAAAATGTCAAGAAAATCAAATATCAATATTCATTCAAGTTGTCAGAAATTTTAAAAGCAGTGGAGCCTACAAATAGATGTGCTTAATATTGATCATATCAGTTCTGGTTTAGCCCCCATAAAGCCTGATTTCAAGATTCGACTTCTTGAGTACATAAAAGCCGCAATTCTCTTTCGAAATCTAGAGGTATTGTAATGCATTATGCTAAATATGAGTTATCTAGGTCCATGTTTGATATGTTCCCCATGGTTATATCAGTCTATACTCTCCCGATATAATTCCCGATAGTCTGATCTCTCGATTTCATTTTTGAGTACATTATGATATTGATTTCCCTATTTGACTTCTTAATTGCTAAATTACCTAAAATTAGAAGTACAAATTCTTGATTTGAGTATTGTGTATAACATATACATACCTCGAATTATTTTAAAAGCCATACTTCGTCCGATTTTATACTTGTACATGTATTATTGGCTTTTTCACTTTACCACCTTTTCCAAATGAAAGAAAAAGAAAGAAACAGGATACATACCAAGAAATAAACAACAGTGGTATTATTATTAAAATTCACTAATAAAAAAGGCCTCGTTTGAAGACTGCTTGCATTTGAACACCCGTTCACTTCAACCCTGATGTATTTTAGTGGTAGGATGTATACTACAATAGCTCAAGTGAATGTGCAATGGCAGATGAGGAGTATTCCGAATAGTACAACCAACTTTTATGACAGTTTTTACAGGTAGTGTCAACATTAAAAAAAAAACGGGACAAAAAACCGTCTAATAAATATTTATGGTTGGCCAGATCCAATTGAATAATACCATTCACTGCCTCTGTCATTCGTCCGGCTATGCTGAATTTGACTTTCTCTCATATTTTTGCCAGTTAGTGTAGGTCACACATTGCTGTCAGTTGAATACTAACGAGTGTGAACGAGTATGGGCATTTTAAAATCCTACTAGGTTTATATCTTCAAAATTATTTAAAATTCTTAAATTCTATGGGATTAGAAAATATTTGAATATGCTTGTAAAGGGTGATTTGTTAAGAGCTTGATAACTTTTAAAAAAAAAAACGCATAAAATTTGCAAAATCTCATCGGTTCTTTATTTGAAACGTTAGATTGGTCCATGACATTTACTTTTTGAAGATAATTTCATTTAAATGTTGACCGCGGCTGCGTCTTAGGTGGTCCATTCGGAAAGTCCAATTTTGGGCAACTTTTTCGAGCATTTCGGCCGGAATAGCCCGAATTTCTTCGGAAATGTTGTCTTCCAAAGCTGGAATAGTTGCTGGCTTATTTCTGTAGACTTTAGACTTGACGTAGCCCCACAAAAAATAGTCTAAAGGCGTCAAATCGCATGATCTTGGTGGCCAACTTACCGGTCCATTTCTTGAGATGAATTGTTCTCCGAAGTTTTCCCTCAAAATGGCCATAGAATCGCGAGCTGTGTGGCATGTAGCGCCATCTTGTTGAAACCACATGTCAACCAAGTTCAGTTCTTCCATTTTTGGCAACAAAAAGTTTGTTAGCATCGAACGATAGCGATCGCCATTCACCGTAACGTTGCGTCCAACAGCATCTTTGAAAAAATACGGTCCAATGATTCCACCAGCGTACAAACCACACCAAACAGTGCATTTTTCGGGATGCATGGGCAGTTCTTGAACGGCTTCTGGTTGCTCTTCACTCCAAATGCGGCAATTTTGCTTATTTACGTAGCCATTCAACCAGAAATGAGCCTCATCGCTGAACAAAATTTGTCGATAAAAAAGCGGATTTTCTGCCAACTTTTCTAGGGCCCATTCACTGAAAATTCGACGTTGTGGCTCGTTAGTAAGTCTATTCATGATGAAATGTCAAAGCATACTGAGCATCTTTCTCTTTGACACCATGTCTGAAATCCCACGTGATCTGTCAAATACTAATGCATGAAAATCCTAACCTCAAAAGAATCACCCTTTAGTTATGAATAATTATGGTGTAAAGATATGGATAACTTTTAGAAGAATTTTAATCACACAGAATAAAATATAACAAAAATAAATAAATATCTAACCAAAAGTTGTTTTAAAAAGTTTAGCTACCAATTTTTATAATTTTTATTAAAATTTTAGTTATTCCAATTAACATTTTAATTAAATCATTTTTTGTTGTTTTTATTTCAGCTTAAAACAAGTGTAGCTTTTAATAAAATAAAAAAAGTTTCCAATCAAACATATTATTGACAATTTCCCTCAGAAACAATTAATTTACTTATTTATGTTATATCCGAAAAAATCACATTCAATTTCAATCAAGTATACTTTTAATATTAAAATGTTGTTTTTATACGGAAATACGAAATGGGTTATATAGGTCTGATTGAAACTACACATTTACTGAAATACTTGTTCAACAGAGTTCATGGGGGACCTATCTATGAGATGGTCCTACTGTTGCAGGACGTATGCTTTAGAATGAGTCCAATTCATATGTAAAATTACCCAGTCAATGTCCATCCCATGTTAAAGTGGCATTTCCCTTCCACACGTTTTGACCGTAGTTAAAGTAACGCTAAATATAACTTATTTTTATAGGAAAAAAATTTATTTGTTTGTAGTTAAATTTTATTATTTTTATCGAAATTTTTCACAACTTAATGAAATCTTACTTTTTTTAAGTATGTCTCAAAAATTTTATGAACTAAACGTGAGTATAAAGTACAATGACCGTACACATAAGTTCAATATGAACTAAAACAAATGAAAATTTTCTTACGATTCCCAAAAATAGTAAGAATGAACTACTGTATGGTTAAAATGGTCATGATTTGGTGCCAATGATTTTCTTCTTTACTTTTAGTTAATTTTTTTTTCTATGAGATGATGTAATTTCGTGAACTGCAGTTAAAAAGTACAACAGGGCATTCAAATTTCCTGGTTTTAACAACGCTTTGTGGAAATCTCAAAATGTGGAGTAAAATTTAGTTCAATTTTCGTGCGAGGTAGTTCATTCTTCCTATAAAAGAGTTCACTTTTTTTCGGTGTTGCGGTTGAACAAATTTGTAATGTACAAGAAAGGCCAAAAGGACTTTCGATGCAATCTTTATATCAAAATATGTTTAATAGCATCGCTGCATAAAAATGGAAAAAGGACGGCGGAAAGCTTTGAAAAACTAGCTGTACAGTCGGGTGGGGGATTCGTATCCTTCTCCATTAATATCCTTTTCCATTACATAGAATATTATAGACTCCCTGCTCAAAATATAACAATGAATCTATTTTAATATTAATAAAATCGAATATCATTACAAAAATTAAAAATCTTAAACCAACCTGAAATTAAAACCAAAAATCTAATATTAATCACTTCACCCGTAATGAAATCAATAGTATCAACAAATATCGCTTATAGAATCTCTTTAGATGGTAAAGAGATTAAGGCCTCATAGCCCGCACCTACCGATTGTTCTAATGGCATACATTTCTTTTACAACCCCTAAATGGAACATTTGTTCAACTTATTTATTCAAGACATGTTTTTTTATGATTATAATTAGAACAAGTATATACGGCCGTAAGTTCAGCCAGGCCGAATCTTATGTACCCTCCACCATGGATTGCGTAGGAACTTCTACTAAAGGCTGTCATCCACAATCGAATTACTTGGGTTGCGATAACACTTGCCGATGGCAAGGTATCGTAAAACTTTTTAACACTGTCTTCTAAATTGTAAGTTAGTCCATAAGGGGTATATATTAAACAAAAAAAAGGCCGATTAAATACGTATATAATTCAGTTTGACAAAATTTTCTATAGAAATAAAATTTTGACATAATTTTCTATAGAAATAAAAACTTGACAAAATTTTCTATAGAAATAAAATGTTGACAAATTTTTTTATGGAAGTAAAATGTTGACAAAATTTTCTATAGCAATAAAATTTTGACAAAATTTTCTATAGAAATAAAATGTTGACAAAATTTTCTATAGAAATAAAATGTTGACAAAATGTTCTATAGAAATAAAATGTTGACAAAATTGTCTATAGAAATAAAATGTTGACAAAACTTTCTACAGAAATAAATTTTTTACAAAATTTTCTATAGAAATAAAATTTTGACAAAATTTTCTATGGAAATAAAATGTTGACAAACATTGCTATAGAAATAAACTTTTTACAAAACTTTCTATAGAAATGAAATTTTGACAAAACTTTCTATAGTAATAAAATTTGACAATTTTTACATGGCTGTTAGAGGCCATATACTAACGAAATGTACCAAATTTCAACCGCATCGGATGACTTTTGCTCCTCCAAGAGGCTCCGGAGGTCAAATCTGGGGATCGGTTTATATGGGAGCTATATATAATTATGGACCGATATGGACCAATTTTTGCATGGTTGTTAGAGACCATATACTAACACCACGTACTAAATTTCAATTGGATCGGATGAATTTTGCTCATCCAAGAGGCTCCAGAGTTCAAATCTGGGGATCGGTTTATATGGGAGCTATATATAATTATGGACCGATATGGACCAATTTTTGCATGCTTGTTAGAGACCGTATACTAACATCAGGTACCCAATTTCAAACGGATCGGATGAATTTTACCCCTCCAAGAGGCTCCGGAGGTCAAATCTGGGGATCGGTTTATATGGGAGCTATATATAATTATGGACCGATATGGACCAGTTTTTGCATGGTTGTTAGAGACCACATACTAACACCACGTACCAAATTTCAATCGGGTAGGATGAAGTTTGCTCCTCCAAGAGGCTCCGGAGGTCAAATCTGGGGATCGGTTTATATGGGGCCTATATATAATTATGGACCGATATCGACCAATTTTTGCATGGGTGTTTGAGGCCTTATATTAACATCACGTACCAAATTTCAACTGAATCAGATGAATTATGGTCTTACAATAGGCTCCGGAGGTCAAATCTGGGGATCGGTTTATATGGGGGCTATATATAATTATGGACCGATATGGACCAATTTTTGCATGGTTGTTAGAGACCGTATACTTAGACCACGTACCAAATTTCAACCGGATCGGATGAATTTTGCTGCTCCGGAAGGCTCCGCAAGCCAAATTTGGGGATCGGTTTATATGGGGGCTATACGTAAACGTGGACCGATATGGCCCATTTTCAATACCATCCGACCTACATCAATAACAACTACTTGTGCCAAGTTTCAAGTCGATAGCTAGTTTCGTTCGGAAGTTAGCGTGATTTCCACAGACGGACGGACAGCCGGACAGACGGACAGACGGACAGACGGACGGACGGACGGACATGCTTAGATCGACTCAGAATTTCACCACGACCCAGAATATATATACTTTATGGGGTCTTAGAGCAATATTTCGATGTGTTACAAACGGAATGACAAAGTTAATATACCCCCATCCTATGGTGGAGGGTATAAAAAGTTTATAGGTATACGATATTTAACGAAAATTTTTAGAATGTCAAAAATTCATTACATTGAGATAATAAACAAATATTGTGTTATAACTTCATATATAGTTATGTGCATTGTATAAAAAAAAATTTACGATTTTATATTTTTATGTTTGTCTTCAAAGGGTTTATATATCAAACAAAACATATTTTATATGGTGAAGGCAAAAATAACAAATTAGCAGAAAATAACAATCAAACAGAACAAAATCATTAGAGAGTGTAATTTTACATTTCTTCACGCAAAGAAAAAAAAAACGTTTGGAAAACGTGTACCGAAAACGCTTTTTTTGGTTAGAGTTTTTTTAATTGCTTCAAAAATTGTAACCTTTTATCACCAAAAAAATTCGTTTGTTACAAAATTTTTATTTTTTCAATAAAAAACAACAACACAGTCCATTTCGTTTATATCAATCACTGTTCTTTTCTCACTTAAGGCCTTTAATAAGACACATTTCACAGTTCAAAATTTAATATACTACAATGTAATGTTGAACATTTTTTCGGAATCTTCCGATCATATCTGGAATATATGTAAAAAAAAAACTTTGGTCGAAGCAGGGATCGAAACCACGACCCTTGGCATGCCAGTCGGACGTAGCAACCACTGCTCCACGGTTGCTGAAGTGCCGGCCACCAGACTACAACACCATATAGCATTATAGGTTTAACCACTGCCGTGTATAGCCGATGCACAATTTTCGGTTTTAGTCCCCACTTTTTTCCTATTGCCTTTTTGCATGAGTACAAAGCTACCATGGCTTTCCTCGCCCATTCTTCAATATTAAGCCTAAAGTTTAGCTTCCTGTCCAGAATAACGCCAAGGTATTTTGCACACTCACCAAAGGGAATTTCAATACCCCCTAAGGATATGGGCTTAACCGTGGGAGTTTTGCGATCTTTGCAGTACATGACTAATTCTGTCTTGGCAGGATTTACTCCAAGACCATTCTCTTTCGCCTATTTCTCAGTCATCCGGAGGGCTCTTTGTATAACATCTCTGATTGCGGATGGGAATTTCCCCCTGACTGCTAGGGCCACATTGTCTGTGTATGCCACCACTTTTATTCTTTCTTTTTCTAGGGAAACCAGAAGGTTGTTTATAGCAACATTCCAAAGAAGAGGTGACAGAACTCCTCCTTGGGGAGTGCCTCTGTTAACATACCTTTGCATGTTTGCTTGTCCTAGTGTGGCTGAAATACGTCTCCTCATTAGCAGTTCGTCTAGCAGCCCAAGTATACCTGGATTAACATTCAGAGTTGCGAGTCCATTTAATATCGAGCTCGGATGGACGTTATTGAATGCCCCTCGATGTCTAGAAATACCACGATTGTGTATCCATTGACAGATAGTGAGCTTTCAATAAATCTGACTAGTTCATGCAAAGCGGTCTCAGTAGACCTGCCCTTCGAGTATGCATGCTGTCGTTTCGAGAGCAAACATGAATCGACGCTAGTTCTAGGATAAATGTCTACCATCCTCTCCAGAGTCTTATGTTAAGTAGGAAAGAGGATAATACGGTTGGTTGGAAACCCTTCGCACTTGAGTGAGAGGCTTTTCCTGCTTTAGGTATGAGAACGACTTTTGTTTCCCTCCACTTTTCTGGAATATATGCCAAGTTTATACATCCTTTATACTCGTATATCACCGTCAACCAAGGGATAGTTCTGTCAGTCACTGCTTGTAACTCCGCTGGAGTAATTCCATCAGGTCCGGGGGATTTGAATGACCCAAAGCTATTTAACGCCCATTGTATTCTAGATTCCGACACAATTTCCTCTATAGGAAATCTAGTAAACATTCCAAGAGTTATGTTGAGCCTTTCTCAGTTCTCGCTTGTATCCTTTCAGATTCTTCTTGTAAGCGTCCCAATCCTCAGGAGCTCTGGTGGACTTTGCTTTGTTAAAGAGCTTCCTGCAGGATTTCCTCATATTACCTAACTCCGTAGACCACCATGGTGGTCGATTTTTCCCCCTTGGCTTCCCTCTAGGGCATGCAGCTTTCAGTGATATGTTGAAGACCTTAGTAATCCGCTCCACTGCGTGTTCGATATCTTGCACAGTGCTCATATTGTCAAAATGTTGGTTAAATCCATTTCTCAAATATGTGCAAATTTTTCAAAATTATTAGAATGTATGACTTCCCAGCAAAAACTCCTATTACCAGATATGAGTACAAGTATGCCTGAGCCAAATTGGTAACAACTTCCTCGTACATAGATCAGTAGTAAAACTTTTACACGGTCATGACATTGGTGGAAAGTACTTCCGTGCAAGCATACCAGCAGTCGAAAAATAAGTACTTCTTCACAAGCTACCAGCTCTCCAAAAATAATATCTTTACCATAAAGATACCCAAAAAGTGCGAACTCACCCCTGTTGTTTTGTAATCCAACAACATATACCACGCTCCACGACATGGATCTATTCAATAATGTTATTTTGTGATATAAATTATGTACTATACAACTTTAGAAAACAAAGGTATATTTTATTGGCAATTTTTTTCTGAAATGTAATTTGGCATTACTTATCGCTACTATAAACGGTGCCCACTGTAGAGCCGAAACCGGACCTCAAGATATGATTTTGATACCGGTATTAATAGAAAGAGTCACTTTTTGCCTACACAGGTAAGTTATTATTTTTAAATCCCAGGTAATACTGCAAGTAGTAACTTTTTGATTACCGGTATTACTGAAAGAATCACTAGTGCTTACCCAGTTTTTGCTGTGTTATCATGTTTTACTTAGAACGAACACAATACAATTTAGCTGTGTTTTTATAGCTTCTGGTCGAAATCAGATGATGCAGAATGGTATTTAGCAGGGCTTCATCCAGAATTCGTAATTAGGGAATGAAAATTTATGAGTTGAAGATTTTCTTTGTATTGAAGGAACACATCACAATAGTGGTGATTGGTTTTTTTTTTGTTGTTTTTGCAGCAACTTGGTTTTACATCATTGTGGCAATGTGGAAGCCGAAACTGTCGATTAATGCAAAATTCGTGGATGCGTAAATTTTGGAGAAATGCAGAATCTTGGAGGGTGGTAGTATAAATTGTAGATTTGAAAATTCTTGTCAATCCAGGAAGTTATAATATGGTGTTTCCGAAATCGATGAGGTATGAATTGCTTGTGGTTTTCTCCAAAAAAATTGACAGAAAACGTAGTTGCCTTTGAAGGGAGTTTACACAATTCTGCTCGTATATTTCAAATGGTGATTCCTCAAATTTGATTGGGGCTTTAATTTTAGCTTCCTCAGAATAGCCACTTCACCTGAGAAATTTAGGTGTCTGTTAGATCATTGATTTTAATAAATCAATTAATATTTCCAAAATACTTTTCTCGAAAATATTTAGAAAATATGTATAATTCCTTTCAAAAAATCCAGTTAAACTTCCAATTAGATTAGATTAATGAATTAAACTAGGTTTCACTTGAAGCACGTTTTAATATTATCTTGTTGAAGGTTACACAAAAAAATTAAGTTATGAAATTGTTAAAACATCGTGGATGATGCGATACAAGCCAAAATAGGAAAAAATGACAAATGTCAAAAATAATGCTATGATTCAGTACACGGGTGTTGCCACTTTAAAAGGAAAATTTCGTTGACAGCTAGGTCAAAACACTAGCATAGCTGATCTTCAATATATTTTTTCACGTATAGATTAGATCTTTATAAAATAAATGAATTTTAAATATCTATTTATTTACACGAAATCAGAATTTTTATTATTTTTTTTTTCCTTTTTTTAGAAAAATTTTTAGAAAAAATTGTTTGCAACTTCTTTATCTAAATCAAAAATCGGACTGAAGACATGAAAGCTAGAAACCAGTAACATATTTGTAAAAAGCACTAAAAGACAAGTGCATTGAAGGTATCCAAAATTATTGAATGAGTGCGTAAAAACAAATATGAATGAAAAGTACACGCAAAAAAATAATTCTTTCCTCCCAAACGAAATTTTAGACAAGCAAAGTTCGTTTCTCATTTGCTTTTCGCTGTAAGGAAGTGTATTTGGAAGAAAAGTTTATACTTTTTGTGATAAACGTTTATTCTTTTCCAGGATGTAAAAACAATTTCATAAAGACAAACTCAAAAAAAAAAAACATTGTTTTCTTGCTAATTGCATTTTCCCTCACATCTTTCTCACATCCACGAGTTTTTTTTAGTTCTTAACACCTTTTTCTTGTAATACAAACAATGTAGAAGAAATTATACGATTTTATAAATTTTTAAAATTTTTTTACCTTTCGCCTGGACGGAGAATCGAACCGCGGACCATGCACTTTGTAAGCCAACACACTAACCACTGAGTTATGTACCTGTTATGGTCATCAATAGATAAATATCCATATAAGTTATATTTATATAGCATAGCTTGCGGCGCCCACGAACCGAATAAACAAAGTTTATTTAACAGAAACAAACATTTAGTTTGGGACCGTGGAGCAGTGGTTGCTACGTCCGACTTGCATGCCAAGGGTCGTGGGTTCGATCCCTGCTTCGGCCAAAGTTTTTTTTTTTTTTTACATATACTCCAAATATGTTCGGAAGATTCCGAAAAAATGTTCAACATTACATTGTGGTATATTAAATTTTGAACTGTAAAATGTGTCTTATTAAAGACCTAAAGTCAGAAAAGAACAGTGTTTGATATAAACGAAATGGACTGTGTTGTTGTTTCAAAAATAACTTTTTTTATTGAAAAAATAAAAATTTTGTAACAAACGAATTTTTTTGGTGATAAAAGTTTAAAATTTTCGAAGCAATTCAAAAAACTCTAACAAAAGAAAAACGTTTTCGGTACACGTTTTCCAAACGTTTTTTTTCTTTGCGTGTAGTAAACCAAGTTTAGTTGTTATTTCAAAATTATGAATGAAGAATATACGATAATCATTGAGCACAGAGATTTGCAAAACAAAATAAAATGTATTTAAATACAAAATACTCGAGAAAGTTCAGTTGTTAAAGCTAGAAGTGCACATATGTAATAGGTACTTTTAGTTAATTTGGTATCACAATGGACTGAATAGTCTAAGTGAGCCTGAAACTTAATCGGGCTGCCACTTTAATCTAACCTAACCTATGGGACCATAAACCTTTATATGTAACGCCAAAAAATTTTGACGGATTTGAGATAATATAGTCTGTTCCGCCCGACTTTTAATTTTTCTTTTTTTAAATATGGTATTTACTATCCACAAACGATATTTCATCAAAAATACGGCACTTTCCTTGTTTCTTTTTTAATAAATCTCTTCTTAAATTGTTGATGCTATCCGCTATTTTATTACTTTTTTTGGTTTGATCGGAAAATGTCGACCCGACACGATGCCATTGTAGATAAAAAATACATACTCATACAAATGTGGCTCTCAATTCTCTATAGCATTTCTAAAATAATATATTTTTGCATCATATTTAATAAAATGTGATGTCCAAACATAATATGTTCTAATAAATTAGCATATATGTCCCACTCATATTATACTAGTTTATGAAGATTATACACTTCCAGTTAAAAATAATGTGCTGAAGCATATAACTTTTGCACCGAAACATATGGAAAACAGTCTTTTTTCGTCCTCTTTGTATTTAATAAAACTGACCCACTTCTTAAATACTATAAAATCGTCCTACAAATTCGACGATTTTTTAGAACTACACTGAAAAAACAGTGAACCCTTTTCCATTGCAAAATGAACTAAACTATAGTAATATTGACCATGATTTAGCCCTTAAGATTTTTTTCAACTTGTCTAGTTTACAATTCTCTTACATTTTAGTTCATCTATAACATTGTATTTTAGTTCATTTTAACAACACCATAAGATTTATATACCCCTACCAAGTTAAAAAGTCAGTATTATTTTGGTTTACGTGCTTATTTTGTGGGAAACCCGATAATAAAAATTGGTTAACAGTCTCTTTAAAATGTCGACGACTAAACTATTTTTAAATCAATCATTCCACAGTACAGAGAAATTAAATAATTAAAGGAACAACAACCCGTTTTACTATTATGAAAATGTTCATACATTAAAATTAAACTTTCTTTAAGCAAAAGTACTTTATTATAAAAACTTATGATGAAAGTTCTTAATACAATGTTATTATGACCACGTAGAACAGAGAATAGTTCATTTGAACTCGCTGTTTGGACATTTTGACTTATCCTTTTTTTATTCATCGTAGGTATTTTTTTTCACACATCTTGCTGGAAAAAAATGGAAACAATAATGAAAATTGTTAAAAATTAACACCATGTAATGAATAATTTTTAATTCTTCATTTTAGCTTGTAACTTACCATATTTGGGGGCATTTTATCAAATGGTGTAAGGAATTCAACTTTTCTTTGGAAAACGTATCTCATAAAATTTGCACCTGAAACAATTAGAGAAATAATGAAGTATTCTATATGAACTCATAAAACTGTGTTGTTATCGATGTGAAGGATATAATAAAATACATATTCTAGTTGAAAGAAAACCAAAGTTTTAATATAAAACTTACCAATTCTCTATTTAATTGTACGCTGAGGGGAATATAAAAAGTTGTCCAAATTTATTTGAGTTACACTGAAATTAAATATTTATTTTTTACATTAAATAAAATTATTAAATAGGGTTTCAAAAAATCTAATGAAAACAAGTATATACGGCCGTAAGTTCGGCCAGGCCGAATCTTATGTACCCTCCACCATGGATTGCGTAGGAACTTCTACTAAAGGCTGTCATCCACAATCGAATTACTTGGGTTGCGATAACACTTGCCGATGGCAAGGTATCGTAAAACTTTTTAACACTGTCTTCTAAATTGTAAGTTAGTCCATAAGGGGTATATATTAAACAAAAAAAAGGCCGATTAAATACGTATATAATTCAGTTTGACAAAATTTTCTACAGAAATAAAATTTTGACAAAATTTTCTATAGAAATAAAAACTTGACAAAATTTTCTATAGAAATAAAATGTTGACAAAATTTTCTATAGAAATAAAATGTTGACAAAATGTTCTATAGAAATAAAATGTTGACAAAATTGTCTATAGAAATAAAATGTTGACAAAACTTTCTACAGAAATAAATTTTTTACAAAATTTTCTATAGAAATAAAATTTTGACAAAATTTTCTATGGAAATAAAATGTTGACAAACATTGCTATAGAAATAAACTTTTTACAAAACTTTCTATAGAAATGAAATTTTGACAAAACTTTCTATAGTAATAAAATTTGACAATTTTTACATGGCTGTTAGAGGCCATATACTAACGAAATGTACCAAATTTCAACCGCATCGGATGACTTTTGCTCCTCCAAGAGGCTCCGGAGGTCAAATCTGGGGATCGGTTTATATGGGAGCTATATATAATTATGGACCGATATGGACCAATTTTTGCATGGTTGTTAGAGACCATATACTAACACCACGTACTAAATTTCAATTGGATCGGATGAATTTTGCTCATCCAAGAGGCTCCAGAGTTCAAATCTGGGGATCGGTTTATATGGGAGCTATATATAATTATGGACCGATATGGACCAATTTTTGCATGCTTGTTAGAGACCGTATACTAACATCAGGTACCCAATTTCAAACGGATCGGATGAATTTTACCCCTCCAAGAGGCTCCGGAGGTCAAATCTGGGGATCGGTTTATATGGGAGCTATATATAATTATGGATCGATATGGACCAGTTTTTGCATGGTTGTTAGAGACCATATACTAACACCACGTACCAAATTTCAATCGGGTAGGATGAAGTTTGCTCCTCCAAGAGGCTCCGGAGGTCAAATCTGGGGATCGGTTTATATGGGGCCTATATATAATTATGGACCGATATCGACCAATTTTTGCATGGGTGTTTGAGGCCTTATATTAACATCACGTACCAAATTTCAACTGAATCAGATGAATTATGGTCTTCCAAGAGGCTCCGGAGGTCAAATCTGGGGATCGGTTTATATGGGGGCTATATATAATTATGGACCGATATGGACCAATTTTTGCATGGTTGTTAGAGACCGTATACTTAGACCACGTACCAAATTTCAACCGGATCGGATGAATTTTGCTGCTCCGGAAGGCTCCGCAAGCCAAATTTGGGGATCGGTTTATATGGGGGCTATACGTAAACGTGGACCGATATGGCCCATTTTCAATACCATCCGACCTACATCAATAACAACTACTTGTGCCAAGTTTCAAGTCGATAGCTAGTTTCGTTCGGAAGTTAGCGTGATTTCCACAGACGGACGGACAGCCGGACAGACGGACAGACGGACAGACGGACGGACGGACGGACATGCTTAGATCGACTCAGAATTTCACCACGACCCAGAATATATATACTTTATGGGGTCTTAGAGCAATATTTCGATGTGTTACAAACGGAATGACAAAGTTAATATACCCCCATCCTATGGTGGAGGGTATAAAAATAATAATATGCATAAAAAACCAAATATTCTTGATAACCCTAGACTAGTCATCATTCGTCAAAATGACGACACGTAATTTCATTTTCGATTTAAAATGCATTTTAGTCTATTGCGAAATGGTAAATTTAAGTTATACTAATTCGACCGTTTTATGAATTGTTGTTTTATACTACTTAAAACCAAATTGAATAAGAAAATAAATTCAAGTTTGGTTCATTTTTTCGCTCACGATGAAATCAGCCGTAGTCAAAATGACGAAAGATGACGTTAATGTACAAAAAATAAGAATGACTGTCCAGGGTTAAAAGAAAGTTAAAGAATCCTTACCAAATCACTATTAAACTACAGGCAAAGTGTACTAAAAATTTGTCCAAATTTTTAAGGGGTTATTCTGAAATTACATATTAGTTTTTACATTAAAATTATTACATTGGTTTCCACAAAATTTGATTAAAGAAATACTAAAATAAGGTATTAAAAACCTGTAATTTTGATGATAAAAAGGTCACAAAAACGTAAATATTCTAGTTGAAATAAAGCCAATTTTTAAAGGAAAACTTACCAATTCTCTATTTTTTAAATTTGTTCGAATCCATCTGGAGTTGCTCTGAAATTAAATATTGCTTTTACAACAAAGAAAAACATTAAACTGGTTTCCAAAAAAAAAAAAAAAAAATAATTAATTAACAAATAATAATATACATACAAAATATTATTTTTAAAAGAAAGTCATATTAAAAAATACTTACCAATTTATAAATAAACTATACGCTGAGATATAACAAAAATTTTCCAAATTCATCTGGAATTGAATATTAATTTTTTACATTGAATAATAAAAATTTCAATGCACTTTCAATTTCAACATATTTTCCTAAATATTCTTAATAACTTTTTTCTAAATTACCGATAAAATATTAATAACTTTCATTTAAAAGGTTTAACAAACAACAATATATGTCTCAAAAATCCAAAATATTCCATGACTTTATATTCCCTTTTCCCTTGTTGCATATCTTCTTAAAAGATGCAACAGCCCACGCCAACGCCAACTATGCAACTGAAGCATGCCAAACAAAACCAAGCAAAGCCAAAACATTCCTACAACAACAAAAACACATGTGCCTTTATTGAAAACAACACCTCATCCAGCCAAATAAACCATCCGCGAATAACAAAAACACACACACACAAACCACTAAATGAACAAAAATAAAAACAACCCCACGCTCATGTGTACACAACAAAACTCAAGTAACATCATCTTTACATTAATCACATTCCACTATGCCGATAAAGATCTCTGTACTATGCACTAGTTCATCGCATCTGCTAACAATTTACTCTGAGAACAATATTCGTAAAGGCACACCAGTTTATGAACGATGAAACGTTTAACTTAAAATTTATAAATTTTTCATGAAATGTTATCTAAAATTTTTGACGAAAATTTCTATAAATTTAATTACATGTGAACTAAAAATATTTCATTGGGTAATTTTTTACCAACAATTATTAACTATAGGAATTGTCAGTAAGAAATTGCTATCCACTTTCAAGTTCATTTTTCGTAAAAAAATATTTTCTCATACAAAAAAATCTTATAGTAAATTGCACTTATTATTTAAAAAATACTTTACATTTCACAAGTAGTTTTATAGCATAACAAACGAATTTTTAACTACCAGTTAAGAATTTTTTTTAAGGAAATTTCCATCGTATTTTGTAGGCCATGAACTAAACGATTGCTACTTAGAATTTGTAAAATTTCCTTTCGAGTAGTTAATTTTCGTTGAAGATACGAAAAATGAACTAAAATTCTGGAAAATTCTTGTAATAAATTATTGTAAAAATCTTCTTAAATTTACGAGACACTTTTTTTTCTGTGTAGACTAAAAACCATGTTCAACATAATCGAGCATCACATAATTTCTACTGAATTTTAACTTGCAGTGACACGTTTATGAAGGACTTAGACTTTAAAATTAGCAAATTATTGTCAAATATGCAAGATCTGAATGGACGCACAGAAAAAAAAGTGTCTCGTAAATTTAAGAAGATTTTTACAATATTTTATTACAAGAATTTTCCAGAATTTTAGTTCATTTTTCGTATCTTCAACGAAAATTAACTACTCGAAAGGAAATTTTACAAATTCTAAGTAGCAAACGTTTAGTTCATGGCCTACAAAATACGATGGAAATTTCCTTAAAAAATTTCTTAACTGGTAGTTAAAAAATCGTTTGTCATGCTATAAAACTACTTGTGAAATGTAAAGTATTTTCTAAATAATAAGTGCAATTTACTATAAGATTTTTTTGTATGAGAAAATATTTTTTTACGAAAAATGAACTTGAAAGTGGATAGCAATTTCTTACTGACAATTCCTATAGTTAATAATTGTTGGTAAAAAATTACCCAATGAAATATTTTTAGTTCACATGTAATTAAATTTATAGACATTTTCTCAAAAATGGTAGGAAACATTTCATGAAAATTTTGCAAATTTTAAGTTAAACGTTTCATCGTTCATAAACTGGTGTGCCTTTACGAATATAATTCTTAGAGTAAATTGTCAGCAGATGCGATGAACTAATGCATAGTACAGAGATCTTTATCGGCATAGTGGAATGTGATAAATGTAAAGATGATGTTACTTGAGTTTTGTTGTGTATACATGAGCGTGGGGTTGTTTTTATTTTTGTTCATTTTGTGGTTTGTGTGTGTGTTTTTTATTCGCGGATGGTTTATTTGGCTGGATGAGGTGTTGTTTTCAATAAAGGCACATGTGTTTTTGTTGTTGTAGGAATGTTTTGGCTTTGCTTGGTTTTGTTTGACATTCTTCAGTTGTATAGTTGGCGTTGGCGTGGACTGTTGCATCTTTTAAGTAGGTATGCAACAAGGGAATATAAAGACATGGAATATTTTGGATTTTTGACACATATATTGGTGTTTGTTTATTAAACTTTTTAAATTAAAGTTATTAATATTTTATCGGTAGTTTAGAAAAAAGTTATTAAGAATATTTAGGAAAATATGTTGAAATTGAAAGTGTATTGAAATTTTTATTATTCTCTGTAAAAAATTAATATTCAGTTCCAGATGAATTTGGAAAATTTTTGTTATATCTCAGCGTATAGTTTATTCATAAATTGGTAAGTATTTTTTTAATATGACTTTCTTTTAAAAATAATATTTTTTATGTATATTATTATTTGTTAATTAATTTTTTTGGAAACCAGTTTAATATTTTTCTTTGTTGTAAAAACAATATTTAATTTCAGAGCAACTCCAGATGGATTCGAACAAATTTAAAAAATAGAGAATTGGTAAGTTTTCTTTTAAAAATTGGCTTTCTTTCAACTAGAATATTTACGTTTATGTGACCTTTTTATCATCAAAATTACAGGTTTTTAATGCCTTATTTTAGTATTTCTTTAATCAATTTTTTTCGGAAAGCAATGTAATATTTTTAATGTAAAAGACAAATATTTAATTTCAGAGTAACCCATTAAAAATTTGGAAACATTGTTAGTACTCCTTTGCTTGTAATTTAATAGTGAATTGGTAAGGATTCTTTAACTTTCTTTTAACCCTGGACAGTCATCCTTATTTTTTGTACATTAACGTCATCCTTCGTCATTTTGACTACGGCTGATTTCAAGACGCTATAATTTTCATCGTGAGCGAAAAAGTGAACCAAACTTGAATTTATTTTCTTATTCAATTTGGTTTTAAGTAGTATAAAACAAAATTTCATAAAACGGTCGAATTAGTATAACTTAAATTTCCCATTTCCCAATAGACTAAAATGTATTTTAAATCGAAAATGAAATTAAGTGTCGTCGTTTTGAAGATTGATGACTGTCTAGGGTTATCAAGAATATTTGGTTTTTATGCATATTATTATTGGTTTCATTAGATTTTTTGAAAACCTATTTAATAATTTTATTTAATGTGAAAAATAAATATTTAATTTCAGAGTAACCCAAATAAATTTGGACTTTTTATATTTCCCCTCAGCGTACATTTTAATAGAGAATTGGTAAGTTTTATATTAAAACTTTGGCTTTCTTCAACTAGAATATTTATTTTATTATATCCTTCACATCGATAACAACCCAGTTTTATGAGTTTATTTAGAAACTTCATTATTTCTCTAATTGTTTCAGGTACAAATTTTATGAGATACGTTTTCCAAAGAAAAGTTGAATTCCTTACACCATTTGATAAAATGCCCCAAATATGGTAAGTTACAAGCTAAAATGAATAATTAAAAATTATATTTCTTACATGGTGCTAAATTTTAACAATTTTCATTGTTGTTTCCATTTTTTCCAGCAAGATATATGAAAAAATTACCCACGATGAATAAAAAAAGGATAAGTCAAAATGTGCAAACATCGGGTTCAAATGAACTACTCTCTGTTCCACGTGGTCATAATTTTTATTCACAAAAAACATTGTATTAAGAACTTTCATCATACGTTTTTATAATAAAGTACTTTTGCTTAAAGAAAGTTTAATTTTAATGTATGAAAATTTTCATAATTGTAAAACGGTTTGTTGTTCCTTTAATTATTTAATTTCTCTGTACTGTGGAATGATTGATTTAAAAATAGTTTAGTCTTCGACATTTCAAAGAGACTGTTAACCAATTTTTATTATCGGGTTTCCCACAAAATAAGCAAGTAAACCAAAATAATACTGACTTTTTAACTTGGTAGGGGTATATAAATCTTATGGTGTTGTAAAAATGAACTAAACTACAATGTTATAGATGAACTAAAATTTAAGAAAATTATAAACTAGACAAGTTGAAAAAAATCTTAAGGGCTAAATCATGGTCAATATTACTACAGTTTAGTTCATTTTGCAATGGAAAAGGGTTCACTGTTTTTTCAGTGCGTACACACAGAAAAGGAATATGATCATGTAGTTTTAGTATTCCGATAAAAGAATTGGAAGTTGTTCCACAGACATTTCTTTTTAAGATCATCCCGGGATCCTCAATCAATTTTTTTCCACTTCCGAAGAAGTTCTTTTGGGTCAGTCTTACAAAATACGTTATTTGGCCGTTTTAAGTGAAATCTAAAATGTTGGACAATTATATGTCGCATAAAAGAATAGACAATCAACAAAAAAGTAAAAAACAAGAATTTGCAAATGCAAAAAAATCTATTTTTACAAAAATATACGCCGAAAATAACAAAACAAAGAGGGTGTTTAATATAAAAAAAAATGGTTCTTAAACAAGTATATACAGCAGTAAGTTCGGCCGGGCCGAACCTTAAATACCCACCACCATGAACCAAATATTAGGGTTTCCTTTGAAATTTCAGGAGGGCTTGAGGACTTGGGGACACTTCCCGAAGATAAATTTAAAGATTTCACCTATGAGGACTATATCAGATTCTAGATTTATAAGAACCATTTTTGTTTGAGTTTTAGAGGAATCATTAACATCTCTTGTAAGTGTGCAAGAAAATTATAAAATAACGTCTTGATTTGAAATCTTAAATCAGTAGAAGTAAAATCTGGAAATTTTACATTGAGTTTCAAGCACTTTTCATGATCAGTGCGCCTTCTACACCCTCAAGAAGTGAAGAATATTTACAGTTTCAGGCAAATCGGATAAAAACTACGGTTTCTACAAACCCAAGGAGTTAAATCGGGAGATCTTTCTTATGGGGGCTATACTAAAATATGGACCGATACTCACCGTTTTCGGCACACTTCTTTATGGCCCGAAAATACCTCTAGATTTCCAATTTCAGGCAAATTGGATAAAAACTTCAGATTCTAGAAGCCCAAGAAGTAAAATCGGGATATCGGTCTATATGGGGGTTATACCAAAACATGGACCGATACTCACCATTTGTGGCACACCTCTTTATAGTTCTAAAATACCTATAAATTTCCAATTTCAGGCAAATTGTATATAAACTACGTATTCTAGAAGCCCAAGAAGTAAAATCGGGAAATCGGTCTATATGGGGGCTATACCAAAATATGGACCGATACTCACCATTTTCGGCACACCTCTTTATGGTCCTAAAATACCTCTAGATTTCTAATTTTGGACAAATACGATTCAAAAAATACGATGTCTATAAGCCCAAGACCCCAAATCGGGAGGTCGTTTTATATGGGGACCATACCAAAACATAGGCCGATACTCACAATTTTTGGCACACGTATTTGTGGTCCTACAATACCTCTAGATTTCCAATTTCAGGTAAATTGAATAAAAACTGCGGTTTCTATGAGCCCAAGAAGTAAAATCGGGAGATCGGTCTATATGGGGGCTATACCAAAATATGGACCGATACTCACTATTTTTGGCACACGTATTTGTGGTCCTACAATACCTCTAGATTTCCAATTTCAGACAAATTGGATAAAAACTACGGTTTCTATAAGCCCAAGATCCCAAATCGGGAGATCGTTTTATATGGGGACCATACCAAAACATGGACCGATACTCACAATTTTTGGCACACGTATTTGTGGTCCTACAATACTTCTAGATTTCCAATTTCAGGTAAATTGAATAAAAACAGCGGTTTCTATAAGCCCAAGAAGTAAAATCGGGAGATCGGTCTATATGGGGGCTATACCAAAATATGGACCGATATTCACAATTTTTGGCGGACATATTTGTGGTCCTACAATACCTCTAGATTTCCAATTTCAAGTAAATTGAATAAAAACTGCGGTTTCTATAAGCCCAAGAAATAAAATCGGGAGATCGGTCTATATGGGGGCTATACCAAAACATGGACCGATACTCACCATTTTTGGCACACCTCTTTATGGTCATAAAATACCTCTAGATTTCAAATTTCAGGCAAATTGGATAAAAACTACGATTTCTATAAACCCAAGACCCCAAATCGGGAGGTCGGTTTATATGGGGACTATATCAAAACATGGACCGATGTAGCCCATCTTCGAACTTGACCTGCCTGCAGACAAAAGACGAGTTTGTGCAAAATTTCAGCACGATTGCTTCATTATTGAAGACTGTAGCGTGATTACAACAGACAGACAGACAGACAGACAGACAGACAGACGGACAGACGGACATCGTTATATCGTCTTAGAATTTCTCCCTGATCAAGAATATATATACTTTATATAGTCGGAAATCGATATTTCGATGTGTTACAAACGGAATGACAAACTTATTATACCCCCGTCACCATTCTATGGTGGTGGGTATAAAAAATGTTGATAAAAAAATTGACCACTGGTGAGATTTGAACCTGTGTTCTTTATTTTTTCTTTCATATAAATAAAGAAAATCTCGAGAAGTAGTTAGAATGGTATGCATTGGTGGTTGACATATTACCATCATATCACAAATATTTTAATTAATGTTTCAATGTTTCATGTTCTACGGCGTTTGTGGCTGAGTGTTCTAAGGTGTTCTGTTATGGTGCCGGCAAACCCAGGTTCAATCCCCGGTAGGAGCAAAAAAGGTTTCCAAATTGAAAAAAATAAATAATAAGAAGATAAAAGTGTAATGAAAATATTAAAAAAAATTGAAGTTGGTGAAAAAAGATTTTTTTTTTCGTTTTTAAATTTCTACATGCACATGAACTTCCAAGGCACAACTTCTAAAACAATCCGAAAACGAAGTACTTCCGTCCCATGCAAGCAATTAATTGGAGATCACACACTGAAAAAATAGTGAACCCACCAGGAAGAAAAATTTCGGTTAATTTTAGAAAATTTTGAATATTTTTAGAAAATTTTAACTAAACAGCATAACAAACGCTGGCATCACGTCGATGTCATCAAAATAAGTAAATATTTTTCGACAAATTCAAGAAAATTTATTAGACATAGTTAAGTTTTTTCACTTGTTGAAGAAAATTTTGTAGTTAGAAGGAAAAAATTGGAGTTCAAAATTGCAAGAATGTCTTTAGTGACATACGAAGTTCATGATGGACGCATTTGTAGTAAAATTTACAAATTTAAAGAAATATTGAACTATTTTGTGGAAGACATGAATTTAGTTAATCTTTATCCTTCATTTGTGTATATTTTTTCCTCGGTTTTAGTTAATTTAGCTAACGTACACAAAAAATTATTAGAGTAGAGGAAACTTTCTCCAAACATAATAATTCCATGAACTAAACGAAAGTTAAATTGGCTTTAGTGAAATAGAGAGTTCATTTTTTTTGAGTGCAAGTTTGGGTTCCAAAATACTTTTTGGAAGCTCTTTTTTCTGCTGGGATATTAATTGCGATCTTTAGTAAGTAAGCGTTTGTGATTGCTTATCAATTTACATTTTTGGTATACAAATAATTGTTTGGAATATAGTGTTCAAATGTATTACAAACGTGGAATTTTAATTGTGGTTCAACACAATTACATTTTGGGTCACTTTGCTGCCAGCAAACAATGCTTAGTAACTGAATTTATTCATTTGGGGCCATAAAACTAAGTATGTCTGGGGTGAAACATAACATGTTCGATGGTACAAACAATAGTTTGTTTGAACGCATTCTGAGAGTATAAAGTGTATTATATTATATGATATATTCTAGGAGTTTAGAATGTGTGTGAGAGTAAATGTAACAAAAGCGATTTTTGTGTTTGATTGTGAACACAAATTCTGAGTTTAATTACGAGTAGTGATCATGGATAGCATGAAAACCAATGCAACATATTGGGTGCTGTTACCAAAAATGCATAAAACGTTTGTTTTTTTTATTCAAATATAGTGGAAAATCAAAGAATCTCCAACTGTTTACAAAGAGACGGTGTATAAATTATCATACAACAGAATAAAGGTGTGGAAAAAGTACATCCTTTGTTCCTAATAATTGAATGAGCTAGCAAACCGTAGGAGATAGTAGAATGCCTGAATTTTATGGGATACAATTTCTTTCGTTTGCAGAATAAAAATGCTCACTAAATGAACATTTTTAAAACATCATCCATTGTCCTCGAGACCAGCATTCAGTGCCAACATCTGGTAAAAATTATGCCAAATAATAGTGTTACGGAAAACGTTTTTACGTATTTGGCATCAGGTATTGTACATATCCCAATGCAATGCAGGTGAAATTGTGGATGGCAGTGCGTGTGAATGAGTTAGTAAGTGTGTGCCATAACCACCGTTTTTCATTTACGCTTTTTTGGTCCTCCGTGTTTTTTTCTGTTTCTTTGGATAAAACAGTAGCACCAGGATTACATGACGCTTGTTGTTTTTATTACCGAATAAAAAGCCAGCGAAAAACGTCAATCGCTTTCGTATACAACCACAAGCAGTTGGAATTTGGCCATTTTTGCACCAAAATGAATAAAAAGAGGAATGTGTGCACGTAAACCATCACTTGTGACATGGTTGCTTGTGTGTGTGAGTGGAAAATTGAAGATGTGAGTATCCCCATTCGTGGGGATGGGTTTTGTTGGCGTACGTGAGTGCCACGTTATATCATTTGATCCCATAAAATAACATACCGCTCAGATTTGTTGAAATTTTATTACATTTAAACAAATTGCAAATTTAATTTTACTACAACTGAATTCGAACTCGCATTCGCCCGCTCCAATGGAATGCGGTTGTGAATGTGAGCACCGAGGCGCCTCATCAATGTACGTGGATACAATTTACCCCTATGGTTAGGAGAGCCCGTTTTTTGTTTTTCTCTTTATTCGACAATGTGTGTACCATTCAATTTGGGTTTGTGTGAGCGAAGGGAAAAACGGATGGTTAAATGCACGTCTTTATTGCTTGGGAAACGTTTTATGTCCTTGACAATAGATCCGACTTGACGAGTACAACATTCTTCAATGTGTTCCAACCATTTGTGGTGCATATTTTAGCAAAAAAAAAACAAAAATAAATAAATAAATAAATGCATGTAAATAAATATTATATGCCATATGAGCGGAGTCCTTCTTCAAGTGGATCTCTTAAACAAATAGTGTTGGTTTAAAGCACTACAGTGGTAGCACTTACAGTTTAAATGCCATTTTAATATTTAATATGAAATGGGGAATAAAATATATTTCGTAGCTAGTTGGTGTATGTTATTAAAAAAATTAGAATGAATATATATATATATATATATATATATATATATATATATATATATATATATATATATATATATATATATATATATATATATATATATATATATATATATATATATATATATATATATATATATATATATATATATATATATATATATATATATATATATATATATATATATATAGTTCCTCATATTTCATATTCATATTTTTCACTTCGTTGTATTTTTTGTTTACTCTCAGCTCTTTTTTCCTGCAATATGTTAGAAAAAATATACCATTTTATACATTCCAAATTTTACGCACTGAGAGTCGAACCGCGCACCATAGCTTAGGTTAGGTGGAAGCCTGATGTACCAGCCTCACTTAGACTATTCAGTCCATTATTATACAACAGTGGTGAACTTCTCACAGCACAGTTTGGTTTCGTTGCTTCGTAAATAGTACATAATTTTATGTCTTCCGAAGATATATCCAGTGTAGCGAAAGTAAAGATACATACATATTCCAGACCCATCAGCTCCTGGAATTTGGCAAGATGTTCCTCAATTTAGACCAAGTTTGAAGCACCCACTATGCACATAATACTGCGAACAAAACGAGTGTCACTAAAAAATCGTATGGTTTTTCCTTCAAAAAACCAGTTTGTTCAGAACAATCAGCTACCAAAACAATGTATTATTCCTTGGTACGTATAAGGATACTTATACAAGCAAAAAAATAATTCTTTCCTCCCAAACGAAATTTTAGACAAACAAAGTTCGTTTCTCATTTGCTTTTCGCTGTAAGGAAGTGTATTTGGAAGAAAAGTATATACTTTTTGTGATAAACGTTTATTCTTTTCCAGGATGTAAAAGCAATTTCATAAAGACAAACTCAAAAAAAAACATTGTTTTCTTGCTAATTGCATTTTCCCTCACATCTTTCTCACATCCACGAGGTTTTTTAGTTCTTAACACCTTTTCCTGTAATACCAACAATATAGAAGAAATTATACGATTTTATAAATTTTTAAAATTTTTTTACCTTTCGCCTGGACGGAGAATCGAACCGCGGACCATGCACTTTGTAAGCCAACACATTAACCACTGAGCTATGTACCTGTTATGGTCATCAATAGATAATTATCCATATAAGTTATATTTATATAGCATAGCTTGCGGCGCCCTCGAATCGATTAAACAAAGTTTATTTAACAGAAACAAGCATTTAGTTTGGCACCGTGGAGCAGTGGTTGCTACGTCCGACTTGCATGCCAAGGGTCGTGGGTTCGATCCCTGCTTCGACCCAAGTTTTTCTTTGATTTTTTTACATATATTCCAGATATGTTCGGAAGATTCCGAAAAAAATGTTCAACATTACATTGTAGTATATTAAATTTTGAACTGTAACATGTGTCTTATTAAAGACCTAAAGTCAGAAAAGAACAGTGTTTGATATAAACGAAATGGACTGTGTTGTTGTTTCAAAAATAACTTTTTTTATTGAAAAAATAAAAATTTTGTAACAAACGAATTTTTTTGGTGATAAAAGTTTAAAATTTTCGAAGCAATTCAAAAAACTCTAACAAAAGAAAAACGTTTTCTGTACACGTTTTCCAAACGTTTTTTTTTTCTTTGCGTGTAGGTACCTCGCCTGTGGCAAACATCAGGGCCTCTAGAATACTAAACAAAAAAAAAAAAAAAAAAAAAAACATTATCTGTAATCTATTAAAAATTAAAGAAAACTTTATATTTACAAACAAATATCTATATATGCAATCTGTGCGTCATAGAAGAACCAAACACCCTATCCACTATGTAGCTGTTATTAGACAAGTATCCATATAAGTTATGTTTATATAGCATAGCTTGCGGCGCCCACGAGCCGACAAACATTATTTATAATAAACGTACAGTTAGTTGGGCACCGCGGAGCAGTGGTTGCTACGTCCGCCTTGCATGCTAAGGTTCGTGGGTTCAAGCCCTGCTCCGACCGAACTTATGTTCGGTAAATTCCGAAAAGTCGTTAAACATTACATACTACTATATTAAATTTTTACTATGAACTGTAAAATGTGTCTTATTAAAGACATAAAGTCAGAAAAGAACAGTGCTTGATATGATCGAAATATACTGTGTTGTTGGTTCAAAAATATTTTTTTTATTGAAAAAATAAAAATTTTTAACAAACTAATTTTTTTGGTGATAAAAGTTTAAAATTGTAAATTTCTCTAACAAAAGAAAAACGTTTTCGGTACACGTTTTCCAAACGTTTTTTTTTTTTCTTTGCGTGTACATGATTATCACAAAATAAGGTTCACACTGAGAATTATTTTGTGTCCGCAGACACAAAGATGTGATTAAATCCGTGTACATTAGATATATTCCAGACAACCCCATATTTAAATTCAATCATACAAAACTGTTTTTTTTTGGTGTTCGGTACCGATCCGGCCAAATTTGTGCGTATACAAGTTTTATTTGTTTTATTTTTTACGGATACTTAAATACTCTAAAAGTCGTCTATATCGGACTAGATATTGGGCCCATATATAAGCAGATGTAAATTTTACACATTTATCCTCCGTTTCTTTAATTAAATATTCAACTGAATATTTTGATTGACCAAATCGAGCTTTAAATATAATTTTTGTACCAGATAGTAAAAAAACACAAATAGTGAAAAATTGTCATTTTCGCTTAATCGCGACAACCTGGTTTTGACCATTTTCCGCCAAGTTGTACAAAATTCCCTTTTACTACGCTACTCTCTCTTTCTGCGATGATTTTGCATACTTCGATAAAACTGAAGAGATAAATTGTGTGTTTTGCACCAAAAAACATATTCCTCCGGAACAAAATGTAAATAAGTCGAACGTTGTAAAGTTCTATACTTTGAAACCAAATACACCCTAATTTATTAGAAGTGTTTCAAATAAATAAAAATTTGTTGCTTTTAAAGAAAATTTAAAATAATTAAAAATTTAAAACAAGTATATACGGCCGTAAGTTCGGCCAGGCCGAAGCTTAGCTTATGTCATGGATTGCGTAGAAACTTCTTCTAAACACTGCCATCCAGAATCGAATTACTTAAGTTGCGGTAACGCTTGCCGATGGCAAGGTATCTTAAACCCTCCTAACACCATCTTCTAAATTGTATGTAAGTCCATACGTGGTATATATTAAATCAAAAAAGATCGATCCAATACGTATATAATTCAGTTTGACAAAGTAGACATAAAATTTTGACAAAATTTTCTACAGAAACAAAATTTTAACAAAATTTTCTATAGAAATAAAATTTTCACAAAATTTTCTATAGAAATAAAAATTTTGACAAAATTTTCTATAGAAAGAAAATTTTGACAAAAATTTCTACAGAAATAAAATTTTAACAAAATTTTCTATAGAAATAAAATCTTTGTAGATTATTTTTGGCTCGAGTGGCAACCATGATTATGAACCGAATAAAATTTGAACAAAATTTTCTATAGAAATAAAATTTTGACAAAATTTTCTATAGAAATAAAATTTTAACAAAATAAAATTCTGACAATGATGAAAATTTTATTATGAACCGAATAAAATTTTGACAAAATTTTCTATAGAAATAAAATTTTATTATTTAGATTATTTTTGGCTCTAGTGGCAACCATGATTATGAATCGATATGGACCAATTTTTGTGTGATTGGACCAATTTTGGTATGGTTGTTAGCGACCATATACTAACACCACGTTCCTAATTTGAACCGGATCGGATGAATTTTGCTCCTCCAAGAGGCTCCGGAGGTCAAATCTGGCGAACGTTTTATATGGGGGCTATATATAATTATGGACCGATATGGACCAATTCTGCCACGGTTGTTAAAGATCATATACTAACACCCAAATCTGGGGATCGGTTTATATGGGCGCTATATATAATTATGGACCGATGTGGACCAATTTTTGCACGGTTGTTAGAGACCATATACCAATACCATGTACCAAATTTCAGCCGGATCGGATGCAATTTGCTTCTCTTTGAGGCTTCGCAAGCCAAATCTGGAGATCGGTTTATATGGGGTCTATATATAAATATGGACCGATGTGGACCAATTTTTGCATGGTTGTTAGAGACCATATACCAACATCATGTACCAAATTTCAGCCGGATCGGATCAAATTACTTCTCTTTGAGGCTCCGCAAGCCAAATCTGGGGATCGGTTTATATGGGGGCTATATATAATTATGGACCGATGAGGACCAATTTTTGCATGATTGTTAGAGACTATATACCAACACCATGTACCAAATTTCAGCCGGATCGGATGAAATATGCTTCTCTTAGAGGCTCCACAAGCCAAATCTGGGGATCGGTTTATATGGGGGCTATATATATAATTATAAACCGATGAGGACCAATTTTTGCATGATTGTTAGAGACCATATACCAACACCATGTACTAAATATCAGCCGGATCGGATGAAATATGCTTCTCTTTGAGGCTCGGCAAGCCAAATCTGGGGATCGGTTTACATGGGGGCTATATATAATTATGGACCGATGTGAACCAATTTTTGCACGGTTGTTAGAGACCATATACCAACACAGTGTACCAAATTTCAGCCGGATCGGATGAAATTTGCTTCTCTTTTAGGCTCCGCAAGCCAAATCTGGGGATCGGTTTATATGGGGGCTATATATAATTATGGACCGATGTGGACCGATTTTTGCATGGTTGTTAGAGACCATATACCAATACTATATACCAAATTTCAGACGGATCGGATGAAATATGCTTCTGTTAGAGGCTCCACAAGCCAAATCTGGGGATCGGTTTATATGGGGGCTATATATAATTATGGACCGATGTGAACCAATTTTTGCACGGTTGTTAGAGACCATATACCAACACAGTGTACCAAAGTTCAGCCGGATCGGATGAAATTTGCTTCTCTTTTAGGCTCCGCAAGCCAAATCTGGGGATCGGTTTATATGGGGGCTATATATAATTATGGACCGATGTGGACCAATTTTTGCATGGTTGTTAGAGACCATATACCAATACTATATACCAAATTTCAGACGGATCGGATGAAATATGCTTCTGTTAGAGGCTCCACAAGCCAAATCTGAGGGTCCCTTTATATTAGGGCTATACGTAAAAGTGGACCGATATGGCCCATTTGCAATACCATCCGACCTACATCAATAACAACTACTTGTGCCAAGTTTCACGTCGATAGCTTGTTTCGTTCGGAAGTTAGCGTGATTTCAACAGACGGACGGACATGCTTAGATCGACTCAGAATTTCACCACGACCCAGACTATATATATTTACTTTATGGGGTCTTAGAGCAATATTTCGATGTGTTACAAACGGAATGACAAAGTTAATATACCCCCATCCTATGATGGAGGGTATAAAAAAATCAAAATGAAATGTCGTTAGCCTCCCATAGAACAAAAAAAACAAATATTTCAATATATACAATGAACTTATAGTCCGACATCTACCATCAGTTAACGAGTATATTCATACAATACAGCATGGGTTTATTATTAGTTTATCTTAAAATTACCATTTTATTGGGTGTTTAAAACTCATTTTCACTAATTTATATTTATTATTTATTTATTTATTTATTATGAGAAAAGATGAGATTTTATGATAAACCGACTTCTCAAAATACCGGATATTGGGACACCCTAACCAGAATTTATAAAAATACATTTGTCATCTATGGAGCCACCGTGGTGCAATGGTTAGCATGTCCGCCTTGTATACACAAGGCCGTGGGTTCCTGCTTCGACCGAACACCAAAATGTGTTTCAGCGGTGGATTATCCCACCTCAGTAATGTTGGTGACATTTCTGAGGGTTTCAAAGCTTCTCTAAGTGGTTTCACTGCAATGTGGAACGCCGCTCGGACACGGCTATAAAAAGGAGGTCCCTTGTCATTGAGCTTAACTTGGAATCGGGCAGCACTCAGTGATAAGAGAGAAGTTCACCCATGTGGTATCACAATGGACTGAATAGTCTAAGTGAGCCTGATACATCGGGCTGCCACCTAACCTAACCTAACCTATGTCCAGAAGCAATGCGAATGCAAATAAAATCAAATTTCCGAAAATTACACCTCATTGTTACTTATTTGATGGTTACAATTGCTAGAGTAAGCATTAAATAATAAAATAAATAATAGTGAAATCAAGCTCACCTGTAAAACTCAACCACATGATTGTCGCTGGGACACTTAATAGAATTTTCGATATAAATCTGCTTGTCATGTAAACTATTTAATATCCATCCATTTAAGTTTAACGGTTGCAAATTATACTATTTAGAATGTTCCTTTTGCATGTTTCACATCAACAAACTCCTCAATTACTTATGGTTTTAATTAATATATTAAATTTTCATATAGCCTGAATGAATAATTGTGGTTGAATGAATGGTTGAGTGACGGAAGGCGGTAGCAAAGTAATGGTAATGCCAGTCATCTATAAAAAAGTTTGACCCAGGAAACTTCATACTGATATACGTAGTACGTCCTTTCATACTACATGTACATGTGTATATGTACTATACACATGCACACGACAAATATAATTAATATCATCATATTACAGAGACCTTTTCTAAATCCTTAGGGTCATGAGTGTATTGGGTAAATAACAAAACTGTGTCCATTTATACCCTTTTTATTGGAACAATCACATTATTCCAACAACTTAAAATTGCCATACATTAATATTTGCATTCTTTTTCTGAAGTTCAACGAAGTGATGACACAAAAACAATGATCCGATGTTCAAGATATTACCCAGCAAAAAAAGCGTCGCCAAAAAGTAATGAAAATGTTCTTTTTGGATCCAGAAGTGGTACAAAATTGCCGAAGAAGCGATGAATTTAACATGGGCTTGTCATAGGACGGGAGTCCTCCATTTCAACAGCCGGTACACTGAATTTGCATTACTTCTTTAGGTGTGATCCGAATTCAATGTTTTGTATGTATATTAAAAAAATGTTTATTTTGTCAAATAAATATTTTTTTATAATTTTTAATCGATTCTAATGCCTGCCTGACACGTTTGACCTCAAATATTTTCAAAAATTCACAATTTTTTTAGATTGGATTTTGCATTTTTTGGACAAAATTTAAATAATTTATACCATTTTATGAATTCTTAAACTGTTTTTAACCAATTTGAAACAAAAAAGTTAAAAATACCCATTAAAAATATGAAAAAAGCATGTTATACAAAATTGAATGAAAAGAACTTCCTGTGTATGTTAGTTAAAATAAAGAAGTGCTTTTAAAGTTGTGCCTTTGAAAGAACTTCAAAATGTTTTTGCTGGGTAGGTGTGATAGCTCATGTTTTCTGAAAATATAAATTCTTCAAATTTTCTTGCCGTTATCAAAGACCTTCTAAAGAGAGAAATTAATCCACAATTTTATTACTTATTAAGTATATTTTCAGGTCACGTTCCAGATCTTTTTAATGAAGGCCGCAACGTACTTCTTTCAAAAGTTGACATTTTTCGTAAAACTTCTTTTTAGTATCATTTATAGACTTTTTCGTTACTTTTATTTTCAAAAATGCTATTCTTCAATTTAAGGTAATTGGCCCTTACTTCAAAGACATGCTACTTTATAAAGTCTTTCGCCATAACTAAGACAAATTTCCAAGATTCGCGTCAGAAATTTAGTGAAAAAATTTGAAGCAAAGATTGTAATCTTTCTATATATATATATATATATATATATATATATATATATACATATATATATATATATATATATATATATATATATATATATATATATATATATATATATATATATATATATATATATATATATATATATATATATATATATATATATATATATATATATATATATATATATATATATATATATATATATATATATATATATATATATATATATATATATATATATAAAGACAATACAAATATGCACCGGTTTTTTGCGAAAGTTATTAAAAGGAGATTATGATGATTTTGGTATTGATTCCGAGCCCAAGCAAAGAATTGAAGTAAGGATAATTTTAGGACAAATTTCTTTTGAAAATTTGAGCTTTGTTTACATGATACTGAGCAACAAATTTGAATTAATTTTTCTGTTTTTTTTTTTTTTCTTCAAGTAGAACTCGTGCTTTATTTCAAGAAAATATTTTCTTTGAGGTAAGGATATCCTTTTTAAGTCATATCACTGAACCACACGCAGAGAGCGAATATGATCACATTTTTGAATGGGGAGAAAAATAAAATTTTTGCAGCAAAAATGTTGCTCTGATGGCAATATACCAATTTAATAGATATTTACGGATGACGAATCGAATCCTAGCAAAACTTCAACTTTTGCCATAGCCTAAGGCCAATTCTATGAAGGCCTAGTTTATTAGCTATGAAAAGAGGCATACTATTCCCGATATTTGTAAATAAATATGGCTAATCGTATATGATCACTGAACAGGAAATGTCTCTCGTCACGGTTCGCAAATAACCAATTCGCCATTTCTAATTCAAACACCTACCTTCGTACATCACCATGTGAAGTCAATTGCAGTCACCGGCCAGGAGTAAGTGCGAGTACATCGTATTTACGTGCCCATAATATTAGAGGAACGAAAACAAATTAATACAATTATTACCTTTACATGTACATGAATTTACACACGCACACATATGTATGTTTGTCTATGGGTTGCTTTGGCCACGTTTCTATGTCAATTTTATAGCGATGGATGGATTTGCCGTTCGTTCGGAGTAGGACGTAAGCATAACTGGTCATAGGTTTTGGGCTCGGTTGATTTCAGCCAGTCACTCAACGAGTCAATAAGTTAGCTGGACATATTGTCAATGGGGCGTCGTCTAGCTCACATCAAAATCAAACACATTTTGACGTTCCACTTATTTGCGTGTACATGTAGGAGCACCATACATTGGCCCAAAGTTAACAAGATATACACAAGGTGTAAAGTTTATATAATTTGAATTGATAAAAAAAAAAAAAACAAATAAAATACATTCCGTGCCATTTATTGTTGCTCCAACCTGCCAAGACTTTCTAGGCATTTCTAATAACTCTATGTAGACATTTTGGTGACTTCAAAAGAACGATTTAGTTATCCCGGGCTGTACTAGCGTGAACATATGGTCACACACATTAGACCGTCACTAAATTTTGTCGTGTTGATCACTGATAAACATACCATTGACATTTCAAAATTCGAAAAAAATAATTACAGCACAATTTGGGTTAAATACTTCCTATGAATATCTCAATAATCATGTTGAAATCCTCTCTCGAATTAATGATTCGATCTCAATTATTTTTTCTCTTAACGATAAGGAAGTAAGTCGAATAGCAAAATCCAAAAGGGAGCAAGCAACGGTGGTTGGAAATGTCATTAAATATATTTGTGCACTATGGTGTTGGTGCACCATGTCTACACTTCAAAAAGTTGATTAGGATTCAAGAACTTTGAACTGGAGGAATATACTGAAGAAGTCTCAAACATAATTTGGTTATTGGAGAATGTTCAATTTATAGATTGATATACAATGATTGCTTTGAGACACTATATAAATTATGCTATAAACTGGGCCTATTGCGGGTAAATTTTTACGACTTTGGCCATCCCCACTTTTAACGTCATTTCAGAAAACTAATAAAAAAGAAAGCACTGTTCCTCTATAGCTAGTTGGACATGCAAAATATTTCAATGACTGTAATAACATCGGACATCGACAACCAACCATTGATATGAGTACCAAGCCCATGTTAAAATTAGAGTGGGACAAAAAATATTTGGATTTTATAGCGAAACTCCTAAATAACAAAGGAAAATTATTTTTTAAGAAACAAGGTTGTCTGAGAATTTTGACCTCCAAATAATTTCAAAAGTTCAATTTAAGGAACTTCATGCTTACACTAAAAAAAAAAGTGAACTCTCTATTTCACTAAAGCCAATTTAACTTTATTTTAGTTCATGGAATTATTATGTTTGGAGAAAGTTTCCTTTTCTCTAATAATTGTTTGCGTACGTTAGTTAAATTAACTAAAAAATGGGTAATGAAGTAAAAAGTTTTGATAGAATTGACATTCTACCAATGCTTGGTAAATTTGATTGAAATCGGTTCAAATTTAGATATAGAGTTTTGCCGTGATTTGCTTCAAATTTTGCACAAGGGGTACATTTAATAAAGGGTGATTTGTTAAGAGCTTGATAACTTTTTTTTTAAAAAAAACGCATAAAATTGGCAAAATCTCATCGGTTCTTTATTTGAAACGTTAGATTGGTCCATGACATTTACTTTTTGAAGATAATTTCATTTAAATGTTGACCGCGGCTGCGTCTTAGGTGGTCCATTCGGAAAGTCCAATTTTGGGCAACTTTTTCGAGCATTTCGGCCGGAATAGCCCGAATTTCTTCGGAAATGTTGTTGTCAAAGCTGGAATAGTTGCTGGCTTATTTCTGTAGACTTTAGACTTGACGTAGCCCCACAAAAAATAGTCTAAAGGCGTCAAATCGCATGATCTTGGTGGCCAACTTACCGGTCCATTTCTTGAGATGAATTGTTCTCCGAAGTTTTCCCTCAAAATGGCCATAGAATCGCGAGCTGTGTGGCATGTAGCGCCATCTTGTTGAA
Source organism: Haematobia irritans (assembly GCF_050003625.1). Lineage (NCBI taxonomy): Eukaryota > Metazoa > Arthropoda > Insecta > Diptera > Muscidae > Haematobia > Haematobia irritans. Next base: position 116,532,947 of record NC_134398.1, read on the forward strand.
ACCACATGTCAACCAAGTTCAGTTCTTCCATTTTTGGCAACAAAAAGTTTGTTAGCATCGAACGATAGCGATCGCCATTCACCGTAACGTTGCGTCCAACAGCATCTTTGAAAAAATACGGTCCAATGATTCCACCAGCGTACAAACCACACCAAACAGTGCATTTTTCGGGATGCATGGGCAGTTCTTGAACGGCTTCTGGTTGCTCTTCACTCCAAATGCGGCAATTTTGCTTATTTACGTAGCCATTCAACCAGAAATGAGCCTCATCGCTGAACAAAATTTGTCGATAAAAAAGCGGATTTTCTGCCACTGATTTTGGTAATAAAATTCAATGATTTGCAAGCGTTGCTCGTTAGTAAGTCTATTCATGATGAAATGTCAAAGCATACTGAGCATCTTTCTCTTTGACACCATGTCTGAAATCCCACGTGATCTGTCAAATACTAATGCATGAAAATCCTAACCTCAAAAGAATCACCCTTTAGTATTGTTAAGTGTGTCAAATTTTGTTAAAATCGGTTCAGATTTAGATATAGCTCACATATATATCTTTCGCCCGATTTGGACTTATATGGTCTCAAAAGCCAGAGTTTTGCCCTGACTTACTTCAAATTTTGCACAAGCGGTACTTTTAACGGTACTATTGTATGTGCCAAATATGGTCAAAATCGATTCAGATTTAGATATAGCTCCCATGTATACCTTTCGTCCGATTTGAACTTATATGGCCACAAAATCCAGGGTTTTGCCGTGATTTGCTTCAAATTTCGCACAAGGAGTACGTTTAGTAGTATCGGTAATTGTGCCAAATTTGGTTGAAATCGGTTCAGATTTAGATATGGCTCCCATCTATATCTTCCGTCCGATTTGCACTCATATGACCAGGGGGGCCAAAGTTATACTCCCATTTACGTGAAATTTCGCATAGATAGCAGAATTATTATTCTAACTATACATGTCAAATTTAGTCAAAATCGGTTCAGATTATATATAGCTCCCATATATACGTACACAATATTTGGGGAAATATGGTAGACAGTAACACATTTTAGACCCATTTTCAATAGAAGTCTCCTCCAATTAACTGGATGGCGTTAGCCGATTTAAATTTTAATTGTAGAGATTTTGTAGAAGTAAAAAAATTGTCTCCTTTATATAGCTTCCAACAAATGTGAAGTAGTTGAGATGGTAACACAAATTTTGGCCTACATAGGGGTGAAGGGTATAATATAGTCGGCCCCGCCCGACTTTAGACTTTACTTACTTGTTTTGAATGCGTTGTTATCAGTAACTAAAAATTTCTTGTTCAGTTGTAAATTCTTATATACCGAGAAGAATTCTGTATTAGTAAAGTTACGTGCCTTATAGTCAATGAACTGCTCTCTGTTTAGGATTTTTTGCTGAAGCAAGTAAATTTTATTGTTTCACCCAGAAATTTAACTTAATAGAAATAAAGTGGCTAAACTAAGTTGAAGAACATTTATTCCTTTAGTTTCGAAGGTACTATTTTCTGCGTGTAAGGACCAAATACCATCATTCGATTGTTTATAGGCTTTTGATCAAGGATAAGCATTTTGTAATAGAGAAATGTGTCTTCTGTGCGTATCAAAACTCGCATTCTAGATTTGGTATTCGGAGCCTCGGGAGCCTGATTTACTTCAGGCTCACTTAGACTATTCAGTCCGGAGCCTCTTAGAGGAGGAAATTTCATCCAATCCGATTGAAATTTAGTACGTGATGTAGCCCCTCACAACCATGCAAAATTGGTCCACATCGATCCATAATTATATAAACCCCCCATATAACCTGATACCCAGATTTGACGTCTGGAGCCACTTGGAGGACCAAATCTATTGCCTCTAACAGCTATGCAAAAATTGGTCCATTTTGGTTCATAATTATATATAGCCCTCATATAAACCGACCTTCAAAATTTTACTTATAACGGAATAAATTTTATCAGATGCGGTTAAAATTTGGTACGCGATGTTAGAATGCAAAAATTTGCCCATATCGGTCCATGTATATATAGCCCCTGTATACACAATCCATGAAGTATACACTGAAAAAAATATTGTCGTGAGGTCAAAGATTTCACGTCTGTAAAATACGAATGCAAATTTTGCTAAGCATAGAAGACGCATTTCTCTAATATAAAGTTTTTTTCCTTGTCCAAAAGCCGATAAACTTTTCAATGAAGTCGTATAGTCCTTATAATTAACCCTCTAATGCCCAAGCCCGCCTTTAGGCGGGCTTCATTTAATAAGTAAGCTTTTAGTAAAACACACCTTAAGACAACAAAAATGGACAAAATAAAAAGAAAACTTATTTGAAACTATTCAAGAGGCTTTGCAGCGTATGCTGAATTTTACCGTATACATTTTTCTTGCTTAGTTCTCTTGCTTTTGTGTCGTTAACATTGAACATTTAATCAGCTTGCAAAAAAATTGGGGCATTTGGGGCATTTTGGGTGATTTCACTTAGAAATGAGTATCAAACCGTGAAAGAAAAAATTTTTGTGCTAAGGTCAACTTCACTTTAATAATACAGAAAAATTCTTTAAATTTATTGAAATTGTCTTTAAATTTGTTGTCTTTTTGCATCTTGGCTACAGAGAAAAAATCGTTCAAATATAGGACATGTTTTTCAACACTTTTAAGACGTTTTTTACTTGAAATATACCATAATTTCTACTGGAATTCGAGTCTGCATTTGGAAAATAAAGTTGTCGTTAACTCGTTTTTAAAGGACTTTGATAACATATGAAGAAAAAAAAACTGAAAAATCGAAAAATTTAAATTTGTTTCCTAGAAGCAAGTACATAAAACCCAAATTTAAAAGATAATTGTGTCTTAAAAGTACCTTGCTTGTATTCTCCGCTTCTTTGGCTCGGAATCAATACCAACAATTTTAAAGTAAAAACAAAATCTTTGGAACCGGGCATGCTGTTTTTTCAGTGTATACGTCCGAATTTTCGGCCATGTAACTCCTTCATTGAAATGATGATGATGATGAAATGCACGCCAAAACGTGCAATTTTGTCCATTCGACCCACCTTAGTTTACATAACAACATTTATTGAAGAACAAAAGCGTGCGTTTGAATGCCTGTAAGCACCATTAGCCAAGGCGCAGTTAAGGCTACATAATTATACGTAAATAGCTTTCAATAAACAGGGAAAATGCCTAAAAGTCGGTATCATTAAATGCAATTCAGCAAATAACATACACGCATGTACATTGAAGCACAAATATCCTGCTACCAGAGGATACACTTACTTCCTTCACACAAATGTAGATACTTAAAACTCTTTAGTTAAGATTATTTCTTGTTTTTACTGGAAGCAATATACTTTTTGTGGGAATTCAGGAATTTCGACCTAAGCAGTTTATACGATAAAGTACGAGTTAAAGTACAAACAAAAAGGATGCATTTTTCAAACTTTACAAATGTAAAAAGCCATTCCTGAATAGTTCGCTTCAAAGATTTCGTCTTTACTTTAATGTCTATGATTTCTATTCCAAGACAAAGAGGAGAAGAATTACATCAATTATATCTTTAAAATGCAATTCGCCTTTAAATTTATGGTTTGTGCACTAGGTTACGTTACGTTGGGAGGCAGCCCGATATCAAGCTCACATAGACTATTCAGTCCATTGTGATACCACAGTGGTGAACTTCTCTCTTATCACTGAGTGCTGCCCGATTTCATGTTAAGCTCAATGACAAGGGACCTCCCTTTTATAGCCGAGTCCGAACGGCGTTTCACATTGCAGTGAAACCACTTAGAGAAGCCTTGAAATACTCAGAAATGTCACAAGCATTATTGAGGTGGGATAATCAACCGCTGAAAAACTTTTTGGTGTTCGATTGACCATAAATTCTCAATCGGGTTGAGGTCGGAGCTTTGCGCTGGCCAATTCATAACATGATTTTTGCTCACTAAGCCATTTTTGGACTATTTTTGCACTATGCTTCGGGTCACCATCCTGTTGAAATACGACTTAATCTTCAGTATAGGCACTCTTGTCAACAAACTCGGGAAGGTTAGGTTAGGTTAGGTGGCAGCCCGATGTATCCGGCTCACTTAGACTATTCAGTCCATTGTGATACCACATTGGTGAACTTCTCTCTTATCACTGAGTGCTGCCCGATTACATGTTAAGCTCAATGACAAGGGACCTCCTTTTTATAGCCGAGTCCGAACGGCGTTCCACATTGCAGTTAAACCACTTAGAGAAGCTTTGAAACCCTCAGAAATGTCACCAGCATTACTGAGGTGGGATAATCCACCGCTGAAAAACTTTTTGGTGTTCGGTCGAAGCAGGAATCGAACCCACGACCTTTTGTATGCAAGGCGGGCATGCTAACCATTGCACCACGGTGGCTCCCTCGGGAAGATGAGTCTGCAAAATGGCGAGGTAGTCTTCATTCTTCATTATACCATCAATTTTCTGCAATGGCCCAATGTGCCACCAAGTGAAGAAACCCAAACCATGATGCTTCCACCACCATGCTTCACAGTTTGCTTAACTAACATGGGGGCATTGAAGGGTATGACCAGGACGACGCCAGCAATATTGTTTTCCGTCCGATTGCAAACGGTTACATTTTGATTCATTGGACCAGATAACACGTTTCCAGTCATCGGTCGTCCAATTTTTATGCTCTCTTGCAAACTTCATTCGCGCCTTTTGATTCTTTTCGGATAATGCAGGTTTATTTTTTTAACAGCTGAAACATAACCAATGGTGTGGAGCGCTCGTCTTGCTGTCCATTCACTAACTTGCTTATTTTTGGCAACAATAGTATTGTTCGGCGTTACGGACTTGTTCTGACTCATTTCTGCCATCATAAGACGAGCGTCCGCTTCGGTCAACAGTTTTCGGCGGCCTCTGGTTTGCTCTTTGGGAGTAGCATTTCGTCCTTTTTGGACGCGAATGACCACAGACTGACTCATGTTATATTTAGTTCTTTGGCTATTTTCCGCGATGACGACCCATTATTAGTTAAGGAAACTGTGTTGTCCTCCACATCACGCGATAACTTTTTCGTTTTAATTTATACTTGATACTATTACAGTACACTTCGAATAAAGCTTGAACTCTTTCTAGCAAACACGTTTCTAAACACAAAGTTGTATTACTGTTCATAAAGAAAAAAAGATAAAAAACTAACGGTATATATTGGTTTTATGCTGAGTACATCAAAAAGTGCAAAATTGAGTACATGCGAGTTTTTTTGTTATGTTTATTTATCTCTCTTAATTCTTTATTTTTTAGTTTTATGTTTTTTTTTATTAAGAATTGAAGGAATAAAGGAAAAATAAAATATTTTGAGTTTCTTTATTGCTGCGTTTTTATTCGTATAGAGTTGGAAAAAAATGAATTATGTATTCATATCTGCACGCCACTGTATATCGAATTTTCCTTCTCAGTTTGAGTTATATTAATAAATATATTCACGTACAAAAAAATATCAGTTTAAAAATCCAAATTATAACAGATACTTCAGAGTAAAAAATATTTTCTTAATTCCATAAAAAACAACTTTAAACCAAAAATGCAAAATCCTAAAAATAAGCCGTAGCCTGTATTTGAAGCGTTTTATTTAAACTCTAAAGATTCAATGTACCAGTTATTTTAAAGACGATTTCTTTAAATCAAAAATATTTTTCTTTACCTTAAGTTCAGATTTCTTCAGTTTAAGTTTTCTTCAGTTCAAAGAAATACGGCTTAACGGAGGGATGCAAATCTGTCCTGAATTTATTGCAAAAATAATTAAAGCAAATATTAAAAATATTGTTGGTTTATCTTCAATCATTATTGTTGTTTTTGATCTCTTAAAATCATGCATTGACTACTCTACAAGTGTAGCTTAGCCAACAGAGGAAAAGTATGCTTGTCAAATTTATTTGGGCAAAGCCCTATAGACTGCAAGATGGTTGGATGTACAGCTGTTTCGGAATTACCACATTCCTCATCAGCATCCTCTACTTGCACACTGAAAAAAATATTGTCGTGAGGTCAAATATTTCATGTCTTTAAAATACGAATACAAATTTTGCTTAGCATAGAAGACGCATTTCTCTAAAACAAAGTATTTTAGGTTAGGTTAGGTTAAAGTGGCAGCCCGATTAAGATTCAGGCTCACTTAGACTATTCAGTCCATTGTGATACCACATTAACTAAAAGTACCTATTACATATGGGCACTTTTAGTTTTAACCGCTGAACCTTCTTGATTATTTTTCTTTGTTGAACCAACTAGATTGTTCCAAAAACATTAGCAGACTGCTTAAGTTAACGTTTTCCAGATCCGCCAGTAATCTGAAGCTATATGCTCCTAAAAGTTGCTTGCGCTGTACACAAAATGCAGGACACTCACACAAGAGGTGTTTAATTGATTCTTTTTCCTCCGCATCATGACAGCTCATACAATAGCCATTATACTTCGCGCCAATAGTTTTTGCAAAATCTCCTATCAGGCAGCGACCCGTTATAGCAGATATCAGGAGTGATATCTGACGTCTCGAGAACATTAGCATATCTAGTGTACGGTTTAAGTTGAAATGGGGCCATATTTGCTTGGTGTCGTTACAACCCTTGCAATTCTCCCATCGAACAAAGTATTTTACTTGTCCAAAAGTCGATAAACATTTCAATGAAGTCGTATTGTCCTTATAATTAAGTGATTTGACTTAAAAATGGGTATCTTAACATGAAAGAAAAAATTTATAGGCTAAGGTCAACCTGACTTTAATAATTCAGAAAAATTCTTTAAATTTAATGACATTTTCTTTAAATTTGTTGTCTTTTTGCATTTTGACTACAAAGCAAAAAATCGTTCAAATTCAAAATGAAGATAGAGGAAGCACGCTCAAAAACAAACCCATCCAACTACATTCAAATCGATGATTTGAGTTTGGCAAAGGAACAGAGATATGCTTGCAAATTTGTTTAGGCAGTATCCAGTGTAAAGACGAATTGCATAACTGTAGCTCCAAAAGGACCTGCAATGAAAAGTTTTTCTAATTGTGTTTAAGAGAAATATAGAATACGTCTTCTATTCTACGCAAAAATATTACTTTTTCAATGTAATTCGTCCCCATGACGTAATAATTTAGTTTAGAAGAAAAATGTAGAATTGTATGATAAACTTGTTTTTTTACAGGCTGTCGAACAAGTTAACAAAGACTGACTCCAAAATAAAAATTATTTTTTTAGATAATTGCATCTTTACCATATATTTTTGATTTTCACATAATTTAATTAATTCTCATCACTCTTTTTTGTAATACAAACCACGTAGGAGCAAATATCCGATTTTATACATTTTTTTAATTCTCTTTTAAATCATGGCACAGTTTTCAATGCGCATTAAAAAAGTGCCACCGAAAAAATATACATTATGGATCCAGAGCTAATGTAACCTCGAAATAGAGGCAATGAATTTTACAGGGACTTGTCACATGGTGGAAGTCGTTGTTTGAAACATTCTGTGCATTCATTTCTCACTAGTTCTTCGGATGTAATGCGTTTTCAGTACTTCGGATTGCATTTCAAAAACTGAGTAACAACTAACAACTTAAAAATATTCCTCTTCTTATGAAATGACGCTTTATTCAAAACAAACTCTAATTTTATTAAATATTATACGTCTGCAGAGAAATGAATTGACTTAGTTTTAATCTTTTTTGACTTAGTTTTAATTTTTTGTATTTGTCCCTACTGTGTTTTATACCCGGTAGAAAAAATTTACTTTGTTGAGTCAAATGATTTGTATGTTTCACCTAATCACCCTAGAGAATCATATTTGGATATACATTACAATTAATGACTTGGGAAGAACCTGAAATTTAGTACAAGTTCATTCTTCATCTGCAGACGAAAGTGGGCCACTTCGACAAATTTCCTAGTCGTCAAATACACACCAATCTCCTGATGTGACTTCTTCATTTTTGAAGCATTAACAACCCAGCAAAAAAAGCGTCGCCAAAAAAATTAATGAAATTGTGGTGCAAAATCGACACAGAAGCGATGAATTTAACATGGGCTTGTCATAGGACGGAAGTCCTCCATTTCAACAGCCGGTGCACTGAATTTGTATCACTTCTTAGGGTGTGATACGAATTCATTGTTTTGGGTGTAAATTAAAAAATTCTATGATATTTTGTCAACTAAATAATTTTTATAATTTTTTATAATTTTTAATGGATTCTAACGCTTGTCTGAAACGTTTGACCTCAAATATTTTCAAAAATTCAAAATTTTTTCAAATTGGATTTAGCATTTTTTTTTCGACAAAATTTAAATAATTTGTACCATTTTATGAATTCTTAAACTGTTTTTAACCAATTTGAAACAAAAAAAGTTAAAATTACGCATTAAAAACATGAAAAAGCATGTTATAAAAAAATGAATGAAAAGAACTTCCTGTGTAGTTAAAATAAAGAACATCATGGGGAGTACATATTCTGGAAGTGCTTTTAAAGTTGTGCCTTTTGAAGAACTTCCAAATTTTTTTGCTGGGAAATGAACGAAATGTTAGTTCATCATTTCGCACCCATATAGATAGATATTCAGATATTCGCAAAATTTTGCAATACAGTTCTCTTTAATTAGAAGTCCGAGAGTAGCTCGATGTTTTCGTTATGTGAAAAAAAAATTGCAATTTACACTCGATTTTTTTGAAATATGAAATCTAGGCTTCTAGTATATATCAGTCATATTTTGATATAACTCCATATAGACCGATTTATCGGTCTTACTTATTTCAGATTTGGGAGTAGTGACACTTTTTATACGATTTGTCAGAAATCTGGAATCTAGTGTTATTTTCGATCTATTAAGAGACATATAAAATAGGGTTTAGGCAATGTTTGAATAATTTTCGCAGTACGGTAGGATAGCTTGTAGTTTTATTTCGGGCTCGACTATGATACCACACAGTCAATAAATATTGCAGCAAACATAAGATTTCAGGTCCTACAACTACTAATGCCATTTTTGCATAATACGCATTCCTCTGATACAAAGATTTTTTGCTTGGCCAATATTTTCTTGATAAACTTTTCATTGAGGGCGGTTTTTCCTTAGAGTTAGATTTTTCGACTTTAAAATTACAGAAAAAATAATGAAAACACACTGAAAAAACAGTGAACCCACCAGGAAGAAAACTTTTGATTAATTTTAGAAAATTTTGAATATTTTTAGAAATTTTTAACTAAACAGTATTACAAGCGCTGGCATCACGCCGATATCAGTAAAAGTAAATATTTTTCGACAAATTCAAGAAAATTTATTAGACATAAATAAAATTTTTAACTTTTTAAAGAAAATTTTGTAGTTTGAAGGAAAAAAATTGGAGTTCAAAATTGCAAGAATGTCTTTAGTGACATACGAAGTTCATGATGCACGCTTTTGTAGTAAAATTTACAAATTTTAAGAAATAATGAACTATTTTATGAGAAATACGAATTTAGTAAATCTCTATTCTTAATTTGTGTATAATTTTTTCCCGTCTTTTAGTTCATTTAACTAAGGTACGCAAAAAATTATTAGAGTAAATGGAACTTTCTCCAAATATAATAAGTTCATAAACTAAAATATAGGTAAATTGGCTTTAGTGAAATAGTGAGTACACTTTTTTTGAGTGCAGAGAGAAAAACTAATAATTTAAGTTTTGTGTCCTACACAGAAAAAATCCGTAGTTAAACTAACGCTAAAATTAACTTATTTCTATTGGAAAAAATTGATTTGCTAGTAGTTTAATTTTATTATGTTTTTCGAAATTTTCCACAGCTTAATAGCATTTTACTTTTTTCAAGTAGGTTTCAAAAATCGTATGAACTAAACGTGGGTATAAAATTCAATGACCGTACACATAAATTCAATATCAACTAACGCAAAAGAAGATTTTCGAACGATTTCAAAAATAGTTAGAATGTACTACTGGTGGTCATGATTTGGCATCAATGATTTTACTTTTAGTTACTTCTTTATTCTATGAGAGGATGTAATTTACACTGAAAAAAAAAAAAACATGCCCGATTCCAAAGATTTTGCCTTTACTTTAAAAATTTTGGTATTGATTCCGAGCCAAAGAAGCGGAGAATACAAGTAAGGATACTTTAAAGACATAATTCTCTTTTAAATTTGGGTTTTGTGTACTTGCTTCTATTAAATTTTAATTTTTCGCTTTTTAAGCTTCTTTTCATCATATACTATCAAAATCCTTTAAAAACGACAACTTTATTTTCTAAATTAAGACTCGATTTCCAGTAGAAATTATGCTATGTTTCAAGTAAAAAACGTCTTTAAAATAAAGTGTTGAAAAACATGTCCTATATTTGAACGATTTTTTGCTTTGTAGTCAAGATGCAAAAACACAACAAATTTAAAGGCAATTTCATTAAATTTAAAGAATTTTTCTGAATTATTAAAGTTAAGTTGACCTTAGGCGAAACATTTTTTCTTTCATGTTATGATACCGATTTTTAATTGAAATCACTTAATTATAAGGACAATATGACTTCATTGAAAAGTTTATCGACTTTTGGACAAGGAAAAAATCTTTATATTAGAGAAATGCCCTCACGACAATATTTTTTTCAGTGTAGTGAACGGCAGTTAAAAAGCACGACAGGGCATTAAATATTCCTGGTTTTAACAACGCTCTGTGGAAATCTCAAAATGTGGAGTAAAATTTAGTTCAATTTTCGTGTGAGGTAGTTCATTCTTCCTATACAACAGTTTACTTTTTTTAGGTGTAGTATCAAGTAGATATAGAATATGATCACGACAAATACGTTTCAAGAGCAAGATGTTATTTTTGGATGGTGAGTATGGAACATTTTTGTCGCAAAAATCAAATACACAATTTTCGAGAAAATAACATGATCGCGGCAAATATGTTTAATGTTCGCCGTTCAAAAATAACATTTTGCTTTTGAAATATGTTTTGGGTGATCATATTCCTTCTCTGAGTGCTTCATTGGCTCGGACTCAAAACGAAAATCATTTAAGTAAAGACGTAATTTGTAGAACTAGGTTATGAACTTCTCTTATGTTCTCAATTGTTAGCTCTATGAAATGAAATACAAAGATATTATGGTTACCCAATATAATATTACCTGCTACAATCAAATGCTCTTAACAGAAAAACATGTTTGCAGTGTTCATAGTTGTAGTGTTCTCTTAGTTGTCTAATATCAGAGCCTCATGGAGTTTAATTCTAATAGTCACAAAATTTTATCCTATAAATTATCATAAAAAGCAAATCATGCAAAATAGCGAAAGCGACATGGACATATACAAAGCAAAATAAATTTAATTTTATGGACATTTTCCTCCCACATACGTGGCCAATTTGGAGTAAAAATCATGAACTCTACGTAAACATCATCAACTTTTTTTTGGTATTTTTCCCCATATGCCCTCAACCGATGAGCAGCTCCAACTCCATAATGCTAATAGCTAACCATTTGTTTGTTGTTGTTGATGTCAAGCAACAAATTACAGATTCCCCGCAACAAAGTCATTTGTGTTCTGTGGCTTCAAGGGGTTGCAGTTGGTTGGTTGCCGGCAACAACTGCGAGAATTAAAAGGCAAAAATGACTTCCGTCAGTAGTCACATAACCCCTGGTGGGATGCAGTGGTCATTCAACGTACAGACTGAATACCGGTAGAGGTGTCAAATATCCTCCAATCCGAGCAGAGCCCTGCATTCTAAATGCGGAGTATTAAAATTTTACAAATTTTCCTCATTTCGACATCCTGTTTCTCTGTCCCTGTCAATGATGCTATTTAACTAATTTACTAACGTGGTCGATATGGTTGGCCTAGCATATGACGCTTCGCTGCCATCAAAGCAGAAACAACATCAAGTGCGCCTAGCTCAAATTGCCGCATGCCGCCACCAATGATGTTGCTGTCATATGATAATGTTGTCGTAGCTAATATTTTTATTGCCCGAGGGCTTTACAAACATGTTTCCGGTTTCCTGTTCATTTCCACTCTTGCTGATGTCCATTGTATATGGGTGTTAGTTTGAGTGGCCGTGATGTGTTGTCGAAAAATGAGAACGGGAGAAATTGAATTATGCTTCTGCCAGTCAAAGAGTGTCATTGAATGACGCTTAATTTTCACCGAGAAGGATGTATTGGTGGTGTCGGTGTGTTTGTGTGTGTTACAAGGTGTTATCCTGTGATTTTATGGCCAACTTCATTAGGGTAATTAATTGTGAGCACCTCTGGACTTACCCATGTAATCAGGGGTATAGACATCCATTAGAATTATACAAAATAACATGTAACCAGCAAATGATTAGATTAGAGCTCATTTATATAATTTAGAAAAATTAAAAAAAAAACACTGTAAAGAATTATTAACTCATGGAAATTTAATTAAAAAACATCTGGGCAAAAAAATTGTCCAAATTTTGGACGCAAAAGAACAATTTTACTGAAGCATTATTATCTTAGACCTGTTTTTATTATCGGCAATATCGAAAGCGAGAGTCGAAATTTTGTTATCATCTGAGTACACATGAATTTAGATAATTTCAGGAAGAATTTGTGAAACCCATGTCAAGATCTGCATTAAATCGGGATATATACTAAAAACGCTTTCATCGGCGAAAATCAATGCCCTTAGTAGACAGAAAAAACTTCTCCAAGCTACAAAACTGCATTTTGAACGCAACAACAACTTCTTCAGGTGTCACAAAACGCTGACCGTCTATTATATTTTTTAACGTACGTGAATAAAAAGAAGTCATTCGGAGCCAAGTCATGACTATACGGCGGTTGACCCATCAACTCGATGTTTTGAGTGCTCAAAAATTCAGTTGTATAAGCCGATGTGTGAGAACACGCATTGACATGGTGATGAGTGATCCGTATTCGGCGGATGGTTTTCCTGATTTCTTAGAAGACATCTGGCAAACACATTGTGGTCTACTTACCTCTCAGAATTGACTATTCTACGTTGTTCTAGTGGTACTACCGCGGCCTATCCAGTTTTTTTTCGTAAAAACAAAGGCGATCATTTGCTTGAAAGTGCTTCATGCGCGAACAACTTTTCTTGATTTGGCTCTCACAACTTGGATCTTGAAACGTCCATACAGTCGACTGTGTTTCGAAGCATCGCGATCACATTTTTGGAGCATTTCTTGCGACCAATCACCACGAGTCTTGTTTTCAGCGATTGGCAAATTGTGTGCGATCCAACGCGAACAAATTTTTTTGCTAGTCCTACTAATGTTGTAGCAATATCACCGTAGGTCACATGATGATCTTTCAATATCGGTTGGTGCACAGCATCAATGGTTTCCGGAACAACATCTAATTTGTTTCATTGGCGCCTTAAAAATATATACACATAAAGAAAATTTCATTAAAAGTTTTTTTTCTATCAGTGTATGCTTAAGGTGAAACATAATATGTTTGAACAATACAAAGAATATTTTGTTTGGTTCAATCCTGAAAATATACATGCTTGAAGCAGAATGTGTTTGAGAGTATATGTTATATTTAGAAGTGAGTTTTTTGAGGGTGTATGCACTCACAAAAGTAAAATGCAAACGTAACATACGACTCAATGGTGTGTCACTAAAATTGTCTCGAATTTTTGTGAGTCACGAGTTTTTTATGAGTCTCGTCATTTCTGATTTCGTGAGTGTGAGTCCTGTGGAAGGGACAAGTTACTTTAACATGGGTTTGCCATTGACGGGGTAAATTTACACTTATGGACACAATTGGGACTCATTCCAAAGTACACGTCCCTGAAGAGTTTGGCAGGACCATCCCATAAACAGGTCTGCATGAACCAGTCTTGGGCAACCTCTTAAGATCCTGTTTCATTTTGAGCATCCGAATGCACAAGAAAGAAAAAAAATTGGGATTTGTTCAACAAAAGTTTATTGTAGCAATTGTATGTCAGTAAATGTAATATAAAGATTTTATTATACGTATAGTATAGAAATTAATAAATTATATGAAAATTGAAAAAATGGAGCTTCGGTACCAGTCCTGTGTAAGGCCTGTCAGCGGCATTTGCCACAAATTTCCCGTTGGGAAAATAGTTATAGTACATGATATGTCTAGGCTCAATGTTTTGCCACTACATGTTTATAGAACCACAAGCCTCACAATAGTAACTGATCACCATAAAATTTAAATAAGAACCACATCTTTATTTTATATCATGGCAACTGATCGCTATGACTACAATAATAGAAATGGAGATAAAAATAAATTACAAATGAAAGTAATTCGCAAACCTTGCAATATAATTGAGAAACCATGAAGTGGAAATAAAAAGTCTCCGTACAATGTCGGTTTTTACATGTTGTTTCAAGCATGTTTTTGTCAACATGCATTGCCTGAACCGAAATAGAAAGTTCTTGCTATCCTTGTTCAAAATATAGTCAAAGAAATTCTCAGCCTAATACACAATACACTATTAGGATAAAGTGAAGTGTACACTAATATATCAGTAATCTCATATATTCGTGTATAACCTAAAGCCCCTCCCATATTGACTAATAATGCAGATGTTTCCTTTTTTCTTTATTTCTCACATCTGCGCTTTTAATGTTCCAGACCTCGGGTTATTTGTGTTTATTAAAAGTTTTCGCTGGTATACACCAAACTAGAAACGACTTACATACGGACCTAGAACTACTACTGGTACTATCCCACGTACACGTGAACTCATGTAGTTCCTTTAACATGAATATATGCATAGAAGCTTATATGAGTAGTAAGTCCTTTGGCGCATATGTGCGCTTGTATGAGTGTACAATACATTTTTATACACACAGCCACAGCCACAGACACATGCACATGAACTAAACTTAATTCTATTTATATTTTTACTGGAATTGCTAATTAGCCTCGGTCCCATAATGCACCAAAGTTCCTTGGGTACGTGTCCATGAGAAGGGTAAATACAGTACAACAAAAAATAATCAAAGGAAATGTAAAGTGATTTTTTGGAAGGAATGGAACACATTATTGTGCATGAAGAAACTGTTACAAGCTGAGACTTTACATGAGGACTTTTTCTCCATTGCTTCTCTCGAACCAATTTTAAGCACTAAATACAGATTTCATAACAAAATCTTACTCGAAAGCATTATCAAACCTCTAGCAAAGTTATTATCCTATTGCCTCGACGAATTGCAATGCACTGCAGCCATAATTGAATGTGATGCATCCAAATATTGATGTAAAATTTCCAACATTTATCAAAAGAAGAATAATAAATTATTGCAAAAAGTTAATCAAAGCAATTGAAAATCTATTTATATTTGTTTAATTAATGATATGATATAGCTCAAAATTTTAACAAGTATATACGGCCGTAAGTTCGGCCAGGCCGAATCTTATGTACCCTCCACCATAGATTGCGAAGAAACTTCTACGAAAGACTGTCATCCACAATCGAATTACTTGGGTTGTGGTATCTTAAAACTTCTTAATATCGTTTTCTAAATTGTGAGTTAGTCCATACGTGGTATATATTAGACAAAAAAGGTATGTATAGGTAAGTGTACAAATAATTACGATCCGATATGGACTTTTGAACGTACGTAGAGAGCCAGAATTGAAATATGAGGGTCGCTTATACACGCAAAAAAATAATTCTTTCCTCCCAAACGAAATTTTAGACAAACAAAGTTCGTTTCTCATTTGCTTTTCGCTGTAAGGAAGTGTATTTGGAAGAAAAGTATATACTTTTTGTGATAAACGTTTATTCTTTTCCAGGATGTAAAAACAATTTCATAAAGACAAACTCCAAAAAAACGTTGTTTTCTTTTTAATTGCATTTTCCCTCACATCTTTCTCACATCCACGAGGTTTTTTAGTTCTTAACACCTTAATACCACCTGTAATCAGAGATGGTCTGTATCAAACTTTTTTAGGTTTGCGACTGTCGCAAAGTTGTAAACGTCGTAAACGTCACATACGCGTCGTAAATGTAGAAAAAGTAACAAAAGTCGCAAACTGAAAATACTTTAGTCGCGTCAGCTAGGCAGCGAATTCGATGATATCCGAGACGATGGTATGTGCGAAGAAGTTTCAATTCTTAGGAATGTTCACAATTTTCGGTTTTAGTCCCCACATTTTCCCTATTGCCTTTGGCACGAGTACAGGGAAACCGTGGATTTTCTCGTCCTTTCTTAGCTTTAAGTTCAGTCTCCTGTCCAATATAACCTCAAGGTATTTTGCACACTCACCAATGGGAATTTCGATACCACCTAAGAAAATAGGCTTGGCCATGGGAAAACTTTCACAAATTTCTGCAGAAACTCACAGCAAATGCTGTCAAACTAAATTAAAAAATGTTCAGGATTTCTTCTATTCAAAATTTGGTTTTCTACAGTAGGTTTACGACTTTTGCGACATACGTATTATACCGTCGCAAATGTATGTCGCAAAAGTCACAGTATGTGACAGGCCAACCCTGCCTGTAATACCAACAATGTAGAAGAAATTATACGATTTTATACATTTTTAAAATTTTTTTACCTTTCGCCTGGGCGGAGAATCGAACCGCGGACCATGCACTTTGTAAGCCAACACACTAACGACTGAGCTATGTACCTGTTATGGTCATCAATAGATAAATATCCATATAAGTTACCCAGTAAAAAAGCGTCGCCAAAAAAGTAATGAAAATGTTCTTTTTGGATCCGGAAGTGGTGCAAAATTGATGCAGAAGCGATGAATTTAAAATGGGCTTGTCATAGGACGGAAGTTCTCCATTTCAACAGCCGTTGCACTGAATTTGCATCACTTCTTTAGGTGTGATTCGATTTCAATGTTTTGGATTTAAATTAAAAAATTCTGTGATATTTTGTCAAATAAATATTTTTTATAATTTTTAATGGATTCTAACGCTTGTCTAAAACGTTTGACCTCAAATATTTTCAAAAATTCACAATTTTTTCAGATCGAATTTAACATTTTTTTTTGATAAAGTTTTAATAAATTGTACCATTTTATGAATTCTTAAACTGTTTTTAAACAATTTGAAACAAAAGAAGTTAAAACTACCCATTAAAAGTATGAAAAAACCAAGTTATAAAAATTGAATTTAAAGAACTTCCTGGGTAGTTAAAATAAAGAGTATCATTGGGAGTGCATCTTCTGGAAGTGCTTTTAAAGTTGTGCCTTTGGAAGAACTTCCAAATTTTTTTGCTGGGTTATGTTAATATAGCATAGCTTGCGGCGCCCACGAACCGAATAAACAAAGTTTATTTAACAGAAACAAACATTTAGTTTGGCACCGTGGAGCAGTGGTTGCTACGTCCGACTTGCATGCCAAGGGTCGTGGGTTCGATCCCTGCTTCGACCAAAGTTTTTTTTGTTTTTTTTTTTACATACATATATTCCAGATATGTTCGGAAGATTCCGAAAAAATGTTCAACATTACTTTGTAGTATATTACATTTTGAACTGTAAAATGCGTCTTATTAAAGACCTAAAATCAGAAAAGAACAGTGTATGCTATAAACGAAATGGACTGTGTTGTTGTTTCAAAAATAACTTTTTTTTTTGTAAAAAATAAAAATTTTGTAACAAACGAATTTTTTTGGTGATAAAAGTTTAAAATTTTCGAAGCAATTCAAAAAACTCTAACAAAAGAAAAACGTATTCCAAACGTTTTTTTCTTTGCGTGTATGGGGACTATATACAATTATGAACTTGATATGGACCAATTTTTGTGTGATTGGAGATCTATTTATCTGAGGGCTATATATAACTATAGACCGATATGGACCTAGTTAGGCATGGTTAGTAACGGCCATATACTAGCACAATGTACCAAATTTCAACTGACTCGGATGAAATTTGCTCCTCCAAGTGGCTCCAAACCAAATCTCGGGATCGGTTTATATGGGGGCTATATATGATTATGGACTGATATGGACCACTTTTGGCATGGTAGTTTAATATCATATATTAACATCACATACCAAATATCAACTGAATCAGATGAATTTTTGTCTTCCAAGAGGCTCCGGAGTTCAAATCTGGTGATCGGTTTATATGGTTGCTATATATAATTATTGACCGATGTGGACCAATTTTTGCATAGTTGTTAGAAAGCATATACTAACACCATGTACCAAATTTCAGCCGGATCGGATGAAATGTGCTTCTCTTAGAGGATCTGTAAGCCAAATTTGGGGGTCCGTTTATATGGGGGCTATACGTAAAAGTGGACCGATATGGCCCATTTGCAATACCATCCGACCTACATCAATAACAACTACTTGTTTCTACAAGTTTCAAGACGATAGCTTGTTTCGTTCGGAAGTTACCGTGATTTCAACAGACGGACGGACGGACGGACGGACGGACATACTCAGATCGACTTAGAATTTCACCACGACCCAGAATATATATACTTTATGGGGTCTTAGAGCAATATTTCGATGTGTTACAAACGGAATGACAAAGTTAATATACCCCCAACCTATGGTGGAGGGTATAAAAACTGTATCATTAAACTGAAAGAGGAATGTTATGGTGGAGGAATGGTTATCCGGTCGTCTTCCTTGTTGTAGGTGTCGATGAATACGAGCGGGCACCGAAAGCACGGTTTCCACTCGAGCCAAAAATAATCTTCCAAAATTTAAAGAAAATTTTGCCCAAAAACTACCAAAATATAAAATATTATTTTGCTGTGTTTGATCAAATTTTTGCGGTTAAAAAAGTCTCTTCAAAAGAAGTGTTTTATTATTTTATTTTAGAAGTTAATTTATTATTTTTTTCATCACTCCCAATAGCGACAATTTATTTGAGTGTGTAAATTATCCCATGAATTGAAAATGTGTAGAAATTTAAAATATTTTTAATTTGCACCAACAAGAGAAGGTTAGGTTAGATTATGTAGCAGGCTCACTTAGACTATTCAGTCCATTGTGAAACCACATTGGTGAACTTCTCTCTTAGCACTGAGTGCTGCCCGATTCCATGTTAAGCTCAATGACAAGGGACCTCCTTTTTATAGCCGAGTACGAACGGCGTTCCACATTGCAGTGAAACCACTTAGAGAAGCTTTGAAACCCTCAGAAATGTCACCAGCATTACTGAGGTGGTATAGTCCAATGCTGAAAATCTTTTTGGTGTTCGGTCGAAGCAGGAATCGAACCCACGACCTTGTGTATGCAAGGCGGGCATGCTCACCATTGCACCACGGTGGCTCCCTTCCAATAATATACCTACTGGATGGATTTTTCAATGTTGTTTCTCTATAAACGGTATTTTGTCCGTTTTTAACCCTTTCGACCCCGAATTTTTATAGGTATCGCTAAAAAATTTTTTTATACTCTTAATCATTTTTAAGTCATTTCAGAAGCGTCTAGCCAAAATTTCGGGTCGCCACGCCCATTCGTTTAGGCGGTAGATAATGTTGCCTGTGGACAACTTTGGACAATTGTGACTACAATGATAGACGTATTACGTTTTATTTGATTTTTTATGTTTTTTATTATTTTACAGTAAATATATACATAGATGCGCGCGTGAGTGGAATTTCAATCACGCTCAAACACATTCACAAAGAAATATTTGTACTCACGCACGCCATGTGGGTAGGAATTCACGGTCACGAAATGAAGTCACGAAATGAAAAGTCATACTCGCGCACGCTCACACATGAACAATTGCCTCGCGCTTTCGCACGATTCACGACAATTTTCGTAATTCATGACAAATCTCGTGAATCACGAATATTTTCGGAACACGACAATTTTTGTGGCTCAATAAAATTCTGGTAATTAACGAAATTTCTCGTGACACACGCTATTGAAATCTTAAACGTGATTAAATAAGTAAAGGTGATTAAAATCGGCGAGCTTGAATTTAATCCTGAACGTGAATTTGTTCTTGTTGGTGACTTTTTGTGTCTCTGTTTTGCCATGAGTGTGAATTTTATCGTGAACACGAATTTTATCGTTGACGTGAATTTTATCTTGAGCGTGAGTTGGATCGTGAAAGTAAATTTTTATCGGGAGCGTGATTTCGGAGAAATTTTACTCACTCACAATCACGAACACAATTTTATTTTTACTCACGCTCTCGCGCCACTTTCTTTAGTCCCGTCCAAGCACATTCACGAAGCCGTGAATGAAATTTAAACGAAATCACACGTGACTCACGAACATGATTTGTTTTTGTTTTTTGTTTTTAACCCATGTCAATTTAACTGGCGGTGTAAAAAAACCAAAGTATTATAAAGCGCCAATATTCGTGCTAATCGACTAGTATGTTGCGAAGAAGTGGCTTCCTCCCTTTTTACGATTCCTTACAAATTCCCCACTGCACTGCACATATGTTTTCCACATCATCGCCGCATTTCTCCTCACTGGGACATCCCAATCGAAGTTCAAAATTTTTTCAAAATCATTGTTTTTCACACCCAAAGTTTCCCACAGGCAACTTTTCAATTTTAAAAATTTCTCATCTGTTGTTTTTTTGCAATTCTAAGATTTAACTTCCAGAAATATTTTATTTGACATGTACTACAACAGATTTAGTAAAAACTTTCAACATTTTAGTGGTAATTTTTGAAAAAAGGCACATGTATAAACACCTCTTTTTAAATTCGTTAATATTTTTTTCTTGAGTCACGTGCGTATTAATGAAACAATTTTTGCTAATTGACAACCAAATTAGCTGATTTTTTATTCAACTTGAAGAAAACACTTGTAGCTTTCGATACCGTTACAGTTTTATGAACAAGAACAAAAACAACGCTGACAGTGAGTCTCAAAACACAAAAAGTTGCCCACAGGCAACTTTAGGGTCGAAAGGGTTAATAAAACCAAAATTTCAATTTATTAAAAATAATTATTTTCACTTGCAAAAAGACAGGTCTTGTAATAGTTATTTTTTTTTTTAATATTCTTACTGTTTAATGCTAACTATGCTGATATCCTTATTGGCTCTAGAAAATACTCTTGAAATCCGTAAGTTAAAAATTAATATGAACGATAGAATTTGATAATATTTTTCTTATATTTTGTATAACTTTGCAATTTCAGATGCTTATAAGAAAAATCCGCCCAACAAAAGTTAGCCAAAATCGATGAAATTGGACAACAATTCAATGAATATAGCAACTTATGCCACATATATCTTTCATATAGATAGAAAACATGGAAATTTAAATTAATTAGTTTAGTCCTAATAACATAGAATATTACTCTTTTGAAGAAGCAATTACCAACTACCTACAAGTAACTGCATCCAACGTACGAATAAAAATATTTCCTTTATTGTATAACATAAGCCATAGTTTTGTGTAATATAATAATAACTTTTTGAAATAAAATACTGGTGGTTATAAAAAATTGACTTGTATGAAAAACCTATTTTTCTAACAGTGTATGAATGTTTTGTTTTTTTTTTTTTATTATATATGACCTGTAATTTTCCAATTGATAATTGTTGATAAAAACGAGCTTGATTTCAATAAATGTTGGCCTTTAGTTTTTTTCCATCACGAATAAATTTATCTCTGGATGCAATCAAAATCACAATGCTTTTGTAAGATTGTAAACAATAAAATGAGCTGTCACTGGAATAAATCTATTAGCTGCCAGACAAATGGTTTAGAAATTATATCAACCTGTAATTGGTTGAACTAGATCTCAGCCACCCTGTATATTCGAAGTAATTCCAAATCTTATTGGGTAATACATATATGTATATAGGAGCTATATCTTAATTCAAGTCGATACACTTGATAATGATATAAAAACGTTTCATAAATGTGGGTATTTTGGACAAATCTAGCCACATATATATCCTAAATCTGATATGATATGGATGATATATTCCGTTTTACTCTTCACTTAAATTTAAATATTAAAGTAACATGTTTTTGTAAAAACATTGATTGATTTGTTTATATAATTCTTATTTGCAGATTACCCTCGTGTCGAAGTTGGCCCCCAAAATCCCTTACGTGTTGAACGAGATCATGTTGCCAAATTGGATTGCCGGGTCGATGCCAAACCAATGGTTTCCAATGTCCGTTGGACACGAAATGGCCAGTATGTCAGCACAACACCAACGCACACAATTTACCGTGTCAGTCGCCATCATGCCGGCAAATACACTTGCACCGCTGACAATGGGCTAGGCAAAACAGGTGAAAAGGATCTCATCTTGGATGTTCTGTATCCACCCATTGTGGTCATTGAAACGAAAACCCATGAGGCTGAAGAGGGTGAAACGGTAGTGGTGCGATGCAATGTCACCGCAAATCCACCACCAGTTACTATCGAATGGCTCAAGGAAGGGGCACCGGATTTTCGCTTCACAGGCGAACAGCTGACTCTGGTATCTGTGAGAGCTGAACATGCGGGCAACTACATCTGCCGAGCGGTGAATCAAATGCAACCTTATGGCACCAAACGAGTTGAGGGAGTGGGCAATTCCACAGTAGCTTTGCTGGTGCGCCACCGTCCTGGCCAGGCCTACATCACACCCAACAAGCCGGTGGTGCATGTGGGAAACGGTGTTACCCTGAGTTGTTCGGCTAGTCCGCCGGGTTGGCCTGTGCCACAATATCGCTGGTTCCGCGACATTGAAGGTGAATTCAGCAATACCCAAAAGATATTGGCCCAAGGTCCGCAGTATTCCATACCTAAGGCTCATTTGGGTAGTGAGGGTAGATATCACTGTCATGCTGTCAATGAATTGGGCATAGGTCAAATGGCCACCATTACTCTGGAGGTTCACCAACCTCCTCAATTCATAGCAAAGTTGCAGCAACATATGACCCGTCGTGTTGGTGATGTCGATTATGCTGTGACGTGTAGCGCTAAGGCGAAGCCTGTGCCCATTATCCGATGGATCAAGGATGGAACGGAGATATTGGCCGGCCGTAAGATGTTCGATATACGAACAACCCCAACGGAAACGTCCAACGGAGTTGTTACAGTGCAAAGCATTCTCAAATTTAGAGGCAAAGGTCGGCCAAATGGTAATCAATTGGTACCTTCAGATCGAGGCCTATACACGTGCCTCTATGAGAATGAGGTAAACTCGGCGAACTCCAGCATGCACCTGCGCATAGAACATGAACCTATAGTCCTGCATCAGTACAACAAAGTTGCCTATGATGTTCGTGAATCGGCCGAGGTTCAGTGCAAGGTCCAGGCTTATCCCAAGCCAGAGTTTCAGTGGCAATTTGGCAACAATCCGTCACCTCTGACTATGTCTTCTGATGGCCACTATGAGATAAGCACAAGAGTTGACAACAACGACATCTATACCTCGATTTTGAGAATTAACCATCTTTCGCATTCCGATTATGGGGATTATTCATGCCGAGCTGTGAATCCGCTGGATACCATACGCACACAGATACGTCTTCAGCCCAAGGGTCCTCCAGAGAGGCCTACATCACTCAAGGTTTTGGAAACGTCGCATAATTTCGTTGTTATCAGCTGGATACCGGGATTCAATGGCGGCATGATGAGTACTAAATTCCTAGTGACTTATCGCCGTGTACCCACACCCAAGGAGCAATTGCTCTCCGATTGCACGGTTGCCCACACCTATATTTCTCCAAGTGGAATGGGATCTCCAGAATGGTTAGAGTTTGACTGTTTCCGTGATAATCCCTGCAAAGTTTTTCCACTGGATCAACACCAGAGTTATGTATTCAAGATTTATGCCCTCAATGCCAAAGGAAGTTCTGGATACTCTAATGAGGTACAGGCCACCACAAAAGTGAGCAAAATACCACCACCACTGCATGTCACCTATGATCCCAATTCACATGTGGTAGGAATTAACATTGCCGCCACCTGCTTGTCTCTCATTGCAATTGTTGAATCGTTGGTGAATCGTGAGTCGCCCATGGCCACATGGGAAATAGTTGACACCGTTGCATTATTGCCATCGGGCAATGAGGCCACCTTCAGGGAGACCACAATTAATCACATTGCCCAAAGAGCACATTACACAATATCGGGACATCGGACATCTGTAGGACATGCCGAGGATATGACTCTAGCTTTGGCAGAAAATAAGCAAGCAAGTCCGGCGGTGCGTGTGAAATTGTGTTTGCACTCCAACCACGACCATTGTGGCGAATATGCGAATGCTGAAAGTAAGTATGGAGGAATGATGCTATTTCTAAGCAGAAGTTGGGGGCGTGGAAGGGGACTATGTTAATGCCCTTTGGAAGACAAATGAATGGAGGACTTGTTTGATGATGACACTGATTGAACTGAGATTTTGTCACTAATGAGTTTCCCGGGGC
The DNA here is from genome assembly GCF_050003625.1 of Haematobia irritans. Taxonomy (NCBI): domain Eukaryota; kingdom Metazoa; phylum Arthropoda; class Insecta; order Diptera; family Muscidae; genus Haematobia; species Haematobia irritans. The sequence goes on from NC_134398.1 coordinate 116,557,248, forward strand.
ATACAGCAGTCATGCATAAAATTGAACAAAGGTTGACTTTTAAAAGTTTCTTATGGTACATCAGTAGCGATTTATATTTTATATTGTTTTTTTTTATACCCTCCACCATAGGATGGGGGTATATTAACTTTGTCATTCCGTTTGTAACACATCGAAATATTGCTCTAAGACCCCATAAAGTATATATATTCTGGGTCGTGGTGAAATTCTGAGTCGATCTAAGCATGTCCGTCCGTCCGTCCGTCTGTCCGTCTGTCCGGCTGTCCGTCCGTCTGTGGAAATCACGCTAACTTCCGAACGAAAGTAGCTATCGACTTGAAACTTGGCACAAGTAGTTGTTATTGATGTAGGTCGGATGGTATTGAAAATGGGCCATATCGGCCCACGTTTACGTATAGCCCCCATATAAACCGATCCCCAAATTTGGCTTGCGGAGCCTTCCGGAGCAGCAAAATTCATCCGATCCGGTTGAAATTTGGTACGTGGTCTAAGTATACGGTCTCTAACAACCATGCAAAAATTGGTCCATATCGGTCCATAATTATATATAGCCCCCATATAAACCGATCCCCAGATTTGACCTCCGGAGCCTCTTGGATGGGCAAAATTCATCCGATCCGGTTGAAATTTGGTACCTGATTTTAGTATACGGTCTCTAACAACCATGCAAAAATTGGTCCATATAGGTCCATAAATATATATAGCTCCCATATAAACCGATCCCCAGATTTGACCTCCGGAGCCTCTTGGAGGAGCAAACTTCGTCCTACCCGATTGAAATTTGGTACGTGGTGTTAGTATATGGTCTCTAACAACCATGCAAAAACTGGTCCATATCGGTCCATAATTATATATAGCTCCCATATAAACCGATCCCCAGATTTGACCTCCGGAGCCTCTTGGAGGGGCAAAATTCATCCGATCCGTTTGAAATTGGGTACCTGATGTTAGTATACGGTCTCTAACAAGCATGCAAAAATTGGTCCATATCGGTCCATAATTATATATAGCTCCCATATAAACCGATCCCCAGATTTGAACTCTGGAGCCTCTTGGATGAGCAAAATTCATCCGATCCAATTGAAATTTAGTACGTGGTGTTAGTATATGGTCTCTAACAACCATGCAAAAATTGGTCCATATCGGTCCATAATTATATATAGCTCCCATATAAACCGATCCCCAGATTTGACCTCCGGAGCCTCTTGGAGGAGCAAAAGTCATCCGATGCGGTTGAAATTTGGTACATTTCGTTAGTATATGGCCTCTAACACCCATGTAAAAATTGTCAAATTTTATTACTAAAGAAAGTTTTGTCAAAATTTCATTTCTATAGAAAGTTTTGTAAAAAGTTTATTTCTATAGCAATTTTTGTCAACATTTTATTTCCATAGAAAATTTTGTAAAAATTTTATTTCTATAGAAAATTTTGTAAAAAAATTATTTCTATAGAAAATTTTGTCAACATTTTACTTCCATAGAAAATTTTGTCAACATTTTATTTCTATAGAAAATTTTGTCAAGTTTTTATTTCTATAGAAAATTTTGTCAAAATTTTATTTCTATAGAAAATTTTGTCAAACTGAAACGTATATAACGTATTTAATCGGCCTTTTTTTTGTTTAATATATACCCCTTATGGACTAACTTACAATTTAGAAGACAGTGTTAAAAAGTTTTACGATACCTTGTCATCGGCAAGTGTTATCGCAACCCAAGTAATTCGATTGTGGATGACAGCCTTTAGTAGAAGTTCCTACGCAATCCATGGTGGAGGGTACATAAGATTCGGCCTGGCCGAACTTACGGCCGTATATACTTGTTATATATATATAACATATACAGAAAAATTTATTTTCTGTAGAAATATAAAAATTTGAGAATTCAATATATCGTTTAAATAATTTAACTAAGGGCGTTTTCGCTTTTTCCTTCATTGCATTTTCACCCAAATGATAGTGTCATTCCAAATTACAAAGTTTTCATAAAACTGAAGAAGGTTAGGGGTTTCACAACGCCAAAAGGGAGTTCCCCTCCCCCCGTCAAAAAAGAAAAAAAATAAACGTTTTTGTCTAGAACCTTCCAAAAAAAGTAAAAAAAATGGGCAACTTTTCTTCAAGTTTAATAATGTTGGGCCTGGGGAATTTTTTTTTTCGCCCAACATTCAAGAAAATCCTTAAAATACGAATGTCAATTTTACTTAGCATAGGGGACGAATTTCTCTAATATAAATACTTTTTTCCTTGTCCAAAAATCGATAAACTTTTCAATGAGGTCATATCGTCCTTAGAATTAAGTGATTCGACTTAAAAATGGGTATCATAACATGAAAGAAAACAATTTTCGGCTAAGGTCACCTTAACTTTAAAAATTCAGAAATATTCTTTAAAATGAAGGAAATTGTCTACAAATTTGCTGTCTTTTTGCACCTTGACAACAAATCACTGTATTGATTTGTTGTCAAAAATAGGACATGTTTTTCAACACTTTATTTTAAAGACGTTTTTACTTGAAACATAGCATAATTACTACTTGAAGTCGAGTCTGAATTTGAAAATTAAAGTTGTCGTTAACACCTTTTGAAGGACTTTGATAGGATATGAAGCTGAAAAAACGAAAAATTAAAATTTGCTTCCAGGAATCAAGTACACAAAACCCAAATTTAAAACAGAATTGTGTTTTAAAAGTGTCCTTATATGAATTCTCCGCTTCTTTGGCTCGGAATCAATACCAAAACCTTTAGAGCAAAGACAAAATCCTTGGGATCCGGTCATGGTTTTTTCAGTACGGTAGCCCCCGTGATGCAGGGTCATGGGTTCAAACTCAGTTTCGACCAATGTAGCTCCAAACAAATTTGAAGGACTTGAGATGGTATCGAAAATGTAGATCTACAGAATAATTCAGAAAGCCCTGCCAGATTTTAGATTTTCCTTACTACCATACCTTACCCATGCTACATATGGGAGCCACCGTGGTGCAATGGTTAGCATGCCCGCCTTGCATACACAAGGTCGTGGGTTCGATTCCTGCTTCGACCAAACACCGAAAAGTTTTTCAGAGGTGGATTATCCCAACTCAGTGATGCTGGTGGCATTTCTGAGTGTTTCAAAGCTTCTATAAGTGGTTTCACTGCAATGTGGAACGCCGTTCTGACTCGGCTATAAAAAGGAGGTCCCTTGTCATTGAGCTTAAGATAGAATCGGACAGCTCTCAGTGATAAGAGAGAAGTTCACCACTATAGTATCACAATGGACTGAGTGGTCTAAGTGAGCCTGAAATATCAGGCTGCTACTATACCTAAACTAACCTAACTTTATCTAAACTCCTTAGAATTACAGAAAATTAGAGAAATTTGATTCAATTGTCAAAAAGTCCGGGAAGGGGGGTCCCCCTCTCAACAAGATACCAATAAATAAGGTACGCCATTTGCACTACATGATTATTGAATATTGTGTCCCAAATACATATGTTGTACACCGAAAAATATGGAAGCCCCCCATTAATCTGCATGTAGACCAATATATATATATATATATATATATATGAATGTAGACAAACCTGGTCAAAATTACGGTTTCGGTTGCATATAATAGAATATGGATCGATGTAAAGCAGATTTAGAATTGGTCTTTATGGATGTCAAATACTTGCGTATTTCTGTGGTTGCTCATAGTTTTGTTTTTCACTGTCTTTGCATCCAACGACTAGTAACAAACTGGGAATACAGTTATTAACTTGGAACATTCAGCGAAATTTGATGTTGAACTATGCCAACGTTTGTACCACCCCATTGCCTTATCATGCCTTGAGAGACTCAAAAGAAATTGGTTTAATTAGACTTTGCCAACTAAAAACTACAATCTCCACCCGTTTAAGAGACTTGGTTATTTCCATTTGCAAAACAAAGGCAATAGCGGATGTTTGTTTGAACTTTAGGACTGAACAAATGCAAAGTGCTGCGTCAAGTGACCTCGTTCACTTTAACTACAAGACCCATTTCCCCACTAAGGCTTTCTACGATATTGGAGTGTTACATTTCATTTGGAAACTAGTTTCCTCTGGCTTTGTGGGTGTATGGGAGAGGGGATTTGGGAGGGGGTTAGTTTTTCCAAATGTTACTCAAATGTATTTCAAACATTTCTCTATGTTGTTTTTGTTTTTCAGTTGGAAAGTCATATCTACCCGAGAAGTCAGCGATGACTACGTCTGCTATTGTGGCAATCGTAATAGCTTCAGTGGCATTCCTACTTTTTACAGCATTCACTATAATGCTATGCCGCTGCAGGCGTTCAACAACGGCTACAAAGAAGTCTACAAATACAACTGCCAAAGAATATGACCTAGATTCAGGACGGCCATCGATTGTGGCCCAAACCAGTGGCCAACAACAGCAACCACCACCACCACCTTACTATCCCACTGGCAGTTTAGATAGTAAAACTCTTGACTCACATGCCATGGAACTGACACTAACGGCCGTCCATGATCCCGACGACCAAATGCATCACCAGCAACAACAACAGCAGCAACAGCAAAACACGTCGGCAGCATCATCGTTGTATGGAACACAAAATGGATACGGTTATCACATGACAAGTGCCATTGGTGTTGAAGGGGACAGCTACCAAGTGATACCATCGTCCGGCCTACACACATTGACAGGCGGTCCAGAGTGTAAGTATCAAACAACAAAAGCACAGTGACACAATCATCTCCCAAATAATCTAATAGCTTTCCATCATCCCAACCATCCCTGCTCCCCCCATCCATCAACGATTTTCATTCTCTGTGGGGACTTTACTTTGTAAGTTGTAAATACAATGGTGTCCCCAATATTCGCTCTTCCGTTGTTCTTAGCATTTGTATATCCTTACTCACTACTCACTTCCAAGTGTCAAAATGATTCGAAGATTGGAACAAACATGTGCGTTTCATTGTCAAATGCATTGCTCAGCGATAAGATAAATGATATAAATAGAACTAATTGGATAACAATGGTTTGCAGATAAAATGATGTTGAAGTTAAGTTCAAGTTTCTGTTCGCGATCTTTGTGAGTACACTATTAGATCGTTGTAATGATACTGGTACCGTCTCCAAAGTCATATTTATGGTTCCACGTTCCACAACAAACGCCCCATAGTGGCAATCAAATAACTACATATCTAAGAATATTCTGAGGAGAAATGGGAATCATCACGAAAACATTTCAGTCATAGACCATGGTATACTCAACACCGTCACATAAAACACGTCTAAACCAGAAGGATTAAAAAGTCATATTCCACATCTCATCCACACAATGGTTGTCCAATCCGCCAGATGCCAATACGCTAATCTTTTATATTGTCATTTTAGAGAGTGTGGTAAGGAATAAGAAAGAAGAAAAGCCAATCGATATGGGTCGAAATACCGACGTCTCTCATGTAGTTTGAAACTCCTAATGTGCCGTATCAGATTTTTTTCATTCGTATCACTTTATGAGTCTAAACAATTTCTATGCACAAGAAGTAGAATGCGAAAAGTGAATGCGAAAAGTGTTGCCGATGGCACGTACACAGAAAAAATGTTTAATGTTTTGTATCAAGAATGAACTACCTCGTGCGAAAATTGAACTAAATTATACTCCACATTTTGAGATTTCCACAAAGCGTTGTTAAAACCAGGAAAATTTTATTTCCTGTTGTTTTATTAACTGCAGGGAGCCACCGTGGTGCAATGGTTAGCATGCCCGCCTTGCATACACAAGGTCGTGGGTTCGATTCCTGCTCCGACCGAACACCAAAAAGTTTTTCAGCGGTGGATTATCCCACCTCATTAATGCTGGTGACATTTCTGAGGGTTTCAAAGCTTCTCTAAGTGGTTTTCACTGCAATGTGGAACGCCGTTCGGACTCGGCTATAAAAAGGAGGTATCTTGTCATTGAGCTTAACATGGAATTCGGCAGCACTCAGTGATAAGAGAGAAGTTCACCAATGTGGTATCACAATGGACTGAATAGTTAATTACAAGCACATATTTTTTTGTTTTTCAATAAAAATAACTTAAAATTAGCGTCGGTTTAACTACGGACTTTTTTTCAGTGTGTCTTAAAACTTCTTAATTTTGTCATCTAAATTTTAAGCTAGTCCATGTGAAGTATACGTTAGCTAAAAAGGCAGATTAATTAAATAAGCAACTTTAGTTCTATATATAATTATGAACCATTATTGACCAAAATTTGCTCCTTCAAGTGTACCGAAAAAAATCCATAGTTAAACTAAGGCTAAATTTAACTTATTTTTATCACAAAAAAATTATTTGTTTGTAGTTAAATTTAATTTTTTGTTTTGTTCGTAATTTTCCACAGTCCAATGAAATTTTCCTTGTTTTAAGTGTGCCTCAAACATTTAATGAACTAAACGTGGGTATAAAGTTCAATATGACCTAAAGCAAAAGAAAATTTTCGTACGATTCCCAAAAATAGTAAGAAGGTTAAAATGGTCGATTTTCAAAGAAATTAGAAGTCGAAAGTCTATACTGGTAGGAAAAGTTTCGTTAATACGATGAATACCTACGTTGTATTACCGAAATTGTTCATTAAAATTCAGCCAACGCAAAGTGGTTCCAAATCGCTTTTTTGGAAATAATTCTGCAACCTTTGAACGTATAAAGATATCAACATAATTTCTATGTGTGAAAGCTGAAGTGTGTTCCTCTAAGTATGCAAATTTGTGGGTCCCTAGTGGGTCCACGGACTGACCTGTAGACGTTGAAAGTTGGTCACCTCGGGGGGATGAAATTTTGTTTTAGCTGTCAACTCCGCAATTTTAAACCGATTTCCATGATTTTTTCTTTGCTGGGTAGAACTTGTAAAGCTCTAGAAAAAAGTTTGTGTGCAAGATATAGGCCCCACAATTTAGTTTTTTGCAAAATTTTGACAAAGTGGGGTCAGTATTTTGAACCTAGAAATTCTTATTAGTAGTACAGTCAAGTATGCAAAATTTGGCGGAAATCGGTTCAGATTTAGATACTCCCACATATATCTACTGTCCGATATACAATTACATGGCCACCAGCAACTAAATTTTCACTCCGAGACCAGATTTACTTGAAACTTTGCACAGGTAGCATAATTAACATTCTATGTACGTATGCTTGGTTGAAATTGGTTCAGATTTAGATATAGCCCCCATATATATCTTACGCCCGATATGCACTTATATGGCTCTAGATGCCAGATTTTTTTCTGATTTGCTTCAAATTTAGCACAAGAAGTATATTTGATAGTATCGTTAAGTGTGCCGAGTTTGATTTAAATCGGTTCAGATTTAGGTATAGCCCCCATATAAACGTACATTTGCAGAAATGCATTATTGTACCCGAGTTAGTGACGTTTAGTGCAAGTTTTTGGCGCATTTGGCTAGGCACGGGTATAAATATAATACATCGTTAAAGGTATTGGAGAGAGCTTTATTTCTATGCGATTGGAAAGAACAACAAATACAAAACTTTGAAGTTTTTGGGGCACGGAATAATTTTTTTCAAAAATTTAGATTTTTTGGGAATCAAAAATATGGATTGAAACCTTAATAACTTTTGAACTAACTGTGATATTGATTTTTGCAGGGAAATTTGTTTTAAGAAATATTGCTGAATATACCATTCCCAAAATTGGTATCAAAAATCCCAAAGTTGGGACATATATTGAAAAAACGTTACATATTTCTCAGCTGTTTACTGTGCTTCAGCTGTTTAGTGGACACACAGGGCTTTTTGGAAAACAGATCGGCTTAGCAATCGGTGCTTTGCCGAATGAGAATTTTTGAAAACAATTTTTTTTCATTTTGAAAAATTGCCGATAATGGGAGGAGAATAACTCATATACTACTTGACCAAAATGGCCGTTAAAAACTTAAAACGTATCCTTATTTGGTGGTCTATAAGAAACAAGTAAAAACAGATTGAGAGAAATCTATAAAAAAATGTTACGACAGAGAGAATGTATGTGCCTTTTTCGCAAAAAAAAATTGTCAAAATTCGATATTTTTTTGAAATTCTATTTTGTGGACTTTACAACTTTTAATCTAAAGCACATAGGTATACATTCTTTTACAATTCGTAGAATTTTGTAGGGAATGCAGTTAAGAAGAAAAATTACGAATCCACTCAAAAACGGAACTTCTAGGTTCAAAAAACTGACCCCACTTTGTCAAAATTTTGCAAAAAAAACACTAAATTGTGGGGCTTATATCTTGCGAACGGTAAAAGATAATTGCACACGCTTACAAACTTTTTTGTAGAACTTTACAAGTTCTACTTAGCAAAGAAAAAATCGAAATCGGTTCAAAATTGCGGAGTTGACAGCTAAAACAAAATTTCATACCACCGAGGTGACCAATTTTCAACGCCTACAGGTCAGCCCGTGGACCAACTAAGGACCCACAAATTTGCAGACTAGAGGAAAACACTTCAGCTTTCATATACAGAAAAAATTATGTTGATATCTTTATCCGTTCAAAAGGTGCAGAATTATTTCCAAAACAAAAAACGATTTGGTACCACTGTGCAACGTAGCAATTCGTTATAACAACGTAATTTTTCGTTATATATACGAAACCACTTATAAAATAAACATCGTAGTATAAGCGAATAGTTAACGTAGCCTTTTCGCTGTATTAAAGAAATTTATTCGTTGTATGAGTGAAACTTATTAATTGTATGGATGCGGCTTATACGTTGTATGAATGAACGACATCCGTTGTATAAATGAAAACAAGAATTATTGCATTTGAGTTTAGTCATTGCTAGTGTATTTTTTTAATCTTTGAAATATAATTTAAATGCAGTAGGAAATAATTTATATTGATTAAGCAATTTAATTATATTTCGTTCAGAATTGGGCTATTTTCTTTTTAATTTGGACAAATTTTGATCATGTTATTGGACAATTTATCTTATATTGAAAGTCACAATATTACTTAAGAAAAAAATGCCTCTTATTTCTAAGACCAAAGCATGTCTTAATTCTTTGCGCGGCCGCTATCTTTCTTATTCCAACACAAAATGGTAATCTTATCGCCGTGTCGATTTATCGCATATACAATTTCTCCAATGTTTTGCACCAAGGTTCATTCCGGTAATTGTGCTGCGTTCTTCATCTGAAAGTTCACTTTCCCCGAGGCATTTTCACTAAAGATTAAAAATTTACACTAAATTTTCATTTGAACTTTTTACCGTTTGTTTTTCAAGATACACACGGAAACATGTGCTTATTGTCATGTATAAATGTGTATTTACACATTACATAGGCGATACAGATTTAATGTGTTGTGACGTATTAGAGAGTAGAGAGACCCATTCTTAATATTAACGAACATGTTTCATTAGTATGACGAAAGATACGAATTTTAAATTTATTTTGCAACGATCCATATCATTATGTTAACGATCACTTTCGTTTTATATATGAAATTTTCAATTCCAGTCTTGGAGTTTATAAAAGCTAAAAATTTCCAAATGTTACTCTCTATGTGCAAATGATTACAATAATTCCATCTTTGTAAAATGTTGTATTCTAATACTCGAAAGAATTACAAAGTTAATATACATAATATTAACGAAACGTGTTTCATTAAACGAAAACACAAAACATTCTTCTAACGATCGATTTCACTGTAGTAACAATCACTTTCGTTCTTATAATGAAATATTTCGTAATAATAACGAAAGGTAATTAACGAAGCCCGTCCATTAATATTACGAAGCTGTTTTCTACAAGTGTAGGACCACCAAAACAACAACATCAGCCATCAAAGTACAACATAGCGAAAGCATGAAGGGAATGGTCAAACAATGTCATGAAATTGAATGTAAAACAATTATTTGGAAATGATAAAACCGAATGGCAATGAATAATGAATATGACCAGAAGCGGTATTTGCAATGAACAGCAAGGAAACCAGCCACTAAAGCAGCTAAGGCAAACATTGGTCGAATCTCTAAATTGCTCGTTAAACAGAATTCCATGTAATCCAACAATTCTAGTGACAAACCTAAACACGAAAAGCGACAAAAGGCGTGTTCGACAGAATAACATAATTTTCCTTTGTCCACAAATGCCAAGTTTAATGCAAACGAGTGAAAGTGGGCCCGAAAATATAAAAGGGCATCTTCGAACTATATTTGCAAATTGCAAATAGCAAAACATCAAATGCTAATTTAGTGAATTTTTTTTTGATTACCGCTTCTTTTCATCGGCCAATTAATGAGTGGATAAACCTTTTAGTTCAAACTGATAAAGATCGCAACGTACTCTAAAACAACGGCATGCTGTTATTGATACAAAGATTTTGTCTCTACACTAATGATTTTGGTATTAATTCCGAGCCAAAGAAGCGGAGAATTGAAGTACAAAAGCAATTCTCTTTTAGATTTGAGTTTTGCGTACTTGACTCTAGGAAACAAATTTTGATTCAACCGTTTTCCCAGTTTTGTTCTTCATATGTTATCAAATTCCTTTAAAACCGCGTTATCGACATCTTAAATTTCCAAATTCAGACTCGACTATATCATACCCTAAACCACTATTACAGAATTAGTAATCATAATCATTTGTGGGGTAACATATAGGTCTGGGAGAGAAACCGCAGTTGCATCTTTAAGAAAATTGAGGGGAACATGTCTATGGGTGCTTTGTGTCAATCTAACTATAGCTCATAGTCAATGTTGCCAGGGAATATGTTCGGTTTACCCTACAAGAACAAAAAAAAGTTCCCTACTTTCCCATACATTTCCAAACAATTTGTCCTACTATATTTTTCGTTAAATTTAAAAAATTTTACAAAACAAAAATAGTTCTAAGTACTTTATATATAAATTTGTTTTAGCACCACGGTTGCCACAGCTGGTAGAATTCTACCCAAATTAGTAATCTTTTTTGTTAAATCTCTATAGAAATACAATTTTGGAAAAAGTTTCTATAAACAAATTTTTGTGAGAATTTTTTCTATAGAAATAAAATTTTGACAATAAATTCTATAGAAATAAAATTTTGAGAAAAAATTCCACAGAAATAAAATTTTGAGAAAATTTTTTATAGAAATAATATTTTGAAAAAAATTCTATAGAAATACAATTTTGACAAAATGTTCTATAGAAATAAAATGTTGACAAAATTTTCTACAGGAATAAAGTTTACCACACATTGTTAAAGATCAAGCCTTGCCGGCTTCTAATTTCCTCCTCTAGAGCCACCAAAATGTAAAAATTATTGCAAATTGTGTTGAGTGAAAATGTCCTATATTGTGGCCCTAGGTCCCTACAAGTTTTTAAATATGATATGAAATAATGCTATAAATACATTTTTTAAAATTATTGTAAATTATCATAGTATTCTTTAGTGAATATGAATTTTTTTGGGATAGGTAATGAAATGTATACTCCGCCGTTTGCAATAATTCATGGAATATTTCTTGCTTAGAGACACTTGAAAATGTTGCGCCAGAAAAAAGTTTCCCATTCATTTGCTAGCACTCTACTTTATTCTGAATGAAAACTTGTTTCGCAATTCAATAATGTCCTATTCATAGACTCATGCGTTCACTGGCAAGTGGTTGGAGGGAGAGTGGCATGAAATTTTCTAGTATTCACTTGAATTTCATTCATTAGGAGACCATGTCCATGGTGGAAGTGTATAACATTCATATTTGAATACTCTCAATTTACAATTAAGACGCACTTCTCCTTCCAACTCGTACCAAATGAAGAGCAAATGCTTCCTACAACTTCTGCTAACAAATTAAGACTTCAAGATGAATTGCCTTAGAAACTAAAGAAAAAGCTTTTGATTTCAATTGTATAGTTTACTTTTCATTTTTGGAGAGTGAAGTGAATAAAATTTTAAATATTTCGAAAACCCCTTGAAAGCGTAAAACCACTTTTTGGAAATGTTAATATATGGTAGATAGTTGTATTTACAACAGAAAAATCAGATGTAGGCACATATACTGAATTCCCAATTTGAATTGTCACCCACTGTTGGAGCCACCGTGGTGCAATGGCTAGCATGCACGCCTAGTATACATGTTTGTATACCCCCTCGACATGTTTATTTTGCATATTACTTAAGGAACGTGGAATTGCTTTAAGGAATGTGGAATTGCTTTAAGGAACGTGGAATTTCCAAAAATGTAGGCCTTTTTCGACTGGTTGGTAGTAACCAGTTTGATGAATGAAAGATTTCGTTTCTCAATGGTGAAATTGAATTTAGGATATTGAAATTAAAAAAGTTTAGGTTTGGATTAACTAGCAGTCGTTTGCTTAAGTTACTATTTCCTAGGTCCGCCAGTAATCTAAAGCTATGTACCCATAAATTTCGCCACGCCTCACACAGAATGTGAGGCGTGGAGCTTAATTGATTAATTTTCCTTCGCATCATGACAATGTATGCAGCAGTCATTATATCCCTTTGGACATTCGCCGTCTCAAGCAGTGACGGCGAATGTGAGCTTCAGGTAGACAGAAGCATACCAACCCATTCTAGATCTCCTAGATTATGTAAAGTAGCTTGGCTAACTCATTCGCTTTGCAGTTCACGGGTATGTTTCTATGGCCAGGCACACATTTTAGATGAATAAAGTACCGTTCACCCATCTTGCTGAGAGAATTGCGGCAGTCTACGGCCATTGCCGAGTCCAAGGATTTTTCTTGTGCCGGCAGGCTGTTTGATTATACATATGTATATTTATTATTTATGCCAACATTTGCTTGTAAATGGGTAATTTTGGGTCCTGATTTGGTGTAAGTGGATAAACTGTCGATGATTTTTTACAAAGACTGATTAAGCTTCAAATCGGCTGCAAGTTTAAATACTAATTTTCAAGAGAAAAATTTTCAAAAAATGGTCCTTTGGTGGATGCCAGCGATCATATTTTATTTCTCTTTGTTGCAAGAGAATGATATCAAAGGAAAATGTTTGGTATTAATTTCCATATGAAAAACAAAAACCAAAACGGTAACGGTAATCCAAAGAAAGCAATAGAAGCAAAAATTGGCGTTTGCTTCGTTGCCATAGACAAGGGATAATTGTGAATTTCTCTTTTTTTTTCTCCTCATGGCATTCTTTCGTTTTCTTTCATTGGAACATTTTTCATGGAACTACGGCCATTTTTTACAGGACTATTTGATTTGAATGGAAAAAGTGCGACGCCACCGACTTCTACACTTCACAAGCATCAAAAACACCAACAGCAACCCACCAATAACACAATCAAAAACAGGAATAACAGCAGCAACATGAAGACAAGCAACACTACGACGTCAACGAATAGTGGTCACGTCTCGTTTGCCAACAATAATGGCATCATCATCAACAACAGCAGCAACGACAGTGGCAGTGGCAATGGCATTGCCTCAAAGGTAAAATGTGTGCTTGCAACAAATTGCAATAATAAAGATAACAACAATAGAGGAAACAACAACAACGTCACCACAGGCTTTAGCATGAATTGTTCCTTGAGAAATTCCGAGTCTATATCTCCATTAATGTCGAGCCTCGAACGTGCATCAACATTGGCGGCTCTCAATGCCAATACTCCTTCCATGGGTCCAGGTAAATTTCTTGATGGTCTCGCACACATAAGCACGCACTCAATTTACACCATGGACCATGGGGTCCAACCATAGAGCGTCTAGAAGCACTTTTGTCGTTCTGCACTCGCACTGCACTGCCCCCGGGCATTGTCGTTTTTTTTTTCATTCATTCTCCTAAGCAATATTCGCTCTGTGTCACTATATTGAGTTGAAACTTTTGCAACACGTTTCTTGCACTTGCACCAATCTTTATTGCATGGCACACAGTCACATCTTTCTTTTCACACACAAACACATCCACAAGCACGTTCATAGATACCAACATTACAGGTCCTTCCTGGTTAACATGGTTTCATTTCCACTTAAACCACTCGCACTTATTAAAACACAAAGGTGAGTGAAGAGAGAAAGCCAGAGAGAGAGAGAGGAAGACTGGTGGGAGTTCATTTTTGTTGTTAGACCAATATTTCTCCTCGAACGCATCTAACTCACTTTTCATTAAGAGATATTTTTGATTTTTTCTTGCTTTTATACTACAACTTTTACACTAGTTTACAGGAATTCAATGTTGTGGTAAGTGCCATGTGTTATCATTAATTTACAAGGAATTCAACAAAAACCAAATATTTTTTGAAAACACTTGGAATAAAAAATATATAATGAAAAAATTACTGTGTGAAAATAAAAGGCAAAAGCGTTACTACAGGTATAATAAGCTTTCTCCCGGAGTGGAAGTTTAAACAAACATGTTTTCCTTTTATTTTCTTTAAGAGCAACTGAACCCGAATTTATTATACCTTCAACGATTTTTTAAAGTATGAAAAGAATATTCCAATTTATCCAAAAATTTCGTTACTCAGAAAAAAACTCTTATTTCAATGTGCGAGGAAAGCAAATATGAAAATCTGCATGTAAGGGAGATATTAGATTTCTTAACCAAGTAAATTAGGTTCTTTGCAAATCTGGAGATAATATTTTTGGAGAAATATTTTTTACAAACGACATTTTAGACCAACAAGAAGAAGAAAAGTGTGAAATTTTTATGGTGAACGGTTGACTGCTGTTCACCTCTTACTCTCATTTCTATTTGTTTATTGTTTGTATTTAGAGTAATATATAAATTGTTTTCATCAATGACTCTCAGTTTAAACAAATTCTTTTTCTGTAAAAATATTGCAAAATGTGATGAAAGATTACTTAATTATTAATATTTACAATGGAAGGTAAACATTTGCCAAAAATTCTAAGTGTTTTCATCAACACACCAATATCACTATAGTCAAGAGCACACAAGGAACGCATATAGCCATGGATGGCTTTTTATAGACCAGTGAACACACAAGCACAATTAATGGGACTTCGTTTAAAGTACACAAAGTTGTATAATCCCTTTCTTGAAAAGATCTTCCAAATTCAACTTATTGTTAGAACAAAAACGGAAATAGAGTAATTTTTACATATACTCCAACAATTCTCGTACAAATTTTGGAAGGGTCAATATAGGCATAGCATAGAACAATATATAAGTTTTACTATGAATCTTTAAGATGTGTCATTTCCGATTCGACAATTTTAGTTTGAAAATTTTGGGTGCCAATTGGCACTGCTAATATGTCTGAAATTAGAAAGTAGACAAATCTAAAATTTGAAAAACCATTTTTAATTCTGGTTACAAAACCTACACTGAAAGAAAAGCATGCCCAAAGATTTTGTCTTTACACTAATGATTTTGATATTCTGAGCCAAAGAAGCGTATTTCTAAGACACGACTCTCTTTTCGATTTAAGTTTTGCATACTTCATCCTAGGAAACAAATTTTAATTCATTCGTTTTTTCAGCTATCAAAGTTCTTTAGAAACGTGTTAACGAACACTTAAATTTCTAAATTCAGACTCGCTTTCAAGTAGAAATTATACTATGTTTCAGTAAAACCTTCTTGAAAATAAGGTATTGTAAAACATGTCCACTTTTTGCTTTTTGCAAGACACCAAAAAGTCAACAAATTTGAAGGAGGTCCGGTTATTTTTGAAGAATTTTTCCGAATTATTAAAGCCAAGTTAACCTTAGACAAACTAAATTTCTTTCATGCGAAGATACCCAGTTTTAAGTTTAATCACTTAAATATAAGGACAAACCAACTTCATTGAAAAATATTTCGACTTTTGGACAAGGAAAAAGCATTATATTAAAGAAATGCATCTTATATTCTAAACAAAATTCGCATTAGTATTTTAACTACATGAATTCTTTGACCTCACGACAATATCTCCCTTTTTTAATTAAAATTTGAATTAATTTTAGTAGAGTTTTAAAGCGTTGATTTTTTCAATCTTTCAATTCAACTCTATTGAAGACTTTATATATTAGATATTAAATTTAAATTCCAATTGAATTTTATGTTCAAGGTCCCATTATAAACATACTGCAAAAACATTGACGACGTCGAAAGCGAATTTGTTTTAATTAAGAAAGTATAGTGTCTATCTCCTACTAAATGTCTTATTTTTAAATTCAACTTCTGATAAACTTCAACAAAGGTCTGATCCTCCCTTCCTTTCAATATACGAATAAAATAAATTAAAAATGGCTTTAGAATAATTTCAAATATATTCCAAAAATGTTTAAAAAAAATAATATATGACATTTGCAGCATTAAGCCATTGTTTTTAGAAAGAGGCATTATTGGCCTGCGATGCGATCTTTGTTATTGGTGCAACCAAAATCATGGAAATTGCGAGTGCGCTATCTACACGTTTACTGAAATACAATTATCACAATAATTTATTGTTCAACATATTCCACAAGTTTATCATTTCTGGTTCAAATGCTCAGGTGCTCAAAATGAAACAGATTCTTAATATTTTGTCCCAGACTGGTTCATGAGAATCGGTTTACGGGATTGTCTTAGTAATTGTCCAAGGACATTACTTCTGTATCCTTATTTGTCAATTTACCTCATTAACGGTTCATTCAAAACGTTTCGACCAGAACTGGTCCATAGGGCCTAGGCTGTACCGGTCGAAGAATTGGTCCAGGTTGATCGTAAGGTTCATTCACATCGGCTACCTATAGAAAGGCAAAACGATCTCAGATATTCCTTCACATAAGTTAATTAGAGAAATGTATAACGACCACACTTGATGAAGAAAAAGTATAATCGCACCGTATAATACCTCAATTTGTTTACAAAAAGGCTATGCGGAGCACCCCTCTTCATATAACCAAGAGATATGGTGAAAATTCAGAGTATTTTAATAAATGATCTTCAATTGAAGATGAATGTTACAGACACAGCATATTTATTTATAGTCAATTGTCACCTTAAAGGTGGGTATTAAGTTCGAGTTAAAAATCGCCATTTTTTCACGATTACTTTTCTTAATTAATCCACTTTAAGGAATACAAACTTTGTGAAAATTTGCTTTGGGCTACTCCCCATCAAGTTATAATAAAATTTGCAACAAATTTGTATAATTTTATGCCTTTTTATACTGGTTTTAGTTTTTAGTTTAGTTTTCACTTTAGCGATGTTAGCGGCT
Organism: Haematobia irritans; assembly: GCF_050003625.1. NCBI lineage: Eukaryota > Metazoa > Arthropoda > Insecta > Diptera > Muscidae > Haematobia > Haematobia irritans. The sequence continues at coordinate 116,574,357 of NC_134398.1, forward strand.
AAACTCGAAATTAATACCCACCTTAAGCCATTTTATTTTTGCTTAACGAACAAAAGGATCAACTATCTTCGAATGCATGGCAGTGTAATTTAACAGTCGTCTATATTTCCGTTTTCAGTAATTTCTTTTGCTCTCTATACGCACAACACGGTACATTTTTTTTCTTATTTCACAATTTTCTTCCATTTAACCCAACTCCACCACATTTTTCTTTTAATGTCTTTTTATCCTTTTGCTGATATTTATTCATTCGCATGTCCTTGTAAATTTGTTTCAACGCCAGTACTACACAGCATAAAATATCAAATTCCCAGCGTAATTGTTCCATTGCACTTCCGTTACAACAAGAAAAGAATTTTACCGCGAAATCAAATGCAAATAGAACTAAGAACATAATCAGGGAATAACTTTTCTTCACGAGTTTATTTTATTTTTGTAGTTAAGTTCTACAATACATTCACTTCGGGGGGATAGAAGCGTAAATATCCTTACTTACTTCGATTACTTCTGTGTTGTCGTTACGCTCATGGAATTTCGATACCGAGGAACAGTGGTTTATCTATTGCGGCACGCATAATCAATTATGAATTAAAAAAGGGTGTTTTATTTTATTTTTCCTTATTATTTTGCAAAAACTTTAATTGGTATAAACTAATGAACATTTTCGTTTAAATATCAGAGAATACCAGTGTAGGTTTAATTCAAGGATGTAAATACGAGTACACTGGTTTAATTTTGAACTATAGGTGTGCACATGAGTAATATTTTACTTACGCTCACGCACACTCACGACGGAAAAATCTTACTCACGCACGATATTGCTTGGTAGATCTCACGCTCACGCACACTCACGAAAAGAAAACTCACACACCAAAATGACGTGACTCACGGAAAATATCGTGAATCACGAATAATTTTATGAGTAATTTACCTGAGGGACGTGCACACAGAAAAGAGATTGGTTAGCAATCGGTTGTAATAATGAACATTCTAATTATAGAATGAAATATCAAGTGTATCAACAAATATTCTGTATTTACAACATGGATTCTATTCCTAGGTTAGGTTAGGTTAAAGTGACAGCCCGATTAAGATTCAGGCTCACTTAGACTATTCAGTCCATTGTGATACCAAATTAACTAAAAGTACCTATTACATATGGGCACTTCTAGTTTTAACCGTTGAACCTTCTCGATTATTTTCTTCTGTTGAACCAACCAGATTGTTCCAAAAACATTAGCAGACTGCTTAGGTTAACGTTTTCCAGGTCCGCTAGTAATCTGAAGCTATATGCCCCTAAAATTTGCTTACGCCTTACACAAAATGCAGGACACTCACACAAGAGGTGTTTTATTGATTCCTTTTCCTCCGCATCATGACAGCTCATACAATAGTCATTATACTTCGCACCAATAGTTTTTGCAAAATCGCCTATCAGGCAGCGACCCGTTATAGCAGATATCAGGAGTGAAATCTGGCGTCTCGAGGACACTAGCATATCTAGTGTGCGGTTTAAGTTTAAATGGGGCCATATTTGTTTGGTGTCGTTACAACCCTTACAATTCTCCCATCGAACATTTGCCATCATGACAGCCTTCTCACGCAGTAAGAGCTTGCAGGTAGCCAGAGGCACACCAACAGATTCTAGTTCCCCTGGAATATGTAAGGTAGTTCCTAGCCTTGCTAGCTCATCTGCTTCGCAGTCCCCCGGTATGTTCCTGTGGCCAGGCACCCATATTAGGTGAATATTGTGCTGCTCAGCCATCTCATTGAGAGATTTGCGGCAGTCGATGTTTTCGAGTTGAGGAACACAGAGTCCAAGGATTTTATTGCAGGTTGACTGTCTGAGTATATATTAATTCCAATATTGCTTGGAGCATTACTTCTCAGCCAATTCACCACTTCTCTTATTGCTAATATTTCAGCCTGAAAAATACTACAGTGATCGCTATTCGAAGTTCCAGATCTTTAGAATATACTCCGAAACCCACTTGGCCATCCAATTTGGAGCTATCAGTGTAGAAATCTATATATCTTTTATTCCCCGGGGTCCGTGTACACCACGCCTCACTGTTGGGAATTAGAGTCTCAAACTTTTTGTCGAAAAGTGGACTGGCCAAAGTGTAATTCACTACGTTAGGCACATCTGGCATTATTTTTGAGGACCGAACTGTGACCGTAACTTTTTTCCGACCACAGCGATAGCTCGCGCAACCGCACAACCGTTGTTGCAGCTGACTGTTTGGCCAAAATGTCTAAAGGCAATAGATGCAGTATGACATTAAGGGAGTTTGTTCCTGTCTTGCTGAATGCACCTGAGATACACAAGCACGCCATACGCTGAACTTTGTCTAAACTTGTCGGCTGGTGAAGTGCCGGCCACCAGACTACAACACCATACAGCATTATAGGTCTAACCACTGCCGTGTATAGCCAATGTACAATTTTTGGTTTTAGTCCCCACTTTTCCCCTATTGCCTTTTTGCACGAGTATAAAGCTACCGTTGCTTTCCTCGCCCTTTCTTCAATATTAAGCTTAAAGTTCAGCTTCCTGTCCAAAATAACGCCAAGGTATTTTGCACACTCCCTAAAGGGAATTTCATTACCCCCGAAGGAAATGGGCCTAACCGTGGGAGTTTTGCGATCTTTGCAGTACATGACTATTTCTGTCTTTGCAGGATTTACCCCAAGACCATTATCTTTCGCCCATTTCTCAGTCATCCGGAGGGCTCTCTGTATAATATCTCGAACTGTTGATGGGAATTTTCCCCTATTCCTAAGACCATCTGGGAGCGGTATCAAGGAAATGTTATTTATGATAATAGGCAAATGATTGGGTTAACCAAATGCTTCAACTATGAATAATTTTATTGGAAATTGGTTGATACAACCTACCAAGAAAACATTTTGCAACTTTCATTCGGTACTCATCATAACCATACGGTTGCACAACCCAAATGTTATTGGAAATATTTTTGATTGTCATTTTAATATTTTCATTTCATTTTAATATTATTTATATTTGTTGTCGAGGAAAAAACAAAAACCTCGTCCTATAAAAGTCAAACCAAAATTGGTGTGTTTACTACATTATTTAAATATTTTAGGGGAATTACTAGAAGATATTTTTTTATTATAACGAGGCAATGGGCTTAATTTTGGTAACATCTTAAAGGTAAATTTTTATGATCAAATTGCTGCAATATTCACTGATAATACTAATTTCTCTCTCCAGACTGAACATTTAATTGCACAAAAGCCTTTACCATGAAAGTTGCACTTTGAAATCTGGTGCGCTGAACATGGTCGGTATGGGTTCTCTTTTTGTAGATATAAAAAAATGTTTTAAAGAGATAATTTAATTAATGTATGTAGGTCCTTGGTCGTGAGTAGCATTTATTTCTGTGGGTTGACGACTGTAATGTATTAAACCCATAATGGTTTTTGGATACCCAATTCCACGAGTCAGGTAAAAAAATACTGATGGATTCCAAGTTACCAGTGGTTCAATCTGCGTTGCCCGTTCATTGGACAATCCTGCTGTAGGCTACATGAGCTTCATCTAAAACCGTCGCGGATACTTACATGTTTACAGGAATCGTTTATTTTCATTTATACTCTATCAATCTAAAATAAATATATCTAAATAAAAAAGAATATTTTTCGGAAAAACATTAATTTGCGATTCGGTTGTGGGTGCTATTTAGGTTGGGTAATGCAACCGAATGAAGAAGGTAATAACGACCAATTACATAGGTTAACACAATCAATACCCTATGGAGTATTAATTGCATCTCCCATAATTCGATTGAGTCGACCGAATTAGTTAGGTGACACAACTGCCAACAGATAGTTGCTACAACCTCCAAAATGAGGTTGACAAAAAAATCGGTTACCACAACCAATCTGTATTCTCTGTGGGTCTGAAATCATAAGCACGATTAAAATCGAGAGCGCTATTAAACTCTTAACATCCTAGGTGTCACTAAAATTGTAAATTAATGTAACTTTTAAGCGTTTTATGTTGGAGAGCGGGATTATTTTCGTGAGTACAATTCGTTACTCAAGCACACTCACGAAGATACACACAGAGAAGAGATTGGTTGGAATTCGGTTATAGCTAGGAACATTCTATATTTAGAAATATATATAAGTTGTTCATATCAATTTTCAGTATTTACATGTATTTGTTCGTACTTATAACCATTTGGTGAGATTTTCAACAAATTTTCTGTCGTGTCACAAGATAAATGGTTGTGGCAACCAAATTTACCTCCTTTTAATAATTTTGATTCAAATTGGTTGATACGACCAACCGTAAAAACATTTCTTAAGTATCAGTTAGTAGCCACCATTTTCATATAGTAGTTACAGCCGAATGATATTTCAAATACTTTTTAAATGTCATTTGATGATATTAAAATTAATTGAAGAAGAAAAATGTTCACATTTAATATCGAAATTTTAAATCGAGGAATGTGGAATCTTCACCATGTTTCCTGTGGACAAAAAAAAAAAACAAAACATTGGTTTGTATTGAAAATATTTTTTTAGATAACTCAAAATAACTCCATGTACCGAATTTCTAGCATGTATGGCAAACAAACATGGAGGAGTGGTTTAACTTGAATCCTGCTGGTTCCGGTACTCTCCCAAAGATATTGGTTCAAATGGTATGCTTCCCGAAGATAAATATAAAGTTTATACATATGGAGACAACATAAGATTCTGGACTTATATTAACCATTTTTGGTTGAGTTGTAGAGGAATTTTTAACTTCTTTTCTAAGCGTGCAAGAGTATCTGCCTATAATATGATGTCAAATCTAAATTCTACATATCTTTACCCGCATTATTCGAATGAGTACCAAAACTAAACTCGGAAATTTTACTTCTAGTCACATCCAATTTGGGTGATTGGTACGCTTTTTTCACTGAAGTTTATACGGGAGAGCGGTGTAAATGAAGAATATATCAAACCCATACTGGTATAAAGCAAAATTAATGGTTCTAGATTTACAATTTCAGGAAAATAAAGTACATGTAGATTTCAAATTTTAATCAAATCGGATAAAAATATCCGTTTTCTAGATTCAAGAATTCAAATCGGAAGATCGGCCTTTATTGAGGTTAGACGAAACCGATACACTTCTTATACCACACACACATTTGGGAACCTATAATAACTTAAGATTTAAATTTTCAAGCAAAACGGATAGAAATTGCAATGTCTCGATGATAAAGAACGCAAAATATGGGCTGATATAGCCCATTTTCAAACTTGACCTACCTGAAGACAAAATAATTTCAACATGATAACTTCATTATTGAAGGCTGTATTGTAATTACAAGACATTTGATCAAATACATTGTTTTTCGATTTATACTATATATATTTAAATAAAATAAAATAAAATATTTAATTGAGAAGAAATTGGTCATGAGCACTATTAAGGTCGGGCAGCTCAACCGAATGATGAAGGTAGCAACAACCGATGTCGTCGGCAGACCCAACCTACACCATATGAGATATTAGTTGTGTCGACCGAATCAGTCGGGTGACACAACTGCCAACTGGTAGTTGCTATAACTGCCAAAAGGAGGTTGGCAATAAATTCGATTGTCACAACCAATCTGTATTCTCTGTGTATCGTTTTCGTGACACACGCACTACATTTTGGTTTGTTAATCACGCTCACGCACAATCACGCCGTTGACATTTAGCACAAGGTCACCTTCTGTGGTTTCAATTAAACCTGAAAAATATCATCTAAATCGGTTCACATTTAGATATAGCTCCCATATATATACATCGTTTGATTTTCCCAAATTTGGCCATAATATTCTTATTTATTAACCAATGCTACTCATGTTTCAAATTTTTATGTACTATCCGATCGTATTTAGACTTATATGTAACTCTTACATAATAATATTGCCCGATTTTCCCGAATTTTGATTTATTATCCACATTAATTGAGCGATTTCCTCGATTTAATGGACTCAGTATTATTTCGATCACTCCTTAAGAAATTATGCCATTTCAGTGCAATGGCTGTTGAAATGGTGGACATCCATCCTATGACAAGTCCTTGTAAAATTCATCGCTTCTGCGACAATTTTGCACCACTTCTGGATCCAAAAAGAACATTTTCACTACTCTTTTGGCGACGATTTTTTTGCTGGGATATTCCATCCCACCAAGCAAAAACAATTGGAAGTTGTTCTAAATGCACAATTTTAAAAGCACTTCCCAAAATGTTCTCCTACAGATGTTCTTTATTTTAGCTACACACACACACACACAAAGAAAATTTCATTAAAATTGAGCCAACGAAAATTTTTCATTGATATAACGAAACATTTTCATTAATACAATGAAAATATTCGTTAATAGAACGAAATGAAACGTTGATTAACAAAAAAATCGTCATAATAACGAAAAATTTCGTTATATTAACGAATTTTTTTCATTGGCTCACTTTTAATCACACATTTCGTTAATATAATGAAACTTTTTCTATTAGTGCAGGAAGTTCTTTTAAAGAAAAATTTGTTGGACAACGATCAACACGCCATAAATAATTCTGAAAAAATAATAATTAAATTTGTTGACTTTTTGTATATTACTACAAAACTAAAAGGCGTTCACAAATAGGAAGCGTCTTTGAACACTTTATTTTAAAAACTTTTTTACATGAAACATAGCTTAATTTTAGAAGTGTGCACGTGAGTAATATTTTACTCACACAAGCTTACGAAAGGAAATCTTTAAAGACACACACTCACGATTAGGAATGTTCTCATGAAAAATGTCATGATTCACGAGAAATTCGCCACCTCACGAATAATTTTATGAGTAATGTACCTGAGGAACCTGACGGAAAACATGAGCATGATTAAATTTGAGAGCGTAATTAAATTAGTAACATCGTAGGTATCAGTAAAATTGTAAATGAATTGAACTGGTAAGCGTTTTATGTTCGTGAGCAGGATTATTTTCGTGAGCGTATTTTTTTCAAAATTCGTTACTAACCCACACTCACGAAGATATTATTTTCGTGACTCACGCTCACGGACGACATTTGGTTGGTAATCACGCTAACGCATACTCACTCCGTTGCCGTTCTCTTCTTTGGCTAGGAATTAATACCAAAATTATTGTAAAGAAGAAATCTTTGGAACCGACAAATTTATTTATTCAGATTTATTTTACATGTGGCATTTGCTTTGTAATCGCAAAAAAAGCTTTGCACCGATTTAATTTTAGGATAATATGGGCATATTAGTGAATATCGGGGCTATTCATAAGTCTAAATCAACGAGTCTAGTATTTTGTATCTTTATTCCATAACGAAATTTTACCTTTTTTAGATTTCTAACATTCAATATGTTTTAGAGCGGTATGTGACGTTTTCGACGTTTACCACTTTTGGGACAATCGAAAAACAAAAATATTTGTCATTCAGACCCGATTATAATCTCCTAGCTGACGACCAATCGTATTTTAATATTGCCAGTTGACAGAATTCAGTCATGTGAATTCCATAAAAATATGTATCTAGAAGCACTTCGAAAGTCTCCGCACTGAAGATACTGTCATGCCAGATTCATACACCCTCAAAAAAATTGCCTCTGTAACGTATACTCACAAACATATTCTGCTTCAAGCATATACATATATTTTTAGAATTTGTGCAAACATATTTTATGTTTCACCCTAAGCATATTTTTTAATGTTTAGATTTAAGGTATTAAAATTTTTTATGTTGATGAATGCAAGCTCATTTATTAACAAAAAATATGTCTCTCAAGCAGAGCCCAATTCTCATTTAATTTTCTCACTGTGTTACGTTGATGTCTTTCGTTATCTATCTCCATCGCCATAGTTATCTCCCTTGTTCTATCTGACGTTTCTAACGAACGAAAATTCCAAATTATTATATCTTTGCACCCAGAGATATTATATTTAAGAATATGTGATGGCGCAAACAAAATATGTTCTAACTTATTAACATATATGCCCTAAACATGTTATACTAGTTTATGAACATTATATGCTTCCACGTAAAAATAGTGTGTAAAAATAGTGTTGAGTGTCAAATACATAATTTTTACACCGAAACATATGGAAAACAGTCTTTTCGTCCGTGTAGGAGGCATTTCATATCTCTTTCTACTTTCCAAGTGCTAAATACTTAGTATATATCTCTTGTCACTGTGCGTAGACTTCTGCCTGAACATATAGTACAGTACGCTTCGCTGATTCGTTGCCTGGTTGGTTGGATGCATCCCGTTGCAAGAAATGGCAAATGTTATAACAGCTCTGCTCTTCTGGGTCGCTCCCACGTTAATCCTCAAGGACATCCATATGTTTGTACATGCACGCACGACTCTTGCTTTGGTGGAATCCTACACCATCCACATGCCATGCAATTCGAGTGTGGCATAAAGTTTCGCCAAAAATTTTCTGAAATAGATTAATGCACCTGACAAATAGATTATTATATTGCAATATGTTTCCATTTTTATGTGGCATCCATGTTTGCTTGGTGCCTCAGTAATGATGGTAGGTAGACAGTCTTGTGCCACCCCATCAAGAAGATAAAGCTTCGCTAAAATTGGCTTGAATTTATCCAAATGGGCAATATTAATATGCCATTTCACCTGAATTTGGTATTGATGTGAGTGAAAGTATATATTCAATTTTTTTATTTTCAATTTTCGTAAAAAAGATTTATAGTTCTAAAATTTAAAAATGCTTTTCTATCGGGCAAGAACCCATATTAGCGAGTTCTTGGTAATCGTAGATCAGAACTATGGGGATGGAGGCCTAATTGTAGCCTATCCTCAAAAGCAGGTTAACTTGCATCCAATAATGTTGACCTTCCGTTAAGGTTTTTGGTATTGATTCCGATCCATCTTCTACTTTAACATAATGAAATTTTTTAGAGAACTATTTAGCTTTAAGCTTCTGGGATCAATAAAATTGAATAAAATGAGTATACAGATAGTAATAAAGCTATGCACGTACAAATAAATTGCAGATTAAAAATTAAAATTATAACATATACTTCAAAGTACGTTTTTCTTAATTAAAAACAAGTATATACGGCCGTAAGTTCGGCCAGGCCGAAGCTTATGTACCCTCCACCATGGATTGCGTAGAAACTTCTACTGAAGACTGTCATTCACAATCGAATTACTTGGGTTGCGGTAACACTTTCCGATGGCAAGCTATCTTAAAACTTCCTAATACCATAATATGTACCACATATCCATCCATACGTGGTATATATTAAACTAAAAAAGGCCGATTCAATACGTATATAATTAAGTTTAAAGTTTCTATAGAAATAAAATTTTGACAAAATAAAATTTTGACAACATTTTCTATAGAAGTAAAATTTGGAAAAATTTTCTATAGAAATAAAATTTGGAAAAAATTTTCTATAGAAATAAAATTTGGAAAAAATTTTCTATAGAAATAAAATTTGGAAAAAATTTTCTATAGAAATAAAATTTGGAAAAAAATTTTTATAGAAATAAAATTTTGACAAAATTTTCTATAGAAATAAAATTTTTCTGGATGATTATCGTTGACCTTTTTATTTATCTTTAAGAATTATTTTTCATAGTTTCGGCTATAGGTCGATTAAAAAACATAGATATGATGTTTTTCTTTTATTTTTATTTCCAATATTTCGGTTGACTTCGTCAAAACCGTTTTCAAGGATTTTTTTCTGGTGTACACAGCTTCCTTCTATTCTTATAGAAATAAAATTTTGACAAAATTTTCTATAGAAATAACATTTTGACAATGTTTTCTATAAAAATAAAATTTTGGTAGATTATTTTTGGCTCGAGTGGCAACCATGATTATGAACCGATATGGACCAATTTTTGTGTGATTGGGGATCGGCTATATATAACTATAGACCGATATGGACCAATTTTGGCATGGTAATTAGCGGTCTTATACTAACACCACGTTGCAAATTTCAACCGGATCGGATGAATTTTGCTCCTCCAAGAGGCTCCGGAGATCAAATCTGGGGAACGGTTTATATGGGGGCTATATATAATTATGGACCGATGTGGACCAATTTTTGCATGGTTGTTAGAGACCATATACTAACACCATGTACCAAATTTCAGCCGGATCGGACGAAATTTGCTTCTCTTAGAGCAATCTCAAGCCAAATTTGGGGGTCCGTTTATATGGGGGCTATACGTAAACGTGGACCGATATGGCCCATTTGCAATACCATCTGACCTACATCAATAACAACTACTTGTGGCAAGTTTCAAGTCGATAGCTTGTTTCGTTCGGAAGTTAGCGTGATTTCAACAGACGGACGGACGGACATGCTCAGATCGACTCAGAATTTCACCACGACCCAGAATATATATACTTTATGGGGTCTTAGAGCAATATTTCACTGTGTTACAAACGGAATGACAAAGTTAATATACCCCCATCCTATGGTGTATACCCTCCATAGGATGGGGGTATATAAAACTTTAAATCAAAGATGCATAATCTTCAAATTAAGTCTTAGTCTGTAGTTGGATTTTTTTTTATCTTATTTTAATCAGGTAATTTAAAGACGATTTCTTTAAACCAAAAATGTTTTTCTTTATTTTAATGAAACATTAAAGGAAATTTGTCCTTAATATTGTGTAAATTGCGTGTCCTAATATTTAGGTCTCATAATCATTCAATATTTTTTCAGTGTATGTAGCCTTTACAAGAGAATAAACATGATTTCAAGGGTGAACTACTATTTGATTAGTGTGAGATCCTGGATTCATATTTAGCTTGCAGAGTGGGTATTGTCTGAGACTTTCAAATAAAACTGTCAATATTTACTCCTAAACTATCAACTCGTCAAAAATCAATTCATCAGTTGGACCAATTTCATGCGATCGAATTGATATTTGGTACGTGCTGTCAGTATATGCACGGACGAAAAAGACTGTTTTTCATATGTTTGGGTGTAAAAATTATATGTTTGGAACTCAAAATTTTTAACACAATATTTTTATGTGCAAACATATAATGTTCATAAACTAGCATAAGATGTTTGGGACATATATGTTAATATATTAAAACATATTATGTTTGAGACATAAAATGTTTGTAAATATAATATGCTTAGATCCAAACATATATTAATTTGGAAATAGCTTATAAATGTGTTTAAAAAGAGAGACCTAGAGAGTATGCTGCAAGTAAAATAATGGAAGTAATCAATTGGCGCCTTAAAAATATATCCACACAAAGAAAATTTCATTAAAATTTTTTACTAACAGTGTATGCCCTAAGGTGAAACATAATATGTTTGAACAATACAAACAATATTTTGTTTGCACCAATCCCGAAAATATATATGCTTGAAGCAAGATGTGTTTGGGCTATATGTTACAGAAGCGATTTTTTGAGGGTGTGCCATCTAACAATCACGCATGCATAGTAAGTCACGTCCCTTCATAAAAAGAATCAATTGGAGAAGTAAAAAAATTTTAATTAATTATTAAAAGAAACAAATATCACGTTCGTCCCAAAAAAAACCTTAGTCAGAGTTTAAATCCACGTCAATATTTTTTTTCTAAAATAGGATTTTTATGAAATTAAATTTTTCTTGTTGAAAAATGAGTAAAACCCAGCATACAATTCTGCTCGAATAGCCTAAATAACATATTTGTAACCTTTTTCAAAAAGATACTTTGTTTGTCTAACCATTCTTTTGCGTTCTTTTTTATTTACCATTTAATGCAATCTCTTACGAGTTGTCTAATGCCACGATCGAAAAGCAACTACTGGCTTCCTTCATGTACGTACGCGGTGACGTATACATGTTGCACATACATTAAGGGTAAAGTATACGCCACCATGTCTAGTGGTTGAATAACCAATTAATGGATAGTCGTGGGAGGTGCAAAAACATACGATAACATTTAGATAAATGAAAAGTACAAATGAATTCGAAACACAATTCATTTCCACTGAGCGGTATATTTTATTTTTAATTTTTTCGAGTATCCCTACTTTATGATTTTTTTAGTTTCCCATTTTGCGTCGTATTCTTTGCGTGTAATGGCATCATTCAGTCAAGCAAAAATTCTACCAAAATTCCCACGAATGAGACGCAGTACAATAATTTGAATGAGTGCTGTTTACTCACTTCAAACCCCTTTTACAACATGAATCAGGCGTGTGAAGATATAATAACTTAATACATTCCTGAGTGATAGAAAACGTAGGAGAATGAAATGTGTTTACACTAAAAAAAAAAACGTTCCGTAGTCGTGAACGGACGGTGACAAAATGTAACGGAAACGTTCACAAAAAAATCAAAACGGAATGTTCACAATTTCGTCCACGGGCGTTCACGATTTTATGAACGGCATTCGTTTTTCTTTGGCCATGAAAAGTCCTAAAATAATCGTTAGATTTTTTATGGCAACTCCCTCAGTGGTACAATGTGCTAAAGCGACTGTTAACGCGTATGGTGCAGAAAACACAAGTTCGAGTCACACTAGCGGAAGTCTTCTTTTAAATTTTCTTTATAAAGTCGTAACCATAACGTTTTCAGATCATGAACGCTGGTTGTTGTTTTGACAACGCATGGTGTCATATTATCGTTGTCAGATTGACACCGCCTGTTCTCAGTTTGACACCACATGTGTTAAAACTAATTGAAATTTCGATTTTTTGGTTTGAGAGTTAAGTTTAGAAGTTATGAGCAAAATAAGTTTTTTTTCAGGATTTGGATACAGGTTCCGATTTTTTGGTGGTGATCAAGAACAAAGCTCCCTTTCATTCACTCCACGCAAATATTATTAATGTTCCAACAAAATATTGTGTTAAAAAAATTGAGTTCCAAACATATAATTTTTACACCCAAACCACCGAGCCACCGTGGTGCAATGGTTAGCATGCCCGCCTTGCATACACAAGGTCGTGGGTTCGATGCCTGCGTCGACCGAACACCAAAAAGTTTTTCAGCGGTGGATTATCCCACCTCAGTAATGCTGGTGACATTTCTGAGGGTTGCAAAGCTTCTCTAAGTGGTTTCTCTGCAATGTGGAACGCCGTTCGGACTCGGCTATAAAAAGGAGGTCCCTTGTCATTGAGCTTAACATGGAATCGGGCAGCACTCAGTGATAAGAGAGAAGTTCACCAATGTGGTATCACAATGGACTGAATAGTGTAAGTGAGCCTGATACTTTGGGCTGCCACCTAACCTAACCTAGCATAACACTCAAAGCTCTCAGTTTGAAATAAATGCACTTTTGTTCATCACCATAGCTCTTGCTCTACATTTCGCAGAATTATGTTAAGTATTATTCCCATTAGCATTTACACATTCGTCGTAAGCATATTAAAGCAAATAATCATTTTAAAATTGATTAAAGCATTAAACAGCTCCGAATGATATTAATACAATAATGCTGCAAATTATTTCATTCGTATGTATTTTGTAAGGATGTGCTTACCACAAACATGCATGCTTTCACTAATTGTATACGTATTACGTAATGAATTATATTTTATTCAATACTATGAAGGTTGGTCCATATAGCCCATATGGTAGAGCAGCAATAAATACGCGTACATATATAAATCCTCAAATAGAGTAAAGATATAATAATTTTACGATAATGAGTTCAAGAAAAACTTTTTTGTAATGAAAAATGTTATTTTTTAAATTTCCCCCGAAGATAAAATTTTGTTAAACAATTACCGAGCAATTTAAACAAGTTCAAAACCAAATGTGCAAATGTATTTATCATCTATTATTACCAAAGATGGTCTGTCGTAAACTGTAAGGTATTTGACATACATTTACGACCTATTTTACCATGCGTCGAAAACGTCGTAAACCTTCTGAAAATACATAGTTTTTGACAATATAAGAATTTGTACAGTACGCTTGTTGTAGAACCGTTTATTTCATCCTTTTTTTTTGCAAATTTTGTATTTACGAAAGGCATTCGTTTCATTAGCCCTTTCACTACCGATGTCCACCACAGAGGACATTCGAAAACGACTCCAAACTCTAACTCCCCAATTAGTTTCGATTTATTTCTCGATGATATTTGAAAGCTATAAATATTTTCCATATTGCTGGGCACTAAAATGTATTTTCATAACATTTCTTGACAATAAACGAAAAATACACAATTTTGAGACAATTTCTCTAGTGTACGTCTCTGGTAAATGGATATTCATATAAAAACTATAGACTATATTATTTAAGATTCTTTTTTGATTTTTTTTCAACCCTTCAGCAGATATTACAGGCCAAATAGCGTTAAGTTTCATATGACCATTTGGTCACAATGCGAAAATTAAGTTCTAAGAACAAACACATATAGCTTTATAAATAACACAGCGCAACCCAAAAAATCACTTATCCCAGTCGAAAGTACTCGATCTAGCAAACTCCAGAAATTACTTTTCTCCTCTCATCGAGTACTTTCGACTGGGATAAGTGATTTTTTTTGCTTGGAGACAAAAAGTTGAATTTTGCGTCACAGTGTAACTGAGGTATTTTTCGACAAATTCAAGAAAATTTATTAGACATACATAATTGTGTTCACTTTTTAAAGAAAATTTTGTAGTTTGAAGGAAATAATTGGAGTTCACAATTACAAGAATGTCTTTAGTGACATACGAAGTTCATGATGGACGCTTTTGTGGTAAAATTTACAAATTTGAAGAAATAATGAACTTTTTTATGAGAAATACGAATTTAGTAAATCTCTATGCTTATAGTTTTTGTATAGTTTTTTCCCGTCTTTTAGCTCATTTAACTAACGTACGCAAAATATTATTAGAGTTAATGAAACTTTCTCCAAATATAATAATATCATGAACTAAAATATAGTTAAATTGGCTTTAGTGAAATAGGGAGTTCACTTTTTTTGAGTGCAGTTGGCTAACAAAAATTCATGATTGTACAAAAGTTTGCAATAGTAATTCACATAATTACTATTGCAAACAAAACTTAGGAAACCAATTAAACTACCTTAATTTAATGTAAAAGTGTTTCAACTGTGTCGAGAATATAATTTTTGCATTGATCTTTTAAAACTTGAAATACTCGTATGTGCTTTTATTTCAGGAGGAAGATTATTGTAACTAAAGGGTGATTTGTTAAGAGCTTGATAACTTTTTAAAAAAAAAAAACGCATAAAATTTGCAAAATCTCATCGGTTCTTTATTTGAAACGTTAGATTGGTCCATGACATTTACTTTTTGAAGATAATTTCATTTAAATGTTGACCGCGGCTGCGTCTTAGGTGGTCCATTCGGAAAGTCCAATTTTGGGCAACTTTTTCGAGCATTTCGGCCGGAATAGCCCGAATTTCTTCGGAAATGTTGTCTTCCAAAGCTGGAATAGTTGCTGGCTTATTTCTGTAGACTTTAGACTTGACGTAGCCCCACAAAAAATAGTCTAAAGGCGTCAAATCGCATGATCTTGGTGGCCAACTTACCGGTCCATTTCTTGAGATGAATTGTTCTCCGAAGTTTTCCCTCAAAATGGCCATAGAATCGCGAGCTGTGTGGCATGTAGCGCCATCTTGTTGAAACCACATGTCAACCAAGTTCAGTTCTTCCATTTTTGGCAACAAAAAGTTTGTTAGCATCGAACGATAGCGATCGCCATTCACCGTAACGTTGCGTCCAACAGCATCTTTGAAAAAATACGGTCCAATGATTCCACCAGCGTACAAACCACACCAAACAGTGCATTTTTCGGGATGCATGGGCAGTTCTTGAACGGCTTCTGGTTGCTCTTCACTCCAAATGCGGCAATTTTGCTTATTTACGTAGCCATTCAACCAGAAATGAGCCTCATCGCTGAACAAAATTTGTCGATAAAAAAGCGGATTTTCTGCCAACTTTTCTAGGGCCCATTCACTGAAAATTCGACGTTGTGGCTCGTTAGTAAGTCTATTCATGATGAAATGTCAAAGCATACTGAGCATCTTTCTCTTTGACACCATGTCTGAAATCCCACGTGATCTGTCAAATACTAATGCATGAAAATCCTAACCTCAAAAGAATCACCCTTTATTTGCTCCAATAAAATCAATTCTTTGCTTGGTCCTTTCTAGTCTACAAACGGTTACTCTCAAATTCAAATTCTCGTAGTTACATTAATCTGATTTGTTGTAAAAGATATTGGGTGACTTCCAATATCCTTGACACACTTGAGAACATAGACTAAAAGCCCGTATGTATGCAGTCCATTTAATGGCAAAATTGAACTCGCAAATTCTTTGAATAATTTCAATGTTGAAAAGTTACGTGGGAGATTAAAAACAGACTTCAATGCCTTCAGATTTTGATTAGCATTATTGTAAGCGCAACTGACTGCCATGTAGTTAACATGTGATTGTATTAAAAAATGATATATCAGAAACTTAGACTTCTGGTTCAAATTTATCACGAAATTACCGTTACTGCTGGTAATAGTTGGTATAAATCTAATAAGTTGTTCGATTCATTTATAGCCAATTTGTTTAGTCTCGAGAACTCAAACAGATACATATCATCCGCATATATTTAGAGTTCACCGGTGAGATCAAGATTCGCTAAGTCATTTAAATAAATAGTGAATAATAAAGGCCCTAAACTAGTACCTTGTGGAACTCCCTGTTGTACACCACCCATAAAACTCTGACAATCGTTTATTTGAACAAATTGTCTCCTATTTGAAAAATAACTTTTAAACAACATAAGTTGTTTTGCCTTGAACACCATAATAAAAAAGTTTATGTAATAAGATTTCATGATCAACAAGCTCAAATGCCTTCGTGAAATCAGAAAATATTGCCGCAAATCCACTGTAACCACCGTCTAGGCCCTTCCAAACCACATTTACAACAGCATCTTCTGTGCCCCATCCCCGCCTAAATACAAACTGTTTCTCATATAAGAATTTGTTTGCCTTTGTGTTTGTTTGTGTTTGAAGCTTATCAAACACAATTTTTCCAGTATTTTGTCAATAGTGGAAAGAATTGCGACCGGACGATATCTATTAATATTAGCTGTATTGATTTCCTTAGGAATTGGAACTATTTTATGTATCCGAAATTCCTAGGGGTACACAGATGTTGCAATAATCTTATTAAACAATATGACAAACACTGGCACCAATTCATCCTTGCACTACTTTATGAATTTGGGTGAGACATTATCATATCCGGGACTCTTACTAACTAGCATGTTTGTAATTACATCCATCACTTCACTATCGTCTATGTCATGTAAAATGAACTTTTGATGCTGTCGAGAAAGTGTTCGCTGTGAGTTGAAATTATTCGAAGGGGTCTATTCTATCTATCTTCTTAAATTTGAGATAGATTCAATAAAATGTCTATTGAATATATCGACTTTAGTCTGATCATCCGAGACGACTCTAGCCTGAGGGTCTCTTAGACTTGAGACAGGTTTACAACTTCTACCGAACGTTTTATTGATAAATCTCCACCATTTATTGGATCATTTCCAATATGCGTGTTTGGTATTTTGCATACCTACACCTTGTATCTAAATCCGATTTTTGCTACAACAATTTTCACAGTTTCAGCAATTTGAAAACGTTTACGCCTGCAAATTGTTGCATTTGTGTAAAAATTTGCAAATATTATTATGAAAAAAATCTAAAATACTTTAATATGACGTTTCTATGACTCAGGATATTAAAAATAATTTTTGAAATCAAATCTAGGGATCCTGTAGGTCTTTTTGACATGTACTACGTTTTATATAGGTATATGACGTTTTACAACTTTTTGACAGTAGAAAACTCAAAAAAATACTACACGGACCATCTCTGATTATTACTGAAAGATTAAAATATTATCCAAAATGGTTTAGTACAATAACAGTCCTAAACGCGAAAATAAAAACAATAAAAGTACAAATTAAAAAAATTTTGGACACAAAGTCGAAACCTTATTAAAAATACACACAAAAATAGAAACGAGTTGGAAAACGGATGTCTTAAATATATCCTTACATCAAATATCCGCTTCTTTGGCTCGGAATCAATACCAAAATCATTAGTGTAAAGGCAAAATCTTTGAAACCGGGCATGATTTTTTGGCAGTGAACAATGGAAATGGTTAAGTTAGGATATGTGTAGTGGCAGTCAAATACTTCAATCCAGGCTCACTTCAATCCATTGTGATATCACAGAGGTGTACAATGGATATAACTGGGTACGTACCAGGGAAGGTAGTGGAAATGTATTAGGTCTATAAAAAACTGGTAAAATCATAAAATTTCCCAATCAAGTTTTGGGTGAAAAGACGGAGGATATATCTTCGAAATAAAAATTGTTTTAATTCAACAATTAAACAAAAAGGCTTGGTGAAAATCTTACTCTCATAAACTTGAAACAAATAATCGAAAGCAAGATATTTAAAAACAATCTAATTTATGCTAGAAAGAAAATAAAAATGGTTGAATTCAATGTCCTAATGTGAGTAGGTTAAAAAAATTTTGTATTAGGTTTATTTTTAATGAATGCATAAAATGTGTTTTCGCATTTATGTTTGTTGTAAAAATTACATTTTTCTGAGCAACAATTAATTCTATTAAAATGTATTCACCTAACATAATATGTTCTAACATATTAACATATCGATTACAAACATACTCGTAATATACTAGTTTTATAATACAATATTTTTGTGCCCTCATTTATTGTTTTAATATTGTTGTCCCAAACATCTTATTTGGTTGGTAAATTGTTTTATATCCTTCAACAGATATCAACGTTTATCATTAACATTCTATATTTTTTTTAAACACAAACTTTTTTGCATCGAAAAAGAAATGGAATGGAAAATAGTTTGGGATGAAAGAATTATTCTTATTCATTATTCATCCTTATCTCATCCATATTCACACTGCACGTTATTGCATATACAAAAGATGTAATGAATGCTAATAAAACCCACAAAATAAGGATGATGTCAATAATTAAAAATGAAAAAATCCTTAAACGTACAAGAGAAACAAAAACAGTCAACCCAAAAGCCAAATACTCGTACACAAAAAACTTACTTGTTTCTACATACACAGAAGGAAACCCCAAAAATTCTTAGACGGAAAACATGGAATATTTTTATGCCATAAATGTTGTTTTCCCGCCAAAAAATATACAAGGTTGCCTAAATCAAATACATAATTTCTGAGAAAATAACATGGCTGCGACAGACATGTTACATGTTACCTATCCAAAAATAACATTTTGCTCTGAAATAGACTAAATGTCGTAAATTCCATATTTTGGAATCTTAAAATTTGACACAGATTTTTGAAATTTTTGAACATCGACTGAACCTACAAATCCAACTTTGACGTTGCGATTCAACAATAGGCTAGGTTAGGTATAATGACAGCATATTATTTTAAAACTATTCAGTCCATTGTCAATGTATGATGCCTGATTCTATATTTAGCTCAATCACAAAAAGACCCCCTTCTTATAGTCGAGTTCGAAAGGTTTTTCACATTACGGTGAACTACTTAGAGAAACGTCTTTGCTCTCTTTACAAACCGGCTTTAGATTGCCAACGGTGACTGCAGAATTGCACAATTTTTCTAGTAAACTTTAATAGTTTCAATACTTTGTTGATGCACGTATCGTTAAATTTTTAATAACATCTTTATTTCTACATGTCAAGCGTCAAAGTAACCACACTAAAAAAAACAATTGACCTAATTTGAAGGATTCCACAAGGGAACAAAACTGAAGTTTTTTAGTTTTGATTTGAAATTTATAGCAAATATTTACTAATTTGAGGTCGCTAAATCCAAATCTGCACTCAGCTCGACTTTTCGAGATATACCGTTATGTTCAAAATTACACGCAAAAAAATAATTCTTTCCTCCATGGTGGTCGTAATATATTTTTGCTATTCACTAGAAATTTTAATTTGTAACCAAACATAAATTATTATATGGAACTAAAATTTCTTTATCCTAAAGTAATCTGACCTTATAGTTATATAATTTTTAATATAAGGTCAATATTTTTAAATTTTCTTTAACCAATGAAACCAAGATTCGATGGTTCCAAAGATATTTTCTTTATTCTAAAGATTTTTTTATTGATTCCGAGCAAAATAAAAATTGCAACGATGCATTTAAGACCAAATTCTTTTGTCACTAAGTTTTGCGTACTAGATACGTAATTTGAACTTATTCGATTTTACTGCATTCTTATCGTATGGTATGAATGTCGTTGAGAAACTTGTTAAACACAATATAAATTGATTTCAAGTGTAAACTATGACATTTTTTAAGTAAAAGGTCCTTTAAAAAAGGAAGACGTTTTCTTTTCTTGACGTCGATGTAACCAATTATGAGTCGGTTATTACAAACGTTCCAAACTGAAAAAAAGCATGCCCTATTCCAAAGATTTTATCTTCACTCTAATGTTTTTGGTATTGATTCCGAAAATTTATTCCAAGATGCAAAAAACAAAAAGTTTAAAGACAGTTTCATTAATTTTAAAGAATTTTTCTGAATTATTAAAGTCAAGTTGACCTTAGTCCAAAACATTTTTCTTTCATGTTATGTTACCCATTTTTAAGTCCAATCACTTAATTCGAAGGACCAAACGACTTCATTTAAAATTTTATCGACTTTTGTATAAGGAAAAAACCTTATATCAGAGAAATCCGTGTTTTCTGCTAGGCAAAATTCGCATTCGTATTTTAAGGACATGAAATCTTTGCCTCACGATAATATTTTTTTCAGGGCAGTATAATAAGGCATAACTCTTTCTTTCTTGTATTTGTGATGTTGCATTCAGCGGACATACAGTGCTGTTCAAAACATTTGCAACTAGCCCTACCATGAACTTAATCTAGGTATATCTCTCATAATAATAACTTTATTGTTTAGCTTCTACTTAAAAACTAATCGCTATGGAGTGGTATTTCCAAATTCTAATTGGGAAAATGAATGGGCTCTTATTAAAATCGATATTTCACGAAAGGTTAAGAATCGTATGATTCTACCTGTTCAAAACATTTGCAACTACCTAGCACCCTGTAATATTTTCTTCTTTAAAGACATTATTTTTTTTATTTTTTACCTGAAATAATAATAAGGACCTATAAGAAGGTGGATTAAATGTACAAATATGGCATTGTAGGAATATCGGTAAGTTCATTGCTTAATTTGGCCATAAACTGATCGCCATAGGTCTTAATGCCCTATTATACCCTCCATCATAGGATGGGGGTATATTAACTTTGTCATTCCGTTTGTAACACATCGAAATATTGCTCTAAGACCCCATAAAGTATATATATTCTGGGTCATGGTGAAATTCTGAGTCGATCTAAGCATGTCCGTCCGTCCGTCCGTCTGTTGAAATCACGCTAACTTCCGAACGAAACAAGCTATCGACTTGAAACTTGGCACAAGTAGTTGTTATCGATGTAGGTCGGACGGTATTGAAAATGGGCCATATCGGTCCACTTTTACGTATAGCCCCCATATAAAGGGACCCTCATATTTGGCTTGTGGAGCCTCTAACAGAAGCGTATTTCTTCCGATCCGGCTGAAATTTGGTATATGGTGTTGGTATATGGTCTCTAACAACCATTCAAAAATTGGTCCACATCGGTCCATAATTATATATAGCCCCCATATAAACCGATCCCCAGATTTGGCTTGCGGAGCCTAAAAGAGAAGCAAATTTCATCCGATCCGGCTGAAATTTGGTACATGGTGTTGGTGTATGGTCTCTAACAACCATGCAAAAATTGGTTCACATCGGTCCATAATTATATATAGCCCCTATATAAACCGATCCCCAGATTTGGCTTGCGGAGCCTCAAAGAGAAGAAAATTTCATCCGATCCGGCTGAAATTTGGCACATGATGTTGGTATATGGTCTCTAACAACCATGCAAAAATTGGTTCACATCGGTCCATAATTATATATAGCCCCCATATAAACCGATCCCCAGATTTGGCTTGCGGAGCCTCAAAGAGAAGCAAATTTCATCCGATCCGGCTGAAATTTGGTACATGATGTTGGTATATGGTCTCTAACAACCATGCAAAAATTGGTCCACATCGGTCCATAATTATATATAGACCCCATATAAACCGATCTCCAGATTTGTCTTGCGAAGCCTCAAAGAGGAGCAAATTGCATCCGATCCGGCTGAAATTTGGTACATAGTATTGGTATATTGTCTCTAACAACCGTGCAAAAATTGGTCCACATCTGTCCATAATTATATATGGCGCCCATATAAACCGATCCCCAGATTTGGGTTGCGGAGCCTCAAAGAGAAGCAAATTTCATCCGATCCGCCTGAAATTTGGTACATGATATTGGTATATGGTCTCTAACAACCATGCAAAAATTCGTCCACATCGGTTCATAATTATATATAGCCCCCATATAAACCGATCCCCAGATTTGGCTTGCGAAGTCTCCAAGAGAAGCAAATTTCATCCAATCCGGTTGTTATTTGGAACATGGTGTTAGTATATGATCTTTAACAACCGTGCCAGAATTGGTCCATATCGGTCCATAATTATATATAGCCCCCATATAAAACTTTCTCCAGATTTGACCTCCGGAGCCTCTTGGAGGAGCAAAATTTATCCGATCCGGTTCAAATTAGGCACGTGGTGTTAGTATATGGTCGCTAACAACCATACCAAAATTGGTCCAATCACACAAAAATTGGTCCATATCGTTTCATAATCATGGTTGCTACTAGAGCCAAAAATAATCTACCAAAATTTTATTTCTATAGAAAATTTTGTCAAAATTTTATTTCTACAGAAAATTTTGTCAAAATTTTATTTCTAGAGAAAATTTAACAAAATTTTATTCGGTTCATAATAAAATTTTCAACATTGTCAAAATTTTATTTCTATAGAAAATTTTTTCAAAGTTTTATTTCTATAGAAAATTTTGTTCAAATTTTATTCGGTTCATAATCACGGTTGCCACTCGAGCCAAAAATAATCTACCAAGATTTTATTTCTATAGAAAATTTTGTCAAAAGTTGATTTTATAGAAAATGTTGTTAAAATTTTATTTCTGTAGAAATTTTTGTCAAAATTTTCTTTCTATAGAAAAGTTTGTCAACATTTTTATTTCTATAGAAAATTTTGTGAAAATTTTATTTCTATAGAAAATTTTGTTAAAATTTTATTTCTGTAGAAAATTTTGTCAAAATTTTATGTCTACGTTGTCAAACTGAATTATATACGTATTGGATCGATTTTTTTTTTTTATTTAATATATACCACGTATGGACTTGCATACAATTTAGAAGATGGTGTTAGGAGGTTTTAAGATACCTTGCCATCGGCAAGCGTTACCGCAACTTAAGTAATTCGATTGTGGATGGCAGTGTTTAGATGAAGTTTCTACGCAATTCATGATGGAGGGTACATAAGCCTGGCCGAACTTACGGCCGTATATACTTGTTTTTGAATAATTCTATAAAATTACCAGCAATAAGCATAATCAACATAATAAAAAGTGTAATTGTACAAAAATGTCAAAAATCACTTATTTCAAAGAAAACTAGGATAGTGCGTCTTCAATTTTCACAAAAATACCTTAAATGGCCTCAGCAGCAGTGGATATATGCTATATTTTTCTAGGACTCAAAATTTAACTTGCATGGATCGGATGACATGGATGACAGAAATGTAGTACGAAGGCTGCAAGGAAAGCCTTAATCCAAGAAATACAAAAAGTGACGTCAATCATGGTGGGGCCAATATTATGGCCTGGGGCTATTTTCCTGGACAAGTTATTAGGCCGATTTATAGAGTCGAGGGTATTACGCTGTCGGAAGTCTACAAAAACATTTTGTCCCATGTAATATTGCTGTAAGCATTCCGGGAAATGCCGTCTGTATGGATTATTCAGCGCGATCATGACCTCTAGTATACATGTAACTTAGTAAAACAATGGATTTCCGATGACAAATTGCGGGTGCTTGACTAGACTGTTCAGTCGCCTAAATTAAAAGTCATAAAACAAGCTTTGGAAAGCTGTAAAACGAAAAATTGGTACGAAGTTGTTGCGAAAGACTTATGAAATCTATTTGAACCTGAACCATAGGATATCATTGACCATTTAGTCCTAACCAATGGCAAAAAGTTACGCAGAAGTAATCAAACGGCATGGCTATAGTATTAACTATTAACATTTATCGTTAAAAGTTGCAAAAACTTTAATTATTTTTAAATATATGTGACACTTAATATTAGTTGCATATGTTTTGAACAGGCGAAAACTCTCATTTACAAAACAAAAAATTATAAATTATCAAAAAAAAAAAAAATATCGTTAGTTCCATTATTTCCTTGAATCTTTAAAATTGACATAGTAAGCAACAACATTGCGTTAAAATTTTGGTTTTAATATTTTTATTTTCATTATAATTACCGTTTATTTTCAACAGGGAATGTGGTTGCAAATGTTTTGAATAGCACTGTATATGTCCTGCCTATCATTAGTTTGGACTCTAACAATGACTCCTCATTTCCTGACCACAATCCCCGGTTTCTAGTGTCCACAACGAAGGCAAAAAGTAACAAATAAATTAGTGAGCAAAGCAGAAATAAGAAACAAAAAATAAATTAGTGATGATGGTGATAAACCAACATGCATGGGTACGGGCACAACAAGCTACTTACTTATGTACATCAACCATCTCTACGTTTGTTTATCCTGGTAACTGAGGCGTTGCAGCCGGGCTTAAAGTAAAAACCAAATAACTAAAGGACAACGAATGGAGGAAATTGGAAAGTTGAAGAGATGGAGACAGATGGTTTCCATCAAATGGATGGCTAGACCAACACTTAAGTAACGGCCACAAATGCTGATGTCGGCGCTTCTACTTCTTTCACTCTAGCCACTGCAGTACAATATCAGTGTAATTGTGTAAATTGAAACTCTGAATCAGTCGCAAGGAAGTGGATGTTAGCAAATATAATATTTGATTTGAGTCAAGTACAAATGCATACATTCACCAATATAAACACACACACACACACACTCGCAAGAACACAGCTCCTACTATTTACAAGGCAACATCCTTTCATTAACAATCACATATACGTGCTCAACATGTATGCATACGGTCATAAGTGTGATACCGGATGTGAATAACTAAATCCATTTGAGTTAGATGAAATGTGAATGCTTACTCGTACCATGAATGTTGTATTATGAGATATTATTATGACAATCCACAGACTCTGTTTGTGGATTCAATTCCTACGAGGATGTGGTGAAAATGATTCATCTGACACGACACATGACACAAGTGTTTCCAACACTTTATACAAATACCCAGCAAAAACTAGGTAACCACATCTCATTACAATTACCATTACCAGGTGTAAAACTGTCATTACACGTTGCATTACATTGCGGTGAAATCCACTTTTAGTAGATTTCGAACCTAATGTGAATGGGCTAGTAGGTATATTATAACGCAATTCATGAATCCGACTCATTTAAAAAAAAAAAAAAACTATTTATTTTTATTTTAAGTGTGAAATTAATCTGATGCAATCTTATTTAGACTACACGCAGATTATTTATAATTTGATTTGTTACATTTTTGTTTATTGCTACATTATTCGTTTCTATGTTCATATTACTGCATTACTCGCTATATTTTGATCCATTGTAATCGGCAAGAGAATTTGATTGCCTGAGACAATAAGTGGCCATTTTGCAAGCTTTGTTATATTTACGATTAATTGATTACATATTAGGTGGTTATGTACTTTAAAAGACTACTTATTTTTTGGCCGAAGGTATGCCTGGGGAGAAGTACTTTCCTCTTAGGACAGGCGTATGTAATTGTAATCCGGAGCGATGTCAATTATTAAGTAGTTATTATTTTCTAAATAGGCTTACCAACAAGATTACCGGGTAATGAGAGTTTTTGCTGGGTATGACCATACACTGAAAAAAACAGTGAACCCACCAGGAAGCAAACTTTTTATTCATTTTAGAAAATTTTGAGTATTTTTAGAAATTTTTAGCTAAACAGTACTACAAGCGCTGACATCACACCGATATCACAAAAATAAGTAAATATTTTTCGACAAATTCAAGAAATTTTTTTAGACGTAAATAACTTTTTTCACTTGTTAAAGAAAATTTTGTAGTTTGAAGGAAAAAATTGGAGTTGAAAATTGCAAGAATGTCTTAAGGGACATATGAAGTTCATGATGGACGCTTTTGTAGTAAAAAATTTAAAGAAATAAAGATATAAAATAAATCTTGTTGTGCGAATATTATTCAATAAATATTATTCAAATGTTATTCAAATATTAATAATGAGCTATTTTGTGAGGAATACGAATTTAGTAAAACTTTTTACTTCATTTGTGTAAAATGTTTCCCATTTTTTAGTTCATTTATCTAACGTACGCAAAAAAAAAAAATATAGGAGTAAAGGAATCTTTCTCCAAACATAATAATTGTATGAACTAAAATATAGTTAAATTTGCTTTAGCGAAATAGAGAGTTAAATTTTTTTTAAGTGTACTCAAAGAATAACTTTCCCTTCTCAAACACCAATCAAAGATTTATTTTGGGCTTGCCTTTAAGAGCAAATGAAACAGATATATTATTATAATAATTATTAATTTAAAGGCTTTAATAACCACATGAAGGAGCGTATAAATTCACATTTGTTTCCCAATATCAAATACCTGAACTCAAATTTAAAAGTTAATTGCATATATGTCCTAGAGTATACGTTTACCCCGTCAATTACAAATCCGTATTAAAGTAAA
The DNA here is from genome assembly GCF_050003625.1 of Haematobia irritans. Classification (NCBI taxonomy): domain Eukaryota; kingdom Metazoa; phylum Arthropoda; class Insecta; order Diptera; family Muscidae; genus Haematobia; species Haematobia irritans. Next base: position 116,601,204 of record NC_134398.1, read on the forward strand.
CGGTCCCTTCCATAAGTGAGAGCCATCGTGGTGCAATGGTTAGCATGCCCGCCTTGCATACACATGGTTGTGGGTTCAAACCCAGTTTCGACCAAACATCAAAAAGCTTTTCATCGGTGGATTATCCCACCTCAGTAATGCTTCTGACATTTCTGAGTGTTTCAAAGCTTCTCTAAGTGGTTTCACTGCAATGTGGAACGCCTCTTTTATCTTTAAACCAAAGATTCAATATCTCTTTTGCATTAAATATATATTTCCAAACATACTATGCTTCAAGCATATAATTTTTTCAGAATTTGTTCAAACAAAAAATTCTTTCACAGAAAAAATATCTCCAAAATATATCATTTTAATTGGAACAATTAACTAATTAATTTTGGTGATAGTTAATTCCTGTTTCAAAACATTTGTTTGCTTGCGTCAAAATGTTTTAAATATATTTGTATAGGAATACAAATAAAAACATATGTTTGTAATTTATTTGAATTTATAAGTCGATGACGTGTACCCAACAACAACATGAACGTGTACCCAACAACCTACATTCTTATCTTCTTCATATTTTCGACAGCATTTAAAAAAAATATGTTAACAAATATCCAAGGAAAATGTATATATATATATATATATATATATATATATATATATATATATATATATATATATATATATATATATATATATATATATATATATATATATATATATATATATATATATATATATATATATATATATATATATATATATATATATATATATATATATATATATATATATATATATATATATATATATATATATATATATATATATATATATATATATATATATATATATATATATATATATATATATATATATATATATATATATATATATATATATAGTTGTTCACCTATCAATTTGAATTCAATTGTGAAACGACATGAATAATTTGAACTAAATATTTATGCATTATATCTTAAATTAAATCCGGGCTACATTTTTAGCAAACAAACTCTCAAAAACGTCCTTATATGGAGTACAATTCCCATAGATTTGACGAAAACTCTAATCCACTCAATGCCAAATAGACTCCATTTTTTTATTTCTATTTACACAGAATTAAATCCGAATTAATTTTCCTTCTATATTGTAGCCCGAAGCTCAAGCTTTAACCCTCTAATGCCCCAATTTTTTTGCCTGCTGATTAAATTTTCAATGTTAACGACACAAAAGCAAAAGAACTAAGCAAGAAAAATGTATACGGTAAAATTCAGCATATGCTTCAAATCCTCTTGAATAGCTTCAAATAAGTTTTCGCCTAAAGGCGGGCTTGGGCATTGGAGGGTTAATTATTTAATTAATTTAAGGTATAATACATATATATTTAGTTCACTTTTTTTTGCTGACTTATATTGGCGTAATTTTTGGCATACATTATTAAGATCTAATTTCATTAGACCAGTATATTCCAATTGCGTTACACACGGACGAAAAAGACTGTTTTTCATATCTTAGGGTGTAAAAACTATATGCTTGGAACTCAAATTTTTTAACACAATATTTTTAAGTGCAAGCATATAATGTTCATAAACTAGCATAACTTGTTTGAGACATATAGGTTAATATGTTAGAACATATTATGTTTGGGACATACAATTTTTGTAAATATAATGCTTGGATGCAAACATATAGTAATTTAGAAATAACCTTTCAACATATATGTGTTTAGAAACAGAGACCTAGAGAGTATGCTGCAAGTAAAAGAACGGAATTAACCAATTGACGCCTAAAAAATATATGTATACACAAAGAAAATTTCATAAAAATGTATTTCTACTAGCTTATGCCTAAGATGAAACATAATATGTTTGAACAGTACAAACAATATTTTGTTTGGACCAATCCTAATACATACACAGAAAAAAGTGAATAATTGAATCAAATACAAAAATTGTGAATTCAATTATTTTTGTATTTGATTTTCAGCTTATGACGAAAATTGTAAATCCAATTACCCAAATTGTAAGGTTGTCATAAAACTATTTTCAAATGAAGTAATATTTGCGTTGAGTATAAATGTAATTGGAATTTGTCAAAATATTCAAATGACATAGTACTCAATCCAAATACATTAGTATTTGAAGTATATAGTGTTTTCAATTACAGTCGTAATTGAACTGAGTACAATGTTTATAGAATTTTGTAACCTATACAATTACTATCGTAATTGTGTTTATTACGATGTTAATCAATACAATCTTTGTACTATATAATCTATATTAATTTAAGAAAATTATACAAATACACTCTGAAAAAAATTTTATGCATTTTATTATAAAAAAGAAATTCTGAAAATATGTATAATTGAAAATACAGCGAAGTACATGTTTGGTAGAAAAATACAGAATATTCATTATAAACGACGTATTTAACAGGCTAACGCACAAAGTTTTTGAATTATCTGTACCACCTGCTGGAATTTCCCAAATCTTCCTCATTTATATGCGATTTGTTTAGGCATCCTGCTCTTCTGTAATACAAACATCTATTCATTTCAAAGTTTCGAAAATATTTCAAAGTTTTACATGATTTTACCTTCTGTTGCTGGGAAGAAATCCTCGAAATCCCCGTTTTCGAAGTAAACACATTTTCCTCTAGGCCACATATTTTCGACAGTCGGCTTATATCCATTAATAGGGCAATTTGACGTGTACACGAACTAATTGCAAAAACAAAATAGAAAGAATGTAATTGTATATACATTCCAAAGCTTATTCGCAAGTTTTTAAACGACCCAATTCAGGATGTGTGTAAGTTTATACAACGAAAGAAATCATTTACATATTTTATTAGAGTTTTCAGCCAATTTTAAAAATTTTACGAACGTAGAAATATGTACTAAATATATTAAATTAACTTTCCATAGTAAAAAGTTTGTGCTGTGATACTTTCGTCGTGATCCCGACTAATAGTCGAAGTCACGAGAATTCTCGTGAGTCTAGAAATTGTTGTGAACCGTTAATCGTCTTTAAAAGTTCTGTTTGCGTGAACGTACATGAGTATTTCTTGAATGTGCTTGAGAGAGAGAAAGAATTCTACCAACACGTCACAGGTTAGACTCACAATGAAAATGTTCATTTTTACGAAGAGAATTCTTTCAGTGTAGTTTCCATAAAATGCGCTTGACCAAAAAAACTGGTATTTAGATAAAGGTACTTACCTGCGATAAAAATACAATATGGTGCGCCAAAAATGTTGTAAATGTTAACATTTCGAATCGCGGTACCGATACCACGGTTTATTTGCGGGTAAATTCGACCATTTTCTTAAGAAGATTCTTAATAATAACAATAAATGACATTTTATTGTTTGTATTAATTTATTTTTCGTTACGTAGCAACGTCATAAACAGTTTTATCAGGCAATTACGCATTATACTTAAATCAATAACTTTTATACTTAGTCCAATTGAACATAGTAATTGATGTGTTGTGAATTCAATTACCAGTGAATTTTGATATTTTTGTCAGTTTTTCATTCAACCAATTATTTTCATGTTTGACTTAATAAAAATCGTATTTGATATAATTTTTTCATTCAATTATGCCAATAATTGATTTTTATTTTGCTTCAGTTTTTTCTGTGTATATGCTTGAAACAGAATGCGTTGGGTGTATATGTAACAGACATGATTTTTGTGAGGGTATAGATACCACTTCCTTGGTATCACAATGGACTGTATAGTCTAAGTGAGCCTGAAATATCTGGCTGCCACTATACCTAACCTAACCCAGAATTTGATATGCAATGAAATGGCATTTAATAAACTCGTAAGGGGGGCTTGTTTAATTGTAACTTGCAAATACATTTATTCCCCGTTAAAAATCAAATTTACAGTTTTTCGTTTTCGCGTCCAAATGAATTTTCGATTGTAAAACTATTTTTTAACTCTTTCCAAGATCATTTAAAACAGAGACATTTAGCACAGGGATTATTTCCCATAAGAGTTAAATGACTGGTGAAGAATATGTTTGGTATGTAAGTTTTGTTTATTGTCATCGCTATGCGAACTCAATTTAAAACGGAAATCTCGAAATCCGTATAGTCTGGAAACTTTTTCAATATATCCTCGCATATTAACACAAAGAGACGTTTTCATTATACATTCCATTTAGTTTACTTATGTGTGTTGAGAGTGAATACCCAGCGGCGGAATCGAGAAGGACCTTACAAATTCAGGCATGTTAAATGCCTTAAATTGGAAGGAGTTGTGTTTATAAGACATGCATGTGTACTGATTTTACATTCATCGTAGGCATTCTAAAATCAGACCTGTAATTAAGCATTGCATTTCATTTACTTTTTCATTTTATACACCCGGACATTCTCTTTGCCTTCTTTATAGAAGTTGTATAGCATGGGTGTTAAAATGATGTAGCAAGAGAGTTGTCTTGTGCTCTCGTTTATAAGAGAGTGCATAATAAAAGTGCATAATAATTTTGCGGACGACAATTCACGCCATTCGTTCGTTCAGTTTTGATTTTGTGAAGTACAGACGCGTTCCTTGTTTTGTGTTTTTAAATTTGTGAAATTGTGAAAAGTTAAACTTACAGCATGGGTGTTAAAGTTATGCAGAAGGAGCTATTTAATTATAATTACAATACATTTTCAATGCCTTTCTAAGTCAATCGCTCGTTTTATAAAATCCCACTTACAAATATAAGTAGACAAGCATCTAACATAATTGGATTGCCTTCAATTTCCCAAAAAGGGCCATTATTTTTCTATAATTTCTTGAATTTAAATTCTTCCAGATCTCGACAACAAATGTGGCGAAAGAAGTCCTGACTTAAAAATTTGTATATTTTTTTTTTCTTTAATTTTATATTAATTATCTATTTATTTATCTATCTTTGAACTCGAAACTTCTTATTGTAAGTATAAATCTGAATTAAAACAATAACTATGTCTAGTAATGATAAAGTCATTCTTTTGAGAACGTATAGGGAAGACCGCCCTGTACTACAGAACACCTTCTTGACGTAGCGCTGCAACATGCCTGTAATAAGAAGGAGCGAAGGTGTGGTTTTATTTTCAGTAATTATGTAGGAATTCTTATATACACCCCTATAGAACTCCTTCTGTTTAGAGGGCTGGTGAACGCCCTTTTATGTAAGCTACAAAGAAGGCCTTGCCCTCCAATCTCATCCTATGTTAAATGGAAAGGAAGGTGTAATGTCCTAAGCAGGCCTCTGTAATGCCTAGATAGGCCTGGAAAAAGACCTTCCAAGCACATGAACTACGCCGCTGGGTATACATATGTGTGTGTATGTATGTGTAGGTTAAGGTTAAGGTGGCAGCCCGATTAAGATTCAGACTCACTTAGACTATTCAGTCCATTGTGATAAATTGTATGTGTACATGAGAGTTTAGTTTATCCAACTACAATGACAAAGATGAATTTATACGTATTATTAAATTAAATAGAAACAATACTCAGTGAAACATCTCAACACATACACATTGATAAAATCATATGGCTACGTAACTTTACATACAGAGCACATTTTATCACATATGTGATGTGATGCTTGTTACAAATATCACCGTGTCCGCAGTACCCCAGCGGGAAAATTGCGAAGTACCGCAAAAATCATGCCTTCTTAACCCATGATTTTGGGATCCTTAACACCTTCCCATATGCCTTCTTCTATCATGCATGCTAAAATGCCTTGCACTTCCTTTCAAAAAAAGGCCCGCAAACATTATTCTGTGCCTTCTTTGGGAATTGGAAAAAGAAGGGCCTACATTGTTGTTATATGAACGAAAATTCAGTTTTACAGACAGTTTTAATCAAATCTTGAATTCGTGAAATTGAATCCGTCTTTAGGTGAAAGTAAAAGCAATATTTCTTCCTTGAGAGTTAGAGAAGCAAACAAATTGTCTTTGATAGATCAGCTCCGCCCATTCTCTCTAGTAATTTTGACAATTTGTTTCACGGTATGAAATTGAAATCTTTTTAATGCGAATCGTAAAGTCCAATAGGAAAACACGAATTAACTCATTCTCATATTAAACAAGTAAGGAAAGTCTAAAGTCGGGCGGGGTCGGCTATATTATACCCTTCACCAATATGTATGCCAACACCTTCTAATTTGTTGGGAGCTATATAAAGGTTTATTTTCCCATATACAAATATATAAATATGAACCGATTTGGACATTTTTTTAAACATTTACAAAATGTCTGGACTCAAAATTTAAATAGGTTTATGACCGGGACGGACCACAATGTTAGTAAACAACAAGTAAGGAAAGTCTAAAGTCGGGCGGGGCCGACTATATTATACCCTGCACCACTTTGTAAATCCACATTTTCGACACTATGTCAACTCCGTCAAATGTGTTGGGTGATATATTTAAAGGGTTTTGTCTGAATCCATCTGAACAAAATTTATAACCTATAGACTTAAAATTTAAGTCGGTTAGTAAAAAATAATATGGGAACATTTTAATCTGAACCAATTTTGAGGCAACTTCGCAAAAGTGTATTTATGATTTATCGGTCGATAGATATGTATTAGAAATAAAAGAAAATTTGAGTCAATTTTACAAGTTTTCGACTTAGCAGTGGCGATTTTATAAGGAAAATGTGGGTATTTTGGTCATTTTTGTCAAATCGGAAAAGCATATATGGAAGCTATATACAAATCTGAACCGATTTTAACCAAGTTTGACATTCATACTTACGGCCATTTTCATGTAGCTCCGTTAGGCTTTAACTGCCAGTTAACAGAAAGTAAATTGCAAATATCTTCTCTCCGGTTAATTTTAACTGAAACAAGTAAGGAAAGTCTAAAGTCGGGCGGGGCTGACTATATTATACCCTGCACCACTTTGTAGATCTAAATTTTCGATACCATATCACATCCGCCAAATGTGTTGGGGGTATATATAAAGGTTTGTCCCAAATACATACATTTAAATATCACTCGATCTGGACAGAATTTGATATACTTCTACAAAATCTATAGACTCAAAATTTAAGTCGGCTAATGCACTAGGGTGGAACACAATGTTAGTAAAAAAATATGGGAAACATTTAAATCTGGAGCAATTTTAAGAAAACTTCGCGAAAGTTTATTTATGATTTATCGCTCGATATATGTGCATTAGAAGTTTAGGAAAATTAGAGTCATTTTTACAACTTTTCGACTAAGCAGTGGCGATTTTACAAGGAAAATGTTGGTATTTTGACCATTTTTGTCGAAATCAGAAAAACATATATATGGGAGCTATATCTAAATCTGAACCGATTTCAACCAAATTTGGCACGCATAGCTACAATGCTAATTCTACTCCCTGTGTAAAATTTCAACTAAATCGGAGTTAAAAATTGGCCTCTACGGTCATATGAGTGTAAATCGGGCGAAAGCTATATATGGGAGATATATCTAAATCTGAACCGATTTCAACCAAATTTGACACGCATAGCTACAATGCTAATTATACTCCTTGTGCAAAATTTCAACTACATCGGAGCAAAAAATTGGCCTCTGTGGTCATTTGAGTGTAAATCGGGCGAAAGCTATATATGGGAGCTATATCTAAATCTGAACCGATTTCAACCAAATTTGACACGCATAGCTATAATGCTAATTCTACTCCCTGTGCAAAATTTCAACAAAATCGGAGCAAAAACTTGGCCTCTGTGGGCAAATGAGTGTAAATCGGGCGAAAGCTATATATGAGAGCTATATCTAAATCTGAACCGATTTGGCTGATATTTTGCACGTTTTGCGAGACTCATAAAATATTCGGATGTACGGAATTTGAGGAACATCGGTTGATATACAGGCCAATTATGACCAGATCGGTGAAAAATATATATGACAGCTATATCTAAATCTGAACAGATTTTTTCCAAAATCAATAGGGATCGTCTTTGAGCCGAAACAGGACCCTATACCAAATTTTAGGACAATCGGACTTTGCACACAAAAATACATCAACAGACAGACGGACAGACAGACAGACAGAGAGACGGACATCGCTAAATCGACTCAGAATTTAATTCTAAGACGACCGGTATACTAAACGACCTTCTTGACGTTACATACAAATGCACAAACTTATTATACCCTTTACCACAGTAGTGGTGAAAGGTATAAAAATTTCGTCTGTTAAGTTCCTAACTGGTTTATGGAATATAAAGGCAAGATGGCAGCTTCGTCCATAATACGGTTTAAAAGTTGGTTAGTTAACGGAACACTAACGGAGCTTTATGAAAATGGGGGTCAGTATTTTAATTCTACTCCCTGTGCAAAATTTCACGTAAATCGGACTACAACTTTGAACTCTGTGGGAGCTATATCAAAATCTGAACCGATTTCAATTCAAATTCGCTTGCATATCCAGAACCTTAATTCTACTCAAGTAAATCGGGGTAAATCTTTGGTCTCAGTGGGTATATGAGTCGAAATCGGTCGAAAGATTTATTCGGGAGCTATATCTAAATCTGAACCGATTTCAACCAAATTTGGCACACTTACCGATACTATTAAACGCACTCCTTGTGCAAAATTTGAAGCAAATCAGGGTAAAACTCTGACTTTTGAGGCCATATAAGTCCAAATCGGACGAAAAATATATATGTGAGCTAAATCTAATAATTTTGCATATTTGACGAGAGCCACCAAATATTCGGCCTTGCGAAATTTTAAGAAAATACGTTGATAAATACGTCAATTATGGCCATATCGGTGATAAATATATATGACAGCTATATCTAAATCTGAATAGAAACCAATAGCGATTGTCTTTGAGCCATGGTAAAACTCTGTGCGAAATTTGACGACGATCGGACTTAAACTGCGACCTGTACTTTGCACACAAAATTACATATATAGACAGACAGACGGACATACAGACGGACATCGCTACATCGACTCAGAATTTAATTCTAAGACGACCGGTATACTAAACGACCTTCTTGACGTTACATACAAATGCACAAACTTATTATACCCTTTACCACAGTAGTGGTGAAGGGTATAAAAACGAACTAAAAATAAAGGACAAAAACATTGGCATTTCATTCTATTTTTTGGAATCGTACGAAAATGTTCTTTTGCTTTAGTTCATATGGAATTTATGTGTACGGTCATTGAACTTTATGCCCACGTTTAGTTTATAAAATGTTTGAGACATACTTACAAAAAACGAAAATTTCATTGGGATATGGAAAATTTCGAAAAAAATAAATAAATTTAACTACAAACAAGTAATTGTTGTGCAATAAAAATAGGTTAAATTTAGCGTTCGGTTAACTACGGATTTTTTTCGGTGTAGTAATATCATTTTTTCATTTTCCCCTAATCAAGTATATATATACTGTATATAGTCGGAAATAGATATTTTGTTGTGCTACGCACGGAATGACAATTTTATTATACCCCCAATACCATTCTGTGACGTCAGGTATAAAAAGATCTCATTCTCATTCTTTGTTGGCTGCCAAGCTATTAATTTGCTTATGTCTAGTTACTCCTAACTTTGGCCTTATAGAAGATATTCTCTGTAACATATAAAAGATCCGATACCCATTATACGTTCACTTCCAACAGAAGGGAACGCGGAATGACCTCACGTGTAGCTTAAGTTTACCTTTTGGTGCCCACATCACATAAATGTGTCATAGGCCAGTGGATGAGTGTAGGACTATCAATAACGAGGACCCCGGTTCAAATCCCGACGGAGCAGAAAAATAAAAATACACTTGAGGTAAATATTAAAATCACAAAAGTAAGATAAATTGTATAGGAAAAGTAAGTCAAATTAAATTGTAATGTAAAAGGTATGAGGGCAAATGTTCAGTTCATAGACAACCTTGCTTTCAAAATATTTATTTATACACGCTTTCTTTTATGCCTTCCTGTCCAGGCCTTTTTGAGGGCCTTCTTTGGAAGGCATGATTTTTGTACTTAGTATAAAGGCCTGATAACATGGCATCGACGACATCACCTCTAGAAGGCATACGAATAGAAGCGAGAGACAAGGCCTTGGTCTCCAATCCAATCCAATGTTATTTTGAAATGAACACGTAATGCAGCGCCCAGGCCTTATAGCTACCCGGACAACACTTCCATCATCGATTCCACGTCGCTTCCATTTCCCGCTGGGTAGACCATCTCTCTTTCTCTGTCCTTAACAACACACAAACACCGACTATGTCCCAGCGGGAAATGGAAGCGACGTGGAATCGATGATGGAAGTGTTGTCCGGGTAGCTATAAGGCCTGGGCGCTGCATTACGTGTTCATTTCAAAATAACATTGGATTGGATTGGAGACCAAGGCCTTGTCTCTCGCTTCTATTCGTATGCCTTCTAGAGGTGATGTCGTCGATGCCATGTTATCAGGCCTTTATACTAAGTACAAAAATCATGCCTTCCAAAGAAGGCCCTCAAAAAGGCCTGGACAGGAAGGCATAAAAGAAAGCGTGTATAAATAAATATTTTGAAAGCAAGGTTGTCTATGAACTGAACATTTGCCCTCATACCTTTTACATTACAATTTAATTTGACTTACTTTTCCTATACAATTTATCTTACTTTTGTGATTTTAATATTTACCTCAAGTGTATTTTTATTTTTCTGCTCCGTCGGGATTTGAACCGGGGTCCTCGTTATTGATAGTCCTACACTCATCCACTGGCCTATGACACATTTAAGTGATGTGGGCACCAAAAGGTAAACTTAAGCTACACGTGAGGTCATTCCGCGTTCCATTCCGTTGGAAGTGAACGTATAATGGGTATCGGATCTTTTATATGTTACAGAGAATGCCTTCTAGAAGGCCAAAGTTAGGAGTAACTAGAAATAAGTAAATTAATAGCTTGGCAGCCAACAAAGAATGAGTATGAAATCCTTTTTATACCTGACGTCACAGAATGGTATTGGGGGTATAATAAATTTGTCATTCCGTGCGTAGCACAACAAAATATCTATTTCCGACTATATACAGTGTATATGTTAACACAGTCAACCAGAAATTAACATAATCAAGACCATGCTGTGTGCGAAACTGCATGGGTAACCCAATATCCCACAAAATTCACCATCGACAGCAAAGTCATCAGCACACAGCAGTCAACCGCTGACTTTGCACTTTGATAGAAATAAGAATACCATCTAAATGCATGTGTCCAAAAAGAAACGAAAGCATCTAAGTCTAGCTATAAGAAATCATGTTTTTAGCTTCAGTTCGGATTTTGTATTAATAAAGAAAAGATTAAAATTAAATGAAACCGTAACTCAAACCAAGCCGATGACGCTGGTAAAGAATAAATAAAATAAAGAAAGAACTAAAATATTATTACTTATATATACTTGATTAGGGGAAAATGAAAAGACGATATTACTACACCGAAAAAATCCGTAGTTAACCGAACGCTTAATTTAACTTATTTTTATTGCACAATAATTATTGATAACTATTGATTATTTGTTTGTAGTTAAATTTATTTTTTTCGAAATTTTCCACATCCCAATGAAATTTTCGTTTTTTGTACGTATGTCTCAACCATTTTATAAATTCCATATGAACTATAGCAAGCATAAATTCCATATGAACTAAAGCAAAAGAAAATTTTCGTATGATTCCAATTCCAGGGTATAATAAGTTTGTGCATTTGTATGTTTAGTATACCGGTCGTCTTAGAATTAAATTCTGAGTCGATTTAGCGATGTCCGTCTATCTGTCTGTATATGTAATTTTGTGTGAAAAGTACAGGTCGCAGTTTAAGTCCGATCGTCCTCAAATTTGGCACAGAGTTTTACCTTGGCTCAAAGACAATCGCTATTGATTTCGGTTCAGATTTAGGTATAGCTGCCATATATATTTATCACCGATATGGCCATAATTGACGTATTTATCAACGTATTCGCAAGGCCGAATATTTGGGGGCTCTCGTCAAATATGCAAAATTATTAGATATAGCTCCCATATATATCTTTCGTCCGATTTGGACTTATATGGCCCCAAAAGCCAGAGTTTTACCCTGATTTGCTTCAAATTTTGCACAAGGAGTATTTAATAGTATTGTTAATTATACCAAATTTAGTTTAAATCGGTTCAGATTTAGATATAGCTCCCGAATATATCTTTCGACCTATTTCGACTCATATACCCACAGAGACCAAAGAGTTACCCCGATTTACTTGAAACTTTGCACAGGGAGTAGAATTAAGGTTCTGGATATGCGAGCGAATTTTAATTGAAATCGGTTCAGATTTTGATATAGCTCCCATATATCTTTCGCCCGATTTTCCGTCATATGACCACAGAGTTCAAAGTTGTAGTCCGATTTACGTGAAATTTTGCACAGGGAGTAGAATTAAAATAATAACTCCCATTTTCATGAAGCTCCGTTAGTGATCCGTTAAACCGTAGTATGGCCATAGCTGCAATCTTGCCTATATATTCCATATGTCAGTTAGAAACATATCTATCGACCGATAAATCATAATTACACATTTGCGAAGTTGCCTCAAAATTGGTTCAGATTAAAATGTTTCCCATATTTTTTTACTAACATAGTGTACCATCCCAGGGCATTAGCCGACTTAAATTTTAAGTCTATAGGTTATAAATTTTGTTCAGATGGAGTCAGACAAAAACCTTCATATATAGCGCCCAACACATTTGACGGATTTGATATAGAGTCGAAAATGTGGATTTACAAAGTGGTGCAGAGTATAATAGAGTCGGCCCCACCCGACTTTAGACTTTCCTTACTTGTTTTTTACTAACACTGTTGTCCGTCCGTGTCATAAACCAATTTAAATTTTGAGTCTAAACATTTTGTGAATTTTTAAAAAAAATGCCCAAATCGGTTGATATTTATATATTTGTATATGGGAAAATAACATAAACCTTTATATAGCTCCTAACAAATTTGAAGGTGTTAAGATATTGGTATACTTAGTGGTGAAGGGTATAATATAGCCCGCCCCGCCCGACTTTAGACTTTCCTTACTTGTTTAATATGAGAATTCGTGTTTTCCTATTGGACTTTACGATTCGCATTAAAAAAGATTTCAATTTCATACCGTGAAACAAGTTGTCAAAATTACTAGAGAGAATGGGCGAGCTGATCTATCAAAGACAATTTGTTTGCTTCTTTAACTCCAAGGAAGAAATATTGCTTTCACCTAAAGTCAGATTCAATTTCACGAATTAAAGATTTGATTAAAACTGTCTGTAAAACTGAATTTTCGTTCTTATAACAACAATGTAGGTCCTTCTTTTTCCAATTCCCAAAGAAGGCACAGAATAATGTGTGCGGGCATTTTTTAGAAAGGAAGTGCAAGGCATTATAGAATGCATGATAGGAGAAGGCATATGGGAAGGTGTCAAGGATCCCAAAATCATGGGCTAAGAAGGTATGATTTTTGCGGTACTTCGCAATTTTCCCGCTGGGTATGTCATTTTGAAACGGAAGCCCATGACGGAAATGTGGTATGCAAAGCAAAGAGCTTGCCCTTCATCCATCTGGTGTATAGACAATCACACACACCACACATACACCCATGTACAGAAACCATTCGCCATTGATGCTACAGAGGTACGTTATAAATAATATCCTTTTGTATGCTATTGCTATTCAAAGAGTTTCTATGGCAAGTATTTGAATGAAAAAAAAACAGGATTATAACAGAGTGAAAAAAGTAAAAACTGTAGCATCAATTCCGGACACTGACGCAGCAACCATAGTAACAAAGCACTTCAAATGATGCCCTCTTCGTCATCCATTTGGCCGTGTTGGTTTAATGTCGCAACAACATGAGTTTGGGCGAGTTAAACGAGTATTCCAAACAAATGATTCTGTTGAAGGTTTTCCCAATGTCAACTGTCATCAGTTTCATTGACGAAATAATGAATATAAGCCAAATGATTGGAATTATTAACTAGTGATGTGCCCTCGTGTATTTTGCAAATATTTCTATTAATTGAACAGGCGAAACAAAAATGTTAAATTCCAATGACTAGTTGGATAGTTGATATCGTTGCTCCATCTACTCCTGTTTACATTTAAAAGTATTAAACTAGCATTTTAGCGCCGTAAATAATTACTTTCCATATTAGTGGAAAATAAAATGCATTTTTATAAACTTTTTCAACAATAAACGAAAAATAAGCAATTTTGAGACCATTTTTTATACCCTAAACCACATAGTGGTCAGGGTATAATAAGTTTGATCTGCCAAAAAATGTGCCTACCAGAAATATTCAGGTATATTATGGATTTCCCTTCAAATGGATTTCACCTTCCACTTTGATTTCCCCCCAAAAATGTTTGGTTGTTCTTGGTTTCCCGTGAAACAAGATTTTTCGAAATCTCTTGCCGAAAAATTAAAGTCTGCAAATCATATGATTTTCAGAGGAAAATATAAACATATATAATCACGTATGTGGTACAATTCTTTTTTTTTCTAAGTTTGTGGCAAACTGTTAAGGAAATGCAAAGAAACTCATGTGCTGCAATCTAAAGAAAGACTACTGAGTTGTAAAATATTTATAAAAATCATGAAATCGTTCTTACGTTTTTGGCCAATTATCTTTTGTTTACTATTTAAGAGTTCAGAGCAAAGCTCCAAATTTGAGGAACTACGACCGAAATAAATATTGATATTAAAATCTATTGCAAAAATATTTTATGAATTTTCATCGTCTGAAAAATTCAAAATTGCGAATTATTTTGTTTATTATTAATTTAATATTTTATTATTAATGACTGACTCTTACGTGCGACGCTTTGCAGAAGTTAAGTTACCCAATCGTTTATAGCATTTCTATTATAAAAAATATTGTTTTAATTTGTCTTGTCTGGTTAAAAAATGTGTTTGTTTTTATTTAATATATTAATTTAATAAGCATAATCATATTCATACACACTTCGTTGTAATCTAAAAATCATTAACACACATATTTTCAATTACAAAAGTTTCAATGCGTTTTCACAAAATATTGGAACACTGTCGTTTCGAATATACATAAAATCAGCTGCTTTTAGCAATCACCATTTTTTTGCAATAAGTGAAAAGGGAATCTTGGACAATTTGCGATATTTATTTATTTTATCACCCAATATTTATCACGCATATAGAAAACATATGAAAAAATTTTAAATAATAGATTTACTTCGGTTTCAAATCCTTTTTTTTTAAATAAGAAAGATTCCATTAAAAAAAATCCGTGACAATTTTTCCCGTCTGTGAGGGGAAAAGTAGTTCAGAGAACAACCCCTACGGGAAAAATTCCCCGCAAACCTCTCATGTGAAACCCAGAACATACCCGATTGATTTTAGACCCCATAAAATATATACATATCGACTCAGAATCACTTCCTGAGTCGATCTAGCGCTTAGTGTTCGTCCGTCTGTCCATGTATTTGTTGTTCACAGGATTCGGTCGCAATTTTTAACCGATTTTGATGAAATTTGGTACAGGGTGTTTTTTTGGCTCCCATACACACAAAAAAATTTCACGAAAATTTTTCCAATTAAAATTTTAATTGAGTTTTAAAAAATATTCAATTAGAAATTTAATTGATTCAACAAATTTTTTTAATTGAAACAAAAATCAATCACAAAAATAATAGTATCAATTAATTTTTTAATTGGATCAATTAACTTTTTAATTGACCTTCAATTAATTTTTTGATTGATACTATCATTTCTGTGATTGAAGACATTTCAATTAAAAATTAATTGGACCAATTAATTTCGTGATTGAATCAGAAAATTTTGTTTTTGTGTGTATATTTGCATCGCCCGATTTCGACAAATGGGGTCACGTTGCACTTTTTTACCAACCGATCGTCGTCAAATTTGGCACAAAGTAATATTCCGCATCACCCTTTAAGTCTGCAAAATTTTATCGAAATCGGTTCAGATTTAGATATATCTCTCATATATATGTATCGCTCGATTTTGCCAAATTAGGTAATAAAACCCTTATTTATTACTCAAACTTTGCTTAGTCTAATATTTTATAGTACTAACAACATGTGTAAAAATCATTGAAATCGGTTCAGATTTAGATATAGCTCCCATATGTATGTATCGCCCGATTTTGCCAAATTGGGCCGTAAAACTTATTATCAACCGATTGTACTCAAATTTGGCTAAATGTAATTTTCTATAGCACTAACTGTATGTGCAAAATTTCATCGAAATCGATTCAGATTTAGATATAACTAGCACCAATATATATGTATCGCCCGATTTTGCCAAAGTTGGTCCTAATTTCTTTATTTTTGACCATAGAGGCCTCATTTATTAACTGATCGTACTCAAATTTTGCAGAAGGTAACCGTCTGTGGTATCAATCATACCTGCCAAATATTATACAAATTGGTTGAGATTTACATACAGCTCCCATATATATGCATCGCTCGATTTTCCTAAATTTTGCCATAATACTCTTATTTATTAAACAATGTTACTAAAATTTCAAATTTAGATGTATTAGCCGATAGTATTTAGACTTACATGTAGCTCTTACAAAATTAAATTGCCCGATTTTTCAAATTTGGATTTATTACCAACAACTAATTGAGCAATTCTCTCTTTTTATACCTTCCACCATAGGATGGGGGGTATATTAACTTTGTCATTCCGTTTGTAACACATCGAAATATTGCTCTAAGACCCCATAAAGTATATATATTCTGGGTCGTGGTGAAATTCTGAGTCGATCTGAGCATGTCCGTCCGTCCGTCCGTCCGTCTGTTGAAATCACGCTAACTTCCGAACGAAACAAGCTATCGACTTGAAACTTGGCACAAGTAGTTGTTATTGATGTAGGTCAGATGGTATTGCAAATGGGCCATATCGGTCCACTTTTACGTATAGCCCTCATATAAACGGACCCCCAAATTTGGCTTGCGAGGCCTCTAAGAGAGGCAACTTTCATCGGATCCGGCTGAAATTTGGCACATGGTGTTAGTATATCATCTCTAACAACCATGCAAAAATTGGTCCACATCGGTCCATAATTATATATAGCCCCCATATAAACCGATCCCCCGATTTGGCTTGCGAGGCCTCTAAGAGAAGCAAATTTCATCCGATCCAGCTGAAATTTGGTACATGGTGTTAGTATGTGGTCTCTAACAATCATGCAAATATTGGTCCACATCGGTCCATACTTATATATAGCCCCCATATAAACCGATCCCCCGATTTGGCTTGCGAGGCCTCTAAGAGAAGCAAATTTCATCCGATCCGACTGAAATTTGGTACATGGTGTTAGTATGTGGTCTCTAACAACCATGCGAAAATTGGTCCACATCGGTCCATAATTATATATAGCCCCCATATAAACCGATCACCAGATTTGACCTCCGGAGCCTCTTGGAAGACCAAAATTCATCTGATTCAGTTGAAATTTGGTACGTGGTGTTAATATATGGCCTCAAACTCCCATGCACAAATTGGTCGAAATCGGTCCTTAATTATATATAGCCCCCATATAAACCGATCCCCAGATTTGACCTCCGGAGCCCCTTGGAAGAGCAAAATTCATCCGATTCGGTTGAAATTTGGTACGTGATGTTAGTATATGGTATCCAACAACCATGCAGGAATTGGTTCATATCAGTCCATAATTATATATAGCACCCATATAAACCGATCCTCAGATTTAACCTCCGGTGCCTTTTGGAGAAGCAAAATTCATCCGATCTGGTTGAAATTTTGTACGTGGTGGTAGTATATGATATTTAACAGCCATGCCAAAAGTGGTCCATATCAGTCCATAATCATATATAGCCCCCATATAAACCGATCCCGCGATTTGGTTTTGGAGCCTCTTGGAGGAGCAAATTTCATCCGAGTCAGTTGAAATTTGGTACATTGTGCTAGTATATGCCCGTTAACAACCATGCCTAACTAGGTCCATATCGGTCTATACACTGAAAAAAATATTGTCGTGAGGTCAAAGATTTCATGTCTTTAAAATACGAATACAAATTTTGCTTAGCATAGAAGACGCATTTCTCTAAAATAAAGTTATTTTCCTTGTCCAAAAGTCGCTAAACTTTTCATTGAAGTCGTATTGTCCTTATAATTAAGTGTTTTGACTTAAAAATGGGTATCTTAACATGAAAGAAAATATTTATAGGCTAAGGTCAACTTGACTTTAATAATTCAGAAAAATTCTTTAAATTTAATGAAATTGTCTTTAAATTTGTTGTCTTTTGGATCTTGACTACAAAGCAAAAAATCGTTCAAATATAGGACATGTTTTTCAAAACTTTATTTTAAAGAAGTTTTTTACTTCAAATATAGCATAATTTCTACTGGAAGTCGAGTCCTAATTTGGAAAATAAAGTTGCCGTTAACTCGTTTTTAAAGGACTTTGATAGCATATGAAGAAAAAAAGCTGAGAAAGCGAAAAAATTAAAATTTGCTTCCTAGAAGCAAGTACACAAAACCTAAATTTAAAAGAGAATTGTGTCTTAAAAGTATCCTTACTTGTATTCACCGCTTCTTTGGCTC
Source organism: Haematobia irritans (assembly GCF_050003625.1). Taxonomy (NCBI): domain Eukaryota; kingdom Metazoa; phylum Arthropoda; class Insecta; order Diptera; family Muscidae; genus Haematobia; species Haematobia irritans. The sequence continues at coordinate 116,619,755 of NC_134398.1, forward strand.
GGAATCAATACCAAATTTTTTAAAGTAAAGACAAAATCTTTGGAACCGAGTATGCTTTTTTTTCAGTGTAGTTATATATAGCCCTCAGATAAATCGATCCCCAATCACACAAAAATTGGTCCATATCAAGTTCATAATTGTATATAGCCCCCATATAAGCGAGCCCCATATTTAATAAGTAATTATTTGTAGACTTACCTACACATTTTTTGTCTAATATATACCACGTATGGAATAACTCACCATTTAGAAAACGATTTAAGATACCACAGCCCAAGTAATTCGATTGTGGATGATAGTCTTTCGTAGAAGTTTCTACGCAATCCATGGTGGGGGGTACATAAGATTCGGCCTGGCCGAACTTACGGCCGTTTATACTTGTTTCAATAATATACTCATTATTAGTAGCATACTAACTCTGTGGTGCAAAATCAACTATAGCTCCTAATATCGGACATTTCTATTCAGCTTGTGACAAGACTTCCATAAACATGTACCCTTTTTTTAAATACGAAAATGCAAATCTATACCATTGATACCCCAATGTCTACTAATTCAGTATGGATGGTTTAGGGTATGATATAGTCGGCTCCGCCCGACTTTGTACTTTACTCAATTGTTTTAAAATAAGTCTTTCTCCCAAACGAAATTTAGACATTTGCATTTCGCAGTAAGAAAGTTTGTTTGGAAGGAATATATATATATATATATATATATATATATATATATATATATATATATATATATATATATATATATATATATATATATATATATATATATATATATATATATATATATATATATATATATATATATATATATATATATATATATATATATATATATATATATATATATATATATATATATATATATATATATATATATATATATATATATATATATATTTATATATATATATATATATATATATATATATATATATATATATATATATATATATATATATATATATATATATATATATATATATATATATATATATATATATATATATATATATATATATATATATATATATATATATATATATATATATATATATATATATATACTTGGATTATCTTACAGAATGCAAAAACAATTTCATAAAGACTACCTCAAAAAAAATCTGGCTAATTGCATTTTCCCTCACATCTTTCTCATTTCCACGAGGTGTTTTAGTTCTTAGCACCTTTTTCTGTAATACAAACAATGTAGAAGAATATATTCGATTTAATATTTTTATACCCTAAACCACATAGTGGTCAGAAATATTGATTTAAGACCCCATAAAATATATACCGATCGACTCAGAATCACCTCCTGAGTCGATCTAGCGCTTGGTGTCCGTCCGTCTGTCCATGCATTTGTTGTTCGCAGGATTCCGGTCGCAATTATTAACCGATTTCCATACATTTCAAACTTTACAGGATATGAATATAATTTCATAAATACTCGTACTAACATACAGTTTAGAAGTCAACACATTATCCACTGGGCTACGTAGCTGTTATCAACGCACAAACAACCCATACAGTCAATTAGTTATATTTATAGAGCATAGTTCTGGGAGCCCACAAGCCTATGTAAAGAAATTTTATATAAAAGAAACATAACCTTCAGTCGGTCCTTTTTTACAAACGATCTAGCAAATACAACTTTTGGAAACGGTAATAATGTAATGTTACACATATTTATTCTAAAAATTTTGTAAGATTTCGAAAGAATGTTGGGCATTACATAAATATTGCACAACAGTGGATCCTGTATGCCCTCAGGTAACCGTGCAGATTAGGTATAGTGACAGAAAAATTTTTTTGCGTGCAAAATTTTTTATCCGATACTCTATTTAGCTGAAAATCTGAGGTTATTGTAGACCTGTTAACAAACGGGGCTATTTTTATCTGAGGTTTCCAAAATATGGAATCTGAAGCTTTTTAAATCCATAGGAATTGTAATGTTCAACTAATTCGGTCGAGTCCATCGGACACACTTTTCCTTGAAGTCGGTACCTCAAGGATGCCTTTAACATTGGACAAAGATAGCAAGAGAAGATGACATTAAGAATTGCACTTTTAATACTAAACCAAAAGGGATGGGAGCCAATGAGCACTAGCAAATTTGTAGGGAGTTATTATCAAGATTTATATATTCCCATATACAAATATTTATATCTGAAACGATTTGGAGACAATTTTTTGTACTTCTACAAAATCGCTAGAATTAAAAATTAAATCGGCTAACACCCTGGGATGAAACACAATGTTAGTGAAAAACAAGTAAGGAAAGTCTAAAGTCGGGCGTGGCCGACTATATTATACCCTGCACCACTTTGTAGATCTAAATTTTCGATACCATATCACGTCCGTCAAATGTGTTGGGGGCTATATATAAAGGTTTGTCCCAAATACATACATTTAAATATCATTCGATCTGGACAGAATTTGATAGACTTCTCCAAAATCTATAGACTCAAAATTTAAGTCGGCTAATGCACTAGGGTGGAACACAATGTTAGTAAAAAAGAATATGGGAAACATTTAAATCTGAAGCAATTTTAAGGAAACTTCGCAAAAGTTTATTTATGATTTATCGCTCGATATATATGTATTAGAAGTTTAGGAAAATTAGAGTCATTTTTACAACTTTTCGAGTAAGCAGTGGCGATTTAACAGGGAAAATGTTGGTATTTTGACCATTTTTGTCGAAATCAGAAAAACATATATATGGGAGCTAAATCTAAATCTGAACCAATGTCAACCAAATTTGGCACGCATAGCTACAACACAGAAAAAAATATCACCAAAATATTTCCAATTAAAAAGTTAATTGAAGTTGAAAATGTTTTCAATTAATAAATTAATTGATACAATTAACTTTTTAATCATGATAGAAACATTAAGTTAATTAAGCCAATGATTGAAAATTTTAAAATTTTTAATTAAAAAATTAATTGATACAATTAACTTTTTAATCAAATTCGGAAGACTAATTCAGTTAAAAAAAGTGCTGATTTTTTTTTAAATGTTTAATTAAAAATGTGTTTCAAACAATCATTTGTTAATCCAAATAAAAACTTTAAGTCAATTCAGAAAGTAATTAAAAATAGTTACCTTTTTTAATTAATAAATTAATTGAGTTTTGCAATCAACATCAATTAAAGTTTTAATTGAATCAATAAAAAAATTAATTGAAATTTGCTGAAAAAATCAATTAATTCTTTAATCAAGAATTTTTTCTATGCCCAATTAAAACTGTGATTGATACTATCATTTTCGTGATTGAAGACAATTCAATTAAAAAATTAATTGGATCAATTAATTTGGTGATTGAATCAGAAAAATTTTTTTTTGTGTGAATGGAGTTATAAATTGGCCTCTGTGGTCATATGAGTGTAAATCGGGCGAAAGCTATATATGGGAGATATATCTAAATCTGAACCGATTTCAACCCAATTTGGCACGTATAGCCACAATGCTAATACTACTCCCTGTGCAACATTTCAACTAAAGCGAAGTTAAAAATTGGCCTTGTGGTCATATGAGTGTAAATCGGGCGAAAGCTATATATGGGAGATATATCTAAATCTGAACCGATTTCAACCCAATTTGGCACGTGTAGCCACAGTGCTAATTCTACTCCCTGTGCAAAATTTCAACTAAATCGGAGTTAAAAATTGGCCTCTGTGGTCATATGAGTGTAAATCGGGCGAAAGCTATATATGGGAGCTGTATCTAAATCTGAACCGATTTCAACCAAATTTGGCACGCATAGCTACAATGCTAATTATACTCCCTGTGCAAAATTTCAACTAAATCGGAGCAAAAAATTGGCCTCTGTGGTCTTTTGAGTGTAAATCGGGCGAAAGCTATATATGGGAGCTATATCTAAATCTGAACCGATTTCAACCAAATTTGGCACGCATAGCTACAATGCTAATTCTCCTCCCTGTGCAAAATTTCAACTAAAGCGGAGTTAAAAATTGGCCTTGTGGTCATATGAGTGTAAATCGGGCGAAAGCTATATATGGGAGATATATCTAAATCTGAACCGATTTCAACCCAATTTGGCACGTGTAGCCACAGTGCTAATTCTACTCCCTGTGCAAAATTTCAACTAAATCGGAGTTAAAAATTGGCCTCTGTGGTCATATGAGTGTAAATCGGGCGAAAGCTATATATGGGAGCTGTATCTAAATCTGAACCGATTTCAACCAAATTTGGCACGCATAGCTACAATGCTAATTATACTCCCTGTGCAAAATTTCAACTAAATCGGAGCAAAAAATTGGCCTCTGTGGTCTTTTGAGTGTAAATCGGGCGAAAGCTATATATGGGAGCTATATCTAAATCTGAACCGATTTCAACCAAATTTGGCACGCATAGCTACAATGCTAATTCTACTCCCTGTGCAAAATTTCAACTAAATCGGAGCAAAAAATTGGCCTCTGTGGGCACATGAGTGATTGAAATCAAAAAAAAAAAAATTTGATTTCAATCACGAAAATCGCGGATTCAATAATTTTTTAATTGAAATGTCTTCAATCACGAAAATGATAGTATCAATCACCCATTTTGATTGAAACCCAACACGATTTTTATTTAAAAATTTAATTGACTTTTGTCACGGAATCAATTAATTGTGTGATTGAATCAATTAAAAATGTGATTGATTTTTAACATAAAATTCAATCACAGTTTTAATTGAATCAATTAAAATTTTAATTAATTTCGCGACAAAAATCAATCAACTATTTGATTCATTCAAATAAATAATTAATTGAAATTGGCTATACATTTCGATCAAAAAATTTATATATTGCGACCCCAAAATCGTATTTAGTTGTTATACCCTCCATCATAGGATGGGGGTATATTAACTTTGTCATTCCGTTTGTAACACATCGAAATATTGCTCTAAGACCCCATAAAGTATATATATTCTGGGTCGTGGTGAAATTCTGAGTCGATCTAAGCATGTCCGTCCGTACGTCCGTCCGTCCGTCCGTCTGTTGAAATCACGCTAACTTCCGAACGAAACAAGCTATCGACTTGAAACTTGGCACAAGTAGTTGTTATCGATGTAGGTCGGATGGTATTGAAAATGGGCCATATCGGTCCACTTTTACGTATAGCCCCCATATAAAGGGACCCTCTAAGAGAAGCTTGTGGAGCCTCTAAGAGAAGCATATTTCATCCGATCCGGCTGAAATTTGGTACATGGTGTTGGTATATGGTCTATAACAACCATGCAAAAATTGGTCCACATCGGTCCATAATTATATATAGCCCCCATATAAACCGATCCCCAGATTTGGCTTGCGGTGCCTCAAAGAGAAGAAAATTTCATCCGATCCAACTGAAATTTGGTACATGATGTTGGTATATGGTATCTAACAACCATGTTAAAAATTGGTCCATATCGGCCCTTAATTATATATAGCCCCCATATAAACCGATCCCCAGATTTGGCTTGTGGAGCCTCTACGAGAAGCATATTTCATCCGATCCGGCTGAAATTTGGTACATGGTGTTGGTATATAGTCTCTAACAACCATGCAAAAATTGGTCCACATCGGTTCATATTTATATATAGTCCCCATATAAACCGATCCCCAGATTTGGCTTGCGAAGTCTCCAAGAGAAGCAAATTTCATCCAAGCTGGTTGTAATTTGAAACATGGTGTTAGTATATGATCTTTAACAACCGTGCCAGAATTGGTCCATATCGGTCCATAATTATATATAGCCCCCATATAAAACGTTCTCCAGATTTGACCTCCGGAGCCTCTTGGAGGAGCAAAATTCATCCGATCCGGTTCAAATTAGGAACGTGGTGTTAGTATATGGTCTCTAACAACCATACCAAAATTGGTCCAAACACACAAAAATTGGTCCATATCGGTTCATAATCATGGTTGCCACTAGAGCCAAAAATAATCTACCTAAATTTTATTTCTATAGAAAATTTTGTCAAAATTTTATTTCTTTAGAAAATGTTTTCGAAATTTTATTTCTAGAGAAAATTTTGTTAAAATTGTATACGGTTCATAATAACATTTTCATCATTTTCAAAATTTTATTTCTATAGAAAATTTTGTCAAAATTTTATTTCTATAGAAAATTTTGTTCAAATTTTATTCGGTTCATAATCATGGTTGCCTCTCGAGCCACAAATAATCTACCAAGATTTTATTTCTATAGAAAATTTTGTCAAAAGTTTATTTTAGCTTAAAACCATACATTGACTAAACTACAAGAGTAGCTTAACCAACAGAGGAAAAGAATGTTTGTCAAATTTATTTGGGCAAAGCCCTATAGACTGCAAGATGGTTGGATGGACGCACGTTTCGGAATTACCACATTCCTCATCAGCATCCTCTACTTGCAGCAAAACTATCAACCAATTATCAGAATAAATTCAGGCAGTTTATTAAACCCAACAAAAACCACACTTGAACCCTCCGAAAAAAGGTTTTACATTGATAGCCGGCTTATGCCGAAATAAATTCGAAACAAACATATCTCTTTTCCTATGCCACTGTCAAATCATCGATTTGAATTCACATGGCTGGGTTTATTTTGAGCGTGCCTCCTCTTCTTTTTCATTTGTTTTGTTTTGTTATTGTTGGTTTTGTTCTTTAAGCATTGTTGTTGTTTTTTATTTCAGCTTAAAACCATACATTGACTAAACTACAAGAGTAGCTTAACCAACAGAGGAAAAGAATGTTTGTCAAATTTATTTGGGCAAAGCCCTATAGACTGCAAGATGGTTGGATGGACGCACGTTTCGGAATTACCACATTCCTCATCAGCATCCTCTACTTGCAGCAAAACTATCAACCAATTATCAGAATAAATTCAGGCAGTTTATTAAACCCAACAAAAACCACACTTGAACAAAAACCACACTTGAATTCAGGCAGTGGGTTTAATAAACTGCCTGAATTTATTCTGATAATTGGTTGATAGTTTTGCTGCAAGTAGAGGATGCTGATGAGGAATGTGGTAATTCCGAAACGTGCGTCCATCCAACCATCTTGCAGTCTATAGGGCTTTGCCCAAATAAATTTGACAAACATTCTTTTCCTCTGTTGGTTAAGCTACTCTTGTAGTTTAGTCAATGTATGGTTTTAAGCTGAAATAAAAAACAACAACAATGCTTAAAGAACAAAACCAACAATAACAAAACAAATAAAAGTTTATTTCTATAGAAAATTTTGTTAAAGTTTTATTTCTGTAGAAATTTTTGTCAAAATTTTGTTTCTATAGAATATTTTGTCAAAATTTTTATTTCTATCGAAAATTTTGTGAAAATTTTATGTCTACTTTGTCAAACTGAATTATATACGTATTGGATCGATCTTTTTTGATTTAATATATACCACGTATGGACTTACATACAATTTAGAAGATGGTGTTAGGAGGTTTTAAGATACATTGCCATCGGCAAGCGTTACCGCAACTTAAGTAATTCGATTGTGGATGGCAGTGTTTAGAAGAAGTTTCTACGCAATCCATGATGGAGGGTACATAAGCTTCGGCCTGGCCGAACTTACGGCCGTATATACTTGTTTTCTTTTGAAATAAAAGAAAATATGTGTTTCTTATAAAACATATTTAATATTTTATTATTTTTTGAATTATGCAATAGACAGATAAATTTGGTTGTTGTCATTTGTGTTTTGTTCTAACATAACTTACAAATACAACTGCTATCAATAACAACTATAGGGTGAAAAAATAAATTATATAAATCATTATCTTCCTTATAATAATAACCATGTTAGCATGTTCCTTCTAGTATGTAGATGCGCCTAGATTTCCAATAAATCAGCAGCCTGTAAGCTAAATTAGTTTTTCTGAAAGTAAACAGAATAATTCGAATTTCATTTTATTCAATTAAAAGTTAATTTTGTTAAACATTACCTGCATAGAATATCAAGTTCAATTCTTAGTTCCAGCTTGCAGATTTATAATCTTTGTTTGCAGTTGTAGTCTTTTAGCATAAAAAGGTGTATTAAGGAGCTCGGTAATTTAATTTTAGTACCAATTCCTTTCCAAAATTTCCACACATTAAAATCGTCTATTAAAATTTGAACCAATCAAAGACAAAAATAATACTTTGCAAATTCTGGAAATAGAAAAAAAATATAAATGGAAAATACATATTTTTATTATTTTCGGATATTTTTAATATTTTTAAATCCAAAAGAAAGAACTTTTTTACCATTACATAATTCAGCTCATTAGTTTATATACCAGATATACTGCTCTCTACTTGGGTTCAAACTGAAAAAGGCAGGTAAAACAAAAATGCAATTTAATGCCAATGCTACTTCGCAACTTCAAGGTGAATCTTCCACCAAACCCATACCGCTCTTGGTTTTAAGAAAACTAGGAGTGAAAAAATTTATAATTTTAAATATCAATACGGTACCCGCTTTTTTATTGCAAACATATTATTATATATTTGATAAAACGATGGAGTTGATGGGTTGATTGGTCAATTTCACGAAATAAAATTGGTCACTAAAAGAAATGAATAAAAAATATATTATTTTAGTCCGTTAATGTAAACAGGCTTCAATGGAAAACGGTATTCACATTTCACAATTTCCATTTCTACAATGCCACAAAACACAAACACAGGTAATTTCAAATGCGTTCTGTCATATATTTTTTCAAACCTTTACCACGTGGCCGTTTGTTGTGGCACACTTTATTTATTTCAACCCTTTGCTATGATTTGTTGTTGCGTTCAAAATCTGATCTCTCCATCATACATTGTTGAATAAAAACCCATTCTCTTGTTCTCTTTTCGCTCTTTCCATTGCTCAAAATTATTCAGTTTCAATTATAAAGGTGATTGGATCAATCACATGTGTAATTGGAAACGGAAAAAATTTCAATCACGTTTGTAATTGGAAATTATTTCCGAATTGATTAAGAAATTGATTGAATCAATTAATATTTTAATTGGAAACGTAACAAATATCAATCATTTTTTTAATTGGTTTTTATTCGGATTTGATTAAATAATTAATTGAATCAATTAACATAATAATTGAATCCGTTTCCAAATTCAATTAAGTGTTTAATTGAAAAAATGTTGGTGATAATTTTTTGTGTGTATATATGGGAGCTATATCTAAATCTAAACGATTTGGCTGATATTTTGCAAGTTTTTCGAGACTCATAAAATATTTGGATGTACGGAATTTTAGGAAGATCGGTTGATATACACGCCAATTATGACCAGATCGGTGAAAAATATATATGGCAGCTATATCTAAATCTGAACCGATTTTTTCCAAAATCAATAGGGATCGTCTTTGAGCCGAAACAGGACCTATACCACATTTTAGGACAATCGGACTAAAACTGCGAGCTGTACTTTGCACACAAAAATACATCAACAGACAGACAGACAGACGGACATCACTAAATCGACTCAGAATTTAATTCTAAGACGATCGGTATACTAAACGATGGCGTTACATACAAATGCACAAACTTATTATACCCTGTACCACAGTAGTGGTGAAGGGTATAAATATGGGGAATATAAAGCTAGAGCAATTTTGATGCAATTGTACAAAAGAGCATTTACGATTTATCGGGCGATACATATGTATTCGAGATATAGGACAATTTGAGTAATATTTACAATTTTGCAAGGATATTGGTTAAATCTCCCATTGAAAATGGGTTTAAAATTATGAAACATTCTACCATATTTCCCCTACTCTGGCGTATATATATGGGTGCTAAATCTAAATATGAACCGATTTTGACCAAATTTGACATGCAAAGTTATAATAATAATTCTGCTATCTCTGCAAAAAACGTAAATTGGAGAATAATTTTGGCCTCCGTGATCATATGGGTGTAAATCGGGCGAAAGATATATATGGGAGCTACATCTAAATCTGAACCGATTTCAACCAAATTTGGCACACTTAACGATACTATTAATCGTACTCCTTGTGCAAAGATTGAAGCAAATCAGGGCAAAACTCTGGCTTATGAAGCCATATAAGTGCAAATCGGACAAAAGATATATATGGGAGCTATATCAAATCTGAACCGATTTGAACCAAATTTGGCACGCTTAACGATACTATTAAACGTACTCCTTGTGCAAAATTTTAAGCAAATCAGGGCAAACATCTGGCTTTTGAGGCCATATGAGTCTAGATCGGGCGAATGATATATATGGGAGCTATATCTAAATCCGAACAGATTTTAACCAAATTTAGCACACTGAACGATACTCTTAAACGTACTCCTTGTGCAAAAGTTGAAGCAAATCACGACAAAACTCTGGCTTTTTTGGCCCTATAAGTTCAAATCGGACGAAAGATATATATAGGATCTATATCTAAATCTGAACCGATTTGGCTGATATTTTGCATATCTTACGAAAGCCCCAAAATGTTTGGCTGCCCGATCGGTGATAAATATATATGACAGTTATATCTAAATCTGAACCGATTGTTTTCAAAATCAATAGCGATTGTTTTTGTACCAAAAAACGACCCTAAGCTAAATTTGAGGACGATCGAACTTAAACCACGAGCTGTACTTTGTACACAAAATTACATATACAGACAGATGGACGGACAGACAGACGGACATCGCTAAATCGACTCAGAATTTAATTCTAAGACGATCGGTATAACATACTAAACGATGGATCTCAGACTTTTCCTTCTTGGCGTTACATACAATACACAAACAGTAGTGGTGAAGGGTATAAAAATTTTATAGACTCCCGGGTTTCTTTAAAGGATGGATGGAATGGCAAAATGATTCTAAAATGAACCTCGGATGAAATAACCACACAATATTACATACGTTTGGAGTTAAATTTAAATAGATTAATGAAAGGTGGATAGTAAAACCGTCAATTATTTTCTCTAATTAGGAATTCCGGATGGAGCTGGAATTCCTGGCCACAAAACCCTGATGGTATTATTGGCAAATAGTTTTATAATACCCCATTAGTAAATTACACCCCCAGTTCTAACCCACCACCTTGCATAAAATAATAACAACATCAAAAAAACATAAAAATCGATATGACAAAAACGGTTGTCATAAGTATATTACATTAGGAATTGCTTCTATACACTGTTAGAAACATGTTTTTCATATGTTCCGATATAAACAAAATGCGTTTCGGCCAGAATTTTTAAACACAATATATTTAAGTACAAACATGTAATGTTTCTAAACTAACACTAAATGTTAATATGTTAGAATATATTATGTTTGGGGCATGAATGTTTCATAAAAATAATATGTGTGAGTGTAAACATACATAAAATTACAAATTTCGAGTAACCATATATATGTTGTGATATTTTATTCAGATATATGCTTAAGTTTAAATATTATCTAATTTGAATATTAGAATGAGTATTTGGAGTAAAGAGAATAGACATTCGGAACCAAGAGAATAGACATTTGAAAAAAAAAAACAAGTATATACGGCCGTAAGTTCGGCCAGGCCGAATCTTATGTACCCTCCACCATGGATTGCGTAGAAACTTCTACGAAAGACTGTCATCCACAAATTTCAACTCACTCGGATGAAATTTGCTCCTCCAAGAGGCTCCAAAACCAAATCTCGGGATCGGTTTACATGGGGGCTATAAATGATTATGGACTGATATCGACCTCTTTTGGCATGGTTGTTAAATATCATATACTACCACCACGTACCAAATTTCAACCGAATGGGAAGAATTTTGCTCTTCCAAGGTGCTCCGGAGGTCAAATCTGGGGATCGGTTTATATGGGGCCTATATATAATTATGGACAGATATCGACCAATTTTTGCATGGGTGTTTGAGGCCATATATTAACATCACGTACCAAATTTCAACTGAATCAGATGAATTTTGGTTTTCCAAGAGGTTCCGGAGGTCAAATATGGTGATCGGCTTATATGGGGGCCATATATAATTATGGACCGATATGGACCAATATTTGCATGGTCATTAGAGACCATATACTAACATCATGTACCAAATTTCAGCCGGATCGGATGAAATTTGCTTCTCTTAAAGGCTTCGCAAGCCAAATCGGGGGATCGGTTTATATGGGGGCTATATATAATTATGGACCGATGTGAACCAATTTTTGCATGGTTGTTAGGGACCATGTAGTAACACCATGTACCAAATTTCAGCCGGATCGGATGAAATTTGCTTCTCTTAAAGGCCTCGCAAGCCAAATTTGGGGATCCAATTATATGGGGGCTATACGTAAAAGTGGACCGATATGACCCATTTGCAATACCATCCGACCTACATCAATAGCAACTACTTGTGCCAAGTTTCAAGTCGATAGCTTGTTTCGTTCGGAAGTTAGCGTGATTTCAACAGACGGACGGACGGACATGCTCAGTTCGAGTCAGAATTTCACCACGACCCTGAATATATATACTTTATGGGGTCTTAGATCAATATTTCGATGTGTTACAAACGGAATAACAAAGTTAATATACCCGCCATCCTATGGTGGAGGGTATAAAAATGGTGTTCGGTCGAAGCAGGGATTGAACCCACGACCCTTTGCATGCAAGGCAAAAATGCTAACCACTGCTCCACGTGGCCAACAAATGTATGTTTCTGTTAAATAATGTTATGTTTGCATGGGCTCGTGGACGATAATTGTCTACTGGTGACTATAACAGCTACGTAGCCTAGTGGATAGTGTGTTGGCTTACAAACTGTATGTTTCTCGGTTCGATTCTCCGTCCAGGCGAAAGGTAAAATGTAAAAAATTTATAAAATTGATTAATTTCTTCAACGTTATTTGTATTACAGAAAAAAGGTGCCAAGAACTAAAAAATTTCGTGGAAGTGAAAATTATGTGAAGGATTGGGCACAATCTTCTTTGGAGAAAATTCTTCCAGTCATATAATATTTTTGGACTCAAAATCCTTCCAAACATATAATATGTTCACATAAAACAAACATATTAATGTTTCGGCAGTATCCAATAATATATGTGCTTCCTGCAAAATATGTTTGGAACATACAGTTTGTCAAGAAAGTGTTTTGACAATGGGATAAAAATTATGTTTTGTTCCAAAATTAAATATAATGAAATTTTAAAAAAATATTTTATTATGTATTTTGCAAAGTATACATACGTACAAAGAATTAAAAATTTAATAAAATATTTAATATTTCAATTATTTCTAGAATTTGAAATAGTTGGCAATGTCAAAAGACTTTCTTGACATACTGTATGTTAGAGAAGCGATTTTTTTAGGGTGTAGAAATTCAATTGTTTATCTTACAAAATACTTCTTTCCGATGAATATTAAATTCTACTATTCTTTTCAAAATTTCAAATACCAAAATTGATTTTATCTTCTTTAAAAAAATCGTATGCAAAATTTATTATAATAAAATTTATAATTATAATAATCTACAAAAAAAAAGAAAAAAATATATATTATAAGAACTCACACTGTGGTTTCTCTTAAGCCAGGTTAGTTGTCGCGGCCTCGATGAATTGTTTCATTCCTGGTGGATGATGTGGTACTTAGCTAGATTTGAATTAAGATTATTTGTTAATTATCAATTTTGCATAGCGCTCTGATAGATAAATCCATTTTCCTTTTTACATTAATTCAGTTAATTATTTTTTTGACTTTAGTTTTTTTCTAAATTAGGTTAACATACTATTTCCAATGGTCGGTTCTGGGAATCGAACTAAGATCAATAAAATTTGCACCAACAATAAACTAGCTATTAACCCACTGGGCCATAGTCCCTTGTTATGTTGAAGTGCCGAATTATAGACAATGAGTTGGTGGTAAAGCAGGTTTTGGTATAATGTGAAAACATAGCTGTAAGCGACTAAGAGAGCACCGTACAGGGGTCCGACATTACAAAGGGCGCTCTCCGTTGCTGAATAGGTTAGAACTGCTATGTAAAACTTATAATTTCACAATTATATCCGCTGGCGAATAGTTCTACAGGATATGTTGTTAATACATTCGCAGATGGGTTCAGTTAGGGGTGGAGCCCTAATTGGTTTTCGGTGCTGCTCCGGAATACATACATAATAAGTCTCCTCACCCGCGGACTTTAATCCCTCATAGGTGAGGAGGTTTTCAACGATAACTGCCTGTTGCATTGATATATTCCTGAAATAATGATTTTCATATAATTCACGCGTGTTACATTATGGTTATCAATCACACTTACCTCTGCATACAAAGATGCAATAATCACTTTTTCTTGGATAACCAGAAACGAAAATGGGTTATATGTCCACCATTCGATTTAGGATCGCAAGGAATCTAAAGCTCAAAGTATATAAGCGGAATAATGTAGCACCAATGCTATATGGATGTCCTAAAATGAAACATCCATGGTCACATTTGACAAGCTTGCAAATCGACGTAAATAATAATCACCACGAATAAATTATTTGAAACACATTCAATGATTTCTTTCTTACAAAAGTTTATGATGTCCACGAAATAACTAGATTTAATTCAATATTTGTACACAATTTAAATCATTTAACTTCGTGAAATGTATTAAACAAAAAGTCTTCCTGAGTTAACGTGCTTCGCCAGCGTTAATTGACCAAAAGAAACAGAAAAAACTGGTGAGCCAGCGAAGAGGTCTTACAAAAAGTGTCTTCGTATATTCATTATTGCCGAAGAGAGAAAAAAATATTTGAGCAAGTATAAAAATAAAATGCCAAACTGCTCAAATTCTGAGTGGGCAATTGTTTCTTCTTTCTTTATCCTACTCTAAGGGTATACCATCGGATATTTTTGCTTCCTAATCCGCATTATCCAAGTCCAACACAGATCAATAAAAAATTATAATAACAGTGTATCCAACCGAGCGAGGATTAGAACCTGGGCCTTCGTCGTCCTAGGCGAATGCTCTACCACTATGCCATTGCAGGTCTGGTTTCAGCGACGACTCTCTTTGGAGTATCTAACATGGAGAGATTCTGTGTCTTTAACAGTGCAATAACGTACAACAAATGTAATGTCTAACTACTGTGTAGAGCAATTATACATACACACAACCTTGCTATAAGCAGGTCGTATTATACATGAGATGCAGATTCTTTCTGAGATTGATTTCCAATCGAACAAATTCTGTCGCATTTAACTTCACCACAGAATATGGTTTAATTAGGTACATATTGGCCCTACATCGAGAAGTCCATTAGATAAGTAACAGAATGATGAAGTTGATGTAGCTCGGTCTCAAAGCTGACACATCCTAGATTTTATTTTTTGTCATTCTTTGAACAATTGGCACTGATTAATTTAATGCAAATATTTTTCATTAAAACTGAGGTGAGTAAAAATATTATCCTATACCATATTAGAAGTCTATTGCTTGATTTCTGCTAGAGTTATGGTCATTTTGTCATCCTCCGATTAAAACTTAATTGGAGGATAGACCATCGGTTGGTAAAAGTTTTCCATCGGAAACCGGCCCTTAGCCAAACAGATGGATGGACAGATAATCTCTATTCGACATAACAAAGTGTGAAACGAATGTGATGTGCAAGAATATCCAGGAGGAGTTTCAGCAACATACTTTCATTTACACCGACGGATCTTTGATTTCACAAGATCTCGTAGGTTTCAGTGTAACTACTGAAGATAAAGTTATGGTAAAGGCCTTAATCCAAGGATATAGTTCAATACTGTCAGCTGAGCTGATAGCTATATATGAGGCAATAAAATTTACAACTTCCAGGAGAAGACGATATGTTATCTGTTCTGATTCTCTATCGGCAATAAACACTATACTGAATATAAACAACAACAATATTTATTCCAGAACTATCCGGAACTACTTAACACATTATTATCCTAGAATTTCGATAATCTGGATACCTGGACATTGCGGTATTATCGGCAACGAGTTTGCAGATTATATCGCTAAAGACACTTTAAGATCACCTCTATTTTATAGATATAATCTCAATATTAAAGATACATCAAAAGATATTACAGATATGTTTACTAAGAGAGACACCACATATTACCAAACTTTTCAATGGTACAAACGTATAAATATTAATAGAAATTCTATACTTAACTTCTTTAAGGAACCATCACAGGTAATAACAAGAACAGAATGTATGAAATTGATCAGGATTAGACTAGGACACACCAGATTGACTCATGGCCACTTGATAAAGCTCGGAGAGATCCAGATATGCGAGTGCGATATACCGTATTCATTGCTATTGGAACATCTTTTGTGGCCTAAATTTGATCTCATTGGAACACACAATTTTTCACAATTGCGATCCGCTCGAATTAATTTCAATTCCTATATTTAACAACATAAGTAAAATCTTAAAATTTTTGAAAGACACATCATTGTATAATTATCTATAAAACAAAGAATATTATCTATAATTAGAAAGAATAAATGTAATAAATACACCTTGTGAGCTGAAGACCTTAGTTGTCATAGCCATTTAAGTTATCAATTTTAATTGTAATGAATAAATAAATAAAATAATATTTTTCAAAAATACTTAAAATCTCGAAATATTTCTAATGAACTATACTCTCCTCCGGGTATAAAAACAAAAAAATTCTTATCCATTTTTATAATTTCCTTTATGGTAAAGTTTGCTATAAGTATATACTGCCTGTCACAGCACTTAATTAAAAGATTTTGTTAACTCATATCGCATTGCATCGTATCTTAAGCATACGCGTAACAATTTTTTTCTTTTGCTATACTTTTTAGGGTCATCACTTCATTATCCCTCGTCGGAGAACAATTACACGAATTCCAGTAACATTTGTGCAAGCATTGGCAGCAATCAGGATACATTATGGCGCATGAAAATGTCAGCGACTGCTGCATCATCAATGCAACAGCAGCAGCATTCTTCTGCACAGATTTACATTGAAAGGCCACCGTCGGCATTCAGTAGCTGTGGTAGTGCTAGTGGGGCTGGTGGAATGGGTTCAGATCCTCTAACACAATATGTCGTCGACTACGTCGGATATCCGGTGCCACCGCCACCACACATAACATCAGTGACTGCTTCCGGGAGTCAACACAGTTTCCAAAGTGGCAGCAGCCACAATGTGCCAAGTTTAAATGCAGCTTCATCCTCCGTGACCAGCGCAACCACCACATCCAATGCAACCGCTGGTGGTGCTGATACATCCAACAGTTGCAGCACTCTCCAAAGACGGGAAAAGAAACAACACAGAGATTCACCGAACCATCCACCAATAGTAGCCCAACGCTACGGCACACTAAAGAAGTCCAGCAAACATCACTCCCAATATGCAGCCTCGGGGGCACCAGCACACACATCCGTAGACCACCTCCATCAACAACAGTTGGGTAAGTGGACAAAGTCGAAATCTAAAATTAAAGAAACATTTCAGCACTTTAGCTACAGAATCGTATCAGCTTCCTTCTTTCCAAGAAACACCGAAACCAAAATGGTGGTTATGAAGCGGATCTTTGGTTTGAGGTCTACTTCATTTCCGGCCATTATACGCATTTCTCATCACCATCGTTTTATTGTTATTGAATGTGCTCTGCCTTTCATATCACGATAGATTTTTTGCTGGTTTCCTTGAACTCATTCATTAAAGTAATCGAAGAATATTGCTACAAGATTTTTAATTGGAAAATGTTTTCTCCCAAATTCGTTGATGCACAAGTAGAGGAGGAGTGGAGCTTCCTTTTCACTTTCTACCGGATATAAATAGTAATCATTGTATACATTTTATTGTAAATTCAATAATTCTCCTACGAAATGGTGCCACCTGCAGCGATTTAACCCAGAGGGCACAGGAATAGTGGACATTGATAAAATGTTCAAAACTTTATGGCGCCACTACTAAAAATCTTCTGGGAGAGCTCGCCACTCCTAGAGAGGAAATCTGCCGAAGGAAAAAACCTCGGATTTGAGGAGAAGGGATTTTTGATTATTAGATGATTTTACCATATCGGATGTGATTCAGGACCTGACAAAGCCTGGAAACGGGAGTTGAAAAAGAATTAGGGCATTCGCACGCCAGCATCTTGGCTTAAATGAAGAATATGATGGAAACCAGATGTTAGATTGCACAAAAAGGCTTTTGTCCAATCTTAGCTATATTTTTTGGTTTTATTTTACATTGAACGTATTTTGATATTAATATGTTCAAGGTGAAAAGACGTTATCTATAATTATCTTTTACCAGGGTTTCCTCGACAATATTGTAAAGATATTATATTCCTTACATATTGAGTGGTTGTAAGTCACTGATTTATTCTAAAAACTACTCAACTTTATATATTAATGTTACAATCTAAATATTCTTAAAACCTAAAAATAAGCAAATACTGATACAACGCTATATTGTATTTGTTACCACACCCTCATAAAAAATCGCTTCTGTAACATATACTCCCAAACATATTTTGCTTCAAGCATATACATTTTTGGGTATTGCCCAAACATTTATATGTTTGATCTCTTCCAATATATAATATGTTTGAATGCATATTGGTCTAAACAATATATGTTTGGGTAGTCTAAGTTCCAAACATTTTGTATTTTTGCATCCAAATTCAATAATGTTGTCTTCCAAAAAACAATATGTTATTTTGTGAACATATAATATGTTTGGAAGCATTTTGCACCCAAAAATATTATATGCTTAAAAAAATTCTCCCAAACAATATTGTGCTCAAAATTTTATTTATTTATTTATTTATTTACAATCATAATGAACTATGAAAATAAACAGGTAATATAGGTGCTAACAACATAGGTTTTCGACCTGAATGCTCAAAATTTTGTTTCTGCCTAATTGTATATTCCCCCACATCTTTCTCACTTCCACGACATTTTTTAGTTCTTAGCACCTTTTTCTGTAATACAAACATTGTAGAAGAATTTATTCAATTTTTTTTATTTTAATTTTACCTTTTGCCGGACGGGGATTCGAACAGCGGACCACACAGTTTGTAAGGATCAAAGAAGTAGCTGATCAATTGCCCACGGAAAAATAAAATGTTAATTTTGTAATAACAAGCAACAACCACCAACTTAATTCAATATCGCTCCCTGTTAAATAGCGCTGCAAGCTACTAAACACATATATGTTTATAGGCTATTTCTAAATTAATATATGTTTGCATCCAAGCATATTATATTTACAAACATTTTATGTCCCAAACATAATATGTTCTAACATATTAACATATATGTCCCAAACATGTTATGCTAGTTTATGAACATTATATGCTTGCACTCAAAAATATTGTGTTTAAAAATTTGTGTTCCAAACATATAATGTTTATAGCCAAACATATGAAAAACAGTCTTTTTCATCAGTGCACTTAAATAAGATTTTAGCAGCACATTGGTGTGTTATCAGCTACCGCTGCACATGTAATGCGTTCTCATTTTTATTTTAATCGCCTGCTATCAGCCTTATCTACACCGAAAAAATTCTCTTCGTTAATTTTACGAAGTATTCTTCATTAACTATTCTTCGTGAATTCTTCATTAAAACAACGAAATTTTCATTCATTTTCGTAAATTTTACGAAGAACTTTTTACGAATATACGAAAATTCTACGAAATACACGGACGAAAAAAATTGTTTTTCATATGCTTGGGTGTAAAAATTATATGTTTAGAACTCAAATTTTTAAACACAATATTTTTAAGTGCAAGCATATAATGTTCATAAACTAGCATAACATGTTTGGGACATAAAATATTTGTAAATATAAAATGTTTGGATGCAAACATATATTAATTTAGAAATAGACTAAAAACATATATGTGTTTAGAACGAGAGACATAAAGTGTATGCTGGAAGTAAAATAAAGAAAGTAACCAATTGGCGCCTTTAAAATATATATACACAAAGAAAATTTCATTAAAGATTGGAAACATACTATGTGTGAATATAAACAAGTATAAATTTACAAATTTGGAGTATACATATAAAGGGTAATTCTTTTGAGGTTAGGATTTTCATGCATTAGTATTTGACAGATCACGTGGGATTTCAGACATGGTGTCAAAGAGAAAGATGCTCAGTATGCTTTGACATTTCATCATGAATAGACTTACTAACGAGCAACGCTTGCAAATCATTGAATTTTATTACCAAAATCAGTGGCAGAAAATCCGCTTTTTTATCGACAAATTTTGTTCAGCGATGAGGCTCATTTCTGGTTGAATGGCTACGTAAATAAGCAAAATTGCCGCATTTGGAGTGAAGAGCAACCAGAAGCCGTTCAAGAACTGCCCATGCATCCCGAAAAATGCACTGTTTGGTGTGGTTTGTACGCTGGTGGAATCATTGGACCGTATTTTTTCAAAGATGCTGTTGGACGCAACGTTACGGTGAATGGCGATCGCTATCGTTCGATGCTAACAAACTTTTTGTTGCCAAAAATGGAAGAACTGAACTTGGTTGACATGTGGTTTCAACAAGATGGCGCTACATGCCACACAGCTCGCGATTCTATGGCCATTTTGAGGGAAAACTTCGGAGAACAATTCATCTCAAGAAATGGACCGGTAAGTTGGCCACCAAGATCATGCGATTTGACGCCTTTAGACTATTTTTTGTGGGGCTACGTCAAGTCTAAAGTCTACAGAAATAAGCCAGCAACTATTCCAGCTTTGGAAGACAACATTTCCGAAGAAATTCGGGCTATTCCGGCCGAAATGCTCGAAAAAGTTGCCCAAAATTGGACTTTCCGAATGGACCACCTAAGACGCAGCCGCGGTCAACATTTAAATGAAATTATCTTCAAAAAGTAAATGTCATGGACCAATCTAACGTTTCAAATAAAGAACCGATGAGATTTTGCAAATTTTATGCGTTTTTTTTTTTTTTAAAAGTTATCAAGCTCTTAACAAATCACCCTTTATATGTTGTGATATAAGACTTGGCCAAAAATTGTATATGCACTGTTAGACAAATATGTTTTTCACATGTTCCGATATAAATAAAATGTGTTTCGGGCACAATTTTTAAACACAATATTTTTAAGTGCAAACATGTAATGTTCCTAAACTAACACAAAAATGTCTGGGACACATATGTTAGAATATATTGTGTGTGGCATGAATGTTTCATAAAAATAATATGTGTGAATGAAAACATATATAAATTTACAAAGTTCGAGTAAACATATATATGTTGTGATACTTTATTCAGAGAGCGACAGAGAGAGAGAGTTGGTATAGAGAAATAAATAGAGATGGAAACCGGGAGGGTTGAATAAAAAGATATCAAAATAACACAATGAGAGCAATTTCTGTGAAACCGCTTGTATGTTGTTTCGGAAAACTGTTTCATGGTAAGGCCTAAAATTTAATATGCTTAAGTCTAAATATTATTTAATTTGAATATTGGAATGAGTATTCGGAATAAAGAGAATAGACATTCGGAACCATTTGAATAGACATTTGAAAAAGCAGCATATTTGTATTACAGAAAAAGATGCGAAGAACTCAAAAATTTCGTGGAAGTGAAAATTATGTGAGGGAATGCGCACAATTTTCTTTGGGGAATTCTTCCAAGCATATATTTTTTTTGGACTCAAAATGCTTCCAAATATATAATATGCTCACATAAAACAAACATATTAATGTTTCGGCAGTATCCAATAATATATGTGCTTCCTGCAAAATATGTTTGGAACATATGTTAGAGAAGCGATTTTTTAGGGTGTACTTAAGTAAAAATATTAAAATGAGTATTCGGATAGAAAATTCATTCGGAACCAAGAGTAAAGACATTTAAAAAAGGAGCATGAGTTTTGTTTATCATTTTCGCATTACGGGCACAATTTTTTTTTGTTTCGTCAAAACAAATCGGAACGTAAAGGGTGATACGGTCAAAATTTGGTCAGTATAAACTTGACGTATTTCTTGCAATTTTGCATTTAAAAAACCTGAACACCCCTCATTTTGAAGGTGTGTGTGTGTAGAATGTCGTTCCTATTTTGATTTTGGAATTTACTCTTCAGTTGTCGAAATGCCGTCCACGCAAGAAGAGCAGCGTATCAAAATTTTGCTCGCGCATCGCGAAAATCCGAGCTACTCGCACGCAAAGCTGGCAAAATCGCTAAAAGTTGCCACATCAACCGTTACAAATGTAATTAAAGTGTTTGGGGAACGTTTGTCGACAGCCAGGAAGTCTGGATCGGGGGGAAATCGAAAACCGGAAGCCGCTGAGACGACAAAGAGAGTTGCCGGTAGTTTTAAGCGAAACCCTAACCTCTCTCTCCGAGATGCCGCAAATAAGCTGGGTGTATTGTATACAACCGCGCATCGAGCCAAAAACGAGCCGGACTATCGACTTACAAGAAGGTAGTGACTTCAAATCGCGATGATAAACAAAATACGACGGCCAAAGCGCGATCCCGGAGGCTGTACACGATGATGCTGACGAAGTTTGACTGCGTGGTAATGGACGACGAAACCTACGTCAAAGCCGACTACAAGCAGCTTCCGGGACAGGAGTTTTATACGGCAAAAGGAAGGGGAAAGGTAGCAGATATTTTCAAGCACATAAAACTGTCAAAGTTCGCAAAGAAATATCTGGTTTCGCAAGTCATCTGTACCTGTGGCTTGAAAAGCAGCATTTTCATAGCTTCCGGGACTGTCAACCAAGAAATTTACGTGAAAGAGTGTTTGAATAAACGTCTGCTGCCTTTCCTGAAGAAACACGGTTGTTCCGTACTGTTTTGGCCGGATTTGGCATCTTGCCATTACGGTAAAAAGGTCATGGAGTGGTACGCCGCCAACAACGTGCAGGTGGTTCCCAAGGACAAGAACCCTCCCAACACGCCAGAGCTCCGCCCAATTGAGAAATACTGGGCTATTGTCAAACGGAACCTAAAGAGGACCAAAAAACTGCTAAGGACGAGCAGCAGTTCAAGGCACACTGACTTTCTGCGGGGAAGAAAGTGGACAAGGTGGCTGTACAAAATCTGATGGCAGGTGTCAAGCGTGAGGCCCGGCAATTCGGATTTGGAAAAGCGAAAGCCTAACTGAATATTTTCCTGAATTTTATACTAATTGAACTTGAAAAAGAAATTTAGTTTGATTTTTTAAATAAACGATTTCACTGATTTACACGCGTTTTCCCTTGACCAAATTTTGACCGTATCACCCTTTAGGACGAGTAAGTCAAAATATTGAAACAAAGGTAATTAAAGGGTCTTGATAAAAACTAATGAAAGGTCACTGAAAAAAAGCATACCCGGTTGCCACTACAATTATTTCACATTTTAGCGGCAAAACTCGAATCGGTAAAACCAGCATAACATTATAACTTTTTTGAGAAATTGTATTATAACTTGGTGGGGAATGATCCAAAGCAACAATTGAATAAGTTTATTTTCTTTAAAATAAATTATTAAAGAAAGCAAACAATTGTTCACACCTAAATAAATTTATGTGTTGGTTGTAAAATTATTGTTTAGAATTTAAATATATTGTGCTTTTGAATGGTTATCGTTAACTTTAGGATTCGATGGAAAAATATTTATATATACACTCGACTTCATGTTCTTCTTTTGTAAAATTTCAAACTTGTATACAAAAACCTTTTTTTGTTAAAAAATTTTTATTTTTGCAATAAAAAAATTGGTGTCGGTCGAAGCAGGGATCGAACCCAGGACCCTTGACATGCAAGGCGGACGTACCAACCACAGCTCCACGTCGCCAACAAATGTATGTTTAACGATGTTATGTTGTTAAACAATGTTATGTTTGCTTCGACTCGTGGGCGCCGCAAGCTATGCTATATAAATATAACTTATAACGATAATTATCTCTTGATGACCATAACAGCAACGTAGACCAGTGGATAGAGTGCTGGATTACAAACTGTGTGTTCGAATCCCCGTCCTGCAAAACGTAAAATTTAAAAAAAAATTATAAAATTGAATAATTACTTCTACAATGTTTCTACTACAGAAAAAGGTGCTAAGAAATAAAAAAATCGTGGAAGTGAGAAAAATGTGAGGGAATATACAACTAATTAAGCAGACAATAATTTAAGCAGCAAAAAAATTTTTGACCACAATCTTCGTTGGGAGAAAATTCTTCTAAGCATGAAATATTTTTGGGTTCAAAATGTTTCCAAACATACTATATGTTCACATAATAACATACATTATCGTAGCTAGACAATTTTCCTAGGGGGGGCTATAGCCCCCCTAGCTACAAATTTATAGACTGAACTTATAGGTTAAATTATTGTTTTATTTCATAAAAAAGAATAAAAAATAGACATCAAAATAATATATAATAAAGCAACTAAAAGTATTTCCACACTTTTCCCAGCAAAAAAATTGGGATTTGTTTTAAATGCACAACTTTCAAAGCACTTCCAAAAATGTCCTCACAAAGAAGTTAATTATATTAACTACACAGGAAGTTTTTTACTTCAATTTTTTCATATTTTAATACGTAATTTTTGTTTTGTTTTTTTCAAATAGTTAAAAAAAAGAGTAAGAATAAATAAAATGGTAAAAATTATTCAAATTTTGCCACAAAAATGCTAAATCCATTATAGAAAAATCGATAATTTTTTTTTTAAATCATAAGAAATATAAAAATTATTATAAATTAATGTTTCTTGAAGCTCGAGGTCTTTATAAATATTTATATAATTCTAACAAAAGGTCGACCAAAAATCAAATAAAAAACGAATAAATAAAAATTATTTATTTGGGAAAATATCACACAATTTTTTAATTCACATTAAAAACTCTGAATTCGGATCACACCGTAAGAAGTGATGCAAATTTATTGCAACGGCTGTTAAAACGGTGGACATTCGTTCTATGACGAGTTCCTATTACATTCATAGCTTCCCCGCCAATTTTGCACCACTTCCGGACCCAAAAAGAACATTTTCACTTCTTTTTTGGCGACGCTTTTTTCAGCATTATTAAGATATTAATTTATGAAAGAATAGTTTCAATACCAATTACTATTTTTTAATTAAGATGACTAAACCAGACTAAACAATGTAATAAAGGAGCTTTACAGCCTGTTTCTGTATGTCGAATGAGCTCTGTCGATCGACTAAATGGAAACAAACAGCTGAATTTATAACCAAAAAACAGCTGTTTCTATGCATTTCAGTCGATCGATTGAACTCGTTCGACATACAGAAACAGGCTGTTAGTTATTCAACTAAACCATAAGTTCAATCACAGCTGTATTTCATAAATATCAGACTTCAAACATTGCCATCGGCAACTGCTACCACAACCCAAGTAATTCGATTGTGCATGAAAGTCTTTAGCGGAACTTTGTGCGGTTGTATATACTTGTTTAATTTTTATAAAAATGTAAAATCGTAAATAGGTTTTCAAATTCTGGGGGGTGCTAAATTTTTCCTGGGGGGGGGGGTGGGTCTAAGCCCCCTCCCCAGAGGCCTTCCTACGCTTATGATAACATATAGTTTTTTGGAAGACAACATTATTGAATTTGGATGGAAAAATACATAATGTTTTGAACTTAGACTACCCAAACATATTATATTGTTGAGACCAATATGCTTTCAAACATATTATATATTGGATGAAATCAACTATATAAATGTTTGGGCAATACCCAAAAATGTATATGCTTGAAGCAAAATGTGTTTGGGAGTATATGTTACAGAAGCGATTTTTTTTTTGAGGGTGTAGTCTACATTAACTTTTCTTCGTAAAAAGTTCGTACTTTTAACGAAACTTTCTTCAAATTTCGTGATTTTTGTGAAGAAGTTTTTATGAATATATTACAAAATATTCTGCGTTAAAATTTATTCATAAAATGTACGAAGCATTTTCTTTAAAATAACGAAGAATTTTCATTGAAGTTGTAAAATTTCCGTTCGCAACATAAAATTGTCTTCGATAATGTGGTTTAGTGTATTCCTTTATTTTATTTTTTTTTATGCATGTCTACACCGAAGAAAAATATTGTCGTGTCAAAGATTTCATGTCCTTAAAATACGAATGCCAATTTTGCTTAGCATAGAAGACGCATTTCTCTGATATAAAGCTTTTTCCTTGTCCAAAAATCGATCAACTTTTCAATGAATTCGTATTGTCCTTATAGTTAAGTGATTTTACTTAAAAATGGGTATCATAACATGAAAGAAAAAATTTTTGGACTAAGGTCAACATGACTTTAATAATTCTGAAAAATTCTTTAAAATTAATGAAATTGTTTTTAAATTTGTTGTCTTTTTGCATCTTGACTACAAAGCAAAACAATCGTTCAAAAATAGGACATGTTTTCAACACTTTATTTTAAAGACGTTTTTTACTTGAAACACAGCATAATTTCTACTGGAAGTCGTGTCTGAATTTGGAAAATAAAATTGTCGTTAACTTGTTTTTAAAGAGCTGTGATAGCATATGTAGAAAAAAGCTAAACGAAAAATTAAAATTTGTCAAGTACACAAAACCCAAATTTATAAGAGAATTGTCCACTCCACTTCTTTGGCTCGGAATCAATAACAAAATTGTTAAAATAAAGAGAAAATCTTTGGAACCGGGCATGCTTTTGTCAGTGTATGCTACTTCTCATTTGGGTGATAGCATGCTATTAATAAAAGAGAAGCAATAAAACTATAAATTATTCAAAAACTTAAAATATAAAGTACACTGTTAGAAAAATATGTTTTTCATATGTTCCGATATAAACAAAATGTGTGTTCGGGCACAATTTTTAAACACAATATATTTAAGTGCAAACATGTAATGTTCCTAAACTAACACAAAATGTTTGGGACACATATGTTAATATGTTCGAATATATTATGTTTGGGGCATGAATGTTTCATAAAAATAATATGCGTGAATGTAAACATATATAAATTTACAAATTTCGAGTAAACATATATATGTTGTGATACTTTATTCAGAGAGCGACAGAGAGAGAGAGAGTTAGTATAGAGAAAGAAATAGAGATGGAAACCGGGAGGTTTGAATAAAAAGATATCAACATAACACAGCGAGAGAATGAAATGAGAGCAATTTCTGTGAAACCGCTTGTATGTTGTTTCGGAAAACTGTTTTATAATATGGCCAAAAATTTGGTATGCTTAAGTCTAAATATTATTTAATTTGAATAGTAGATTGAGTATTCGGAATAAAGAGAATAGACATTCGGAACCAAGAAAACAGACATTTGAAAAAAAAACAGCGTATTTGTATTACAGAAAAAGATGCGAAGAACTCAAAAATTTCGTGGAAGTTAAAAATATGTGAGGGAATGAACACAATCTTCTTTGGGGAATTCTTCCAAGCATATACTATTTTTGGACTCAAAATGCTTCCAAACATATAATATGCTCACATAAAACAAACATATTAATGTTTCGGCGGTATCCAGTAATATATGTGCTTCCTGCAAAATATGTTTGGAACATATGTTAGAGAAGCGATTTTTTTTGAGGGTGTACACTCATAGAAAAAATCATGCACGGGGTGCTCATTTCAAAACGATTCGTTCATGAAAGTGAATCAAAACACATGTGGTGTCAAACTGAAAACAGGCGGTGTCAATCTGACAACGATAAAATGACAGCATGCGTTGTCAAAACAACAACCAGCGTTCATGATCTGAAAACGTTATGGTTACGAATTTATAAACAAAATTAAAAAAAAGATTTCCGCTAGCGTGACTCGAACCTGTGTTTTCTGCACCATACGCGTTAACAGTCGCCTTAGCACATTGTACCACCGAGAGAGTTGCCATAATAAAATCTAACGATTATTTTAAGACTTTTCATGGCCCAAGAAAAACGAATGCCGTTCATGAAATCGTGAACGCCCGTGGACAAAAGTGAACATTCCGTTTTGATTTTGTGTGAACGTTTCCGTTTCATTTTTCACCGTCCGTTCACGACTATGGAACGTAATTTTTTCTATTAGTGTAGTGATGAAATTTTTCAAGTTACTACAATCGAATGCAATTTGGACTATATTTTTTGTTTTCTAAAAGCACGAACATTATTCAAAAAAAGTACGAACATTTTTCTTAAAAAGTACGGAATCTTTTTATAAAAAGAATGAAGTTAGTTCATAAAAAGTACGAACATTTTTCGTAAGTAAGTAGGAAATATTTCGTACTTTTAATGAAAAGTTTCTTTGTTTTTAACACAATGACAAACTTAATGAAATTTTTCGTTCTTTTTACGAAGAGAATTCTTTCGGTGTATCTTAAATACGTATATCGCAGATAGCACATGTTTAAAAATCTAAACAATATTTTCCGATTAAAAGTTGTAGATGTTTGATTTATATGTGCCAAAATTCAGAAATAACTTTTTTTTATCAACATTTAGCATCTAGAATTTTTATTAGTTTTAAGTTCCCCTACTAGTAAAGTAAAGAGACACAACTATAACTAACATATACATATAGCTATTTTGGAAAATTAAAAGTTCTTAAATTACTTTTGCTGAAATTAAGCAATCGGTACTGGTAATTTAGCTTTATGTTTATATCGAAAAATCACTTCCATTGACATTTTGCCAAACTTGGTTTAATTAAATTTCAAAATCACTTGATTTCGAATTGATCGTATAAACGAATGTCCCGCATATATACATGCATTCGTACTTTTAAAATGCCACAGCTTTAATTCAAGGTACACTTCATATATCGAAAGGAAGATACAGGTAAACCTCGACTTATGTAGATAGCGGCTAAAACCTTTAATTATCTTCCAGTAGCTGAGTTTGAACATCATAATTTCTTGACGTTAAAGTTCGAATGCGCGTTGTGCTTAGCATAGAAGACGCATTTCTCTGATATAAAGTTTATTTCATTGTACAAAAGTCGATAAAGTGGCTCAATGGGAGCTATCGTTGTGCAATGGTTAGCATGCCCGCCTTGAATATAAAGGGCGGTGGTTTTCCCTATCAGTAATGCTTCTAATATTTCATTGTGTATCAAAGCTTCTCTAAGTGGTTTCACCGCAATGTGAAATGCCCTTCGGACTCGGCTATAAGAAGGCGGTTGCTTGGCAATGAGCTTAACGTAGAATCGGGTAGCACTCATTGATAAGAGAGAAGCTACCCTCTTGGGATATCACTAAAAAGCGAAGAAAAATGTTCAGCAAAACTTTGGAGTTAACATTTTCTAAAATGGTGTATATTAAAAATTATAAAATTAAACTAAGGGAAAAGAGCTGTTAGTGATATCTTAACAAAGCAGTTCATATACAAATATATGTCGCATTGAAAACAAAAACATGTCCAGTTCCAAAGATTTTGTCTTTATACTAATGACTTTGGGATTGATTCCGAGCTAAAGAAGCGGATAATTGATGTATGGATACCATTAAGACGCAATTCTCTTTTAATCCGAGTTTATTTCTTCATGTCCTATTAGAGTAATTTAAAAAATTGTGAACGACAACTTAAATTTCCAAATTTAGACTCGAATTCAAGTACAAATTATGCTATGTTTCAAGTAAAACACATCTCCTACATTTGAAGACTTTTTAGCTTCGTATATTACCAGATAATTTCTTTAATTCAAAGACATATGACTTTAACGAAGGGAGTAAAATTTCGAATATCCTTAGCCTAACATTGTTGAAGCAAAGAGTATACATTTTCGTTAAGTTAGAATTTCATTATTCCAAAAAAATTGTTCTTAATATTGAGTTAATTGCGTGTCCCAAAATTTAGATTGCTTGATCTTTCATATTAGATCAATATTTTTTCAGTGTATGTGCAAATAAAGTTATGTAAGTAGATGTGATTAGATCGACTGCCACTTTTTCACTTTTTTTCTGTTTCAGCTTACTTGGTAAAAGCTAATTGCTGTAATAATACACATCTAATGGTAATTCTGATAAAATAAAATTGTCGCACATTCTGTTAAATTACATAATCAGGGAGGTCTATCTGTATATCCCAATTTCACTTGAACATTGAATATCGTCATCCCAACCACCAAGCCGAGCTGAAGGATTTCGTGAGATTTTTTGGAATTTTATTTTCATTCCACATATATTGGTGTGCAAATACACTGTTCGAAAAATATGTTTTTCATATGTTCCGATATAAACAAAATGTGTTTCGGGCACAATTTTTAAACACAATATATTTAAGTGCAAACATATATATGTTGTGATATTTTATTCAGAGAGCGACAGAGAGAGAGAGAGAGAGAGTATAGAGAAAGAAATAGAGATGGAAACCGAGAGGGTTGACGAAAGATATCAACATAACACAGCGAGAGAATGAAAAGAGAGCAATTTCTGTGAAACCGCTTGTATGTTGTTTCGGAAAACTGTTTTATGATAAGGCCAAAAATTTGATATGCTTAAGTCTAAGTATTATTTAATTTGAATATTAGTATTCGGAGTAAAGAGAATAGACATTCGGAACCAAGAGAATAGACATTTGAAATAAAGCATGTGTTTTCGCCTTGAGAGCAGCATTTTATGTATGTGTGGATATGTGTTTTGTTTATCATTTTGGCATTATGGGCACATTTTTTTTCTTGGTTCATTAAAAGAAATCGGAACGTACGACGAGTAAGTCAAAATAATCAGGCAAAGGAGATTAAAAAAACGGTGGAATATTTTACTAATTTCACTTTTTTTATTTTTATCAGTATTTTTTTACAATTTTAATTTCTTATTATCTAATTTTTACAAATTGAAAAACTTCTTCGCATCCACCGGGGGTTGAACCTGGGTTTGTTGGCACCATAACGGAACGCCTTAGCACACTCAGCCACAAACGCCATTGAACACGGCGCATCGAAACCTCTATTCAAATGTTTGTGACATGAACCTAATATGACACCACTGCATGTCAGTCTAACTACTTCCTGAGATGTTCTTTATTAGTATGAATGAAAAAATAAAGAACGCTGGCTCACTAGCGGAAAGCAGCTATATTTTGGTCCCCAAGTACTTAAATGTAAATAAATCTTTTGTTTCTCGTACCATTGCTCATTACTGTACACTGAAAAACACATTGTCGTGAGGCCAAAGATTTCATATCCTGAAAAAAACGAATTTTGCTTAGCATAGCAGACGCATTTCTCTGATATAAAGTTTTTTCCTTGTCCAAAAGTCGATAAACTTTTCAATGAAGTCGTTTTGTCTTCATTGTTAAGTGATTCGACATAAAATAATAACAATTATTCAAAATTAATGAAATCTTCTTTAAACTTGTTGACATTGCTATGCTAAAAAACGGTTAAAAAACTTTTTGACTTGAACCAAAGCATAACTTTTACTTGTAGTCGGGTCTGAATGTGGAAATTTATGTTGTCATTAACATGATTTTAAAGGAATCTTATAGTATACACAGAAAAAAAAGGCAGTTTATACTAAAATTAGCTTATATTTATTATAAAAACTCTTATTTTGTTTTACTTTATTTTCAACATTTTTTAAGAAATTTCCCCAGCGTAATCGAATTTTAGGAACATAGAGCTTTAGATTACTGGCGGACCTGGAAAACGTTAACTTAACCCATTTCCTGCCATTGTACTCGCTTGAGTACCGAAAATTGGCAACATTTAATTTCGCAGAACTTTGTTTATAAATTAAATTAGGCAACGTTAGGTTAGGTTAAGGTTAGGTTAAAGTGGCAGCCCGATTAAGATTTAGGCTCACTTAGACTATTCAGTCCATTGTGATACCACATTAACTAAAAGTACCTATTACATATGGGCACTTCTAGTTTTAACCGCTGAACCTTCTTGATTATTTTTCTTTGTTGAACCAACCAGATTGTTCGTAGGCAACGTTTCTTTTCTTTTCGTTTTTTTATGTTTTGTGCTTTTTGATTATATCTTTTTCGTAAATATATAAATGAATTTAAATTTGTTTTTTTTTTGTTTTATTTTAAATTGTCTTGGCGTGTAGTGGGTTAAGCAGTTTAATGCTAATGTTTGTGGTTGGTTCAACAGAAGAAACTAATCGAGTAGTTTCAGCGGTTAAAACTAGAAGTGCCCATATGGAATAGTTACTTTTAGTTAATGTGGTATCACAATGGACTGAATAGTCTAAGTGAGCCTCCAAATAAATCGGGCTGCCACTTTGACCTAACCTAACCTATGATTGGTACTAAACAATATCGAAGAACTAAAATACAGCAGAGCCGTGTGTGGCGGCTTTTTCGACAATTTGTAGGCCATAATTTGTGCAAAAGGTAGCCTATTCGAATCAATATAAACTGATTCGAAAATAAGATGTTATTTCGGACTGACCCATGTTAAAGGCAGACAAGTCCTTTCCATAATGCCATATCAGCTAGGGACTACACCTGTACCGCACCCAGAGAAGAAATATGATCACCTCAAGCATGTTTCAAGAGCAAAATGTTATTTTTGGATGGTGACCATGTAACATGTTCACTGCAACCCTGTTATTTTCTCAGAAATTATGTATCTGTTTTCGGAAAGCATGTTATGTTTGGCGAGAAAACAACATTTTTGCGACAAACATGTTACATGGTCACCATCCAAGAATAACATTTTGCTCTTGAGACATGTTTGAGGTGATCATATTCCTTCTCTGTGTGCGGTGTAGGGGTTGATCCCTTTCCCATTGAAAACATAACCTTATCTAACACCACACGCAGAGAAGAAACATGATTGTCACAATCATATTGGAAGAGCAAAATAATATGATAGGAGCTATTTTTGCGGCGACCATGTAACATTTTAACCTGCAACCATGTTGGCTCAGTGGACATGGTTCTAAGAAAAATAAAATTGTCCTCATCTAAAATATTATTATATTGATAAAAAGAATTTTGTTGTTTTTTTGATTTCAGCTTAAAACCATACATTGACTAAACTACAAGTGTAGCTTAACCAACAGAGGAAAAGAATGTTTGTCAAATTTATTTGGGCAAAGCCCTATAGACAGCAAGATGGTTGGATGGACGCACGTTTCGGAATTACCACATTCCTCATCAGCATCCTCTACTTGCAGCAAAACTATCAACCAATTATCAGAATAAATTCAGGCAGTTCATTAAACCCAACAATAAACCACACTTGAACCCTCCGCAAAACCATCTTGCAGTCTATAGGGCTTTGCCCAAATAAAAGCTGAAATAAAAAAAACAACAACAATGATTAAAGAACAAAAACCAACAATAACAAAACAAAAAGAATTTTGTTTGAATCAAAAGGCAATGTTCACGATCTAAAATGTTATGATATTCGTCAAAAATGTTTTTCCCAGTTAAAAGAACATGGTCACAACCTAAAATGTCATGATCTTTATGAAAAAACTTTTTTCGTCGTCGAAAACAGGGTGCCACTTGAGAAAAGAAAACACCAAATTAAATTATTTTTTTTTATTTATTTATAAACTAAGTCATTGTTTACTTGTATTTATAATGTCGTGCAAGCAAACATCACATATTTTTAACACTCTATTTTGGTTCAATTTCAACAATAAATAATCATTCCATATTTACTTCGTGCCCATCAAATGTACAAACGCAGACATCACGTAACTGCAAATAAAAATAAATGATACCATATAGTAAAATGCAGAACAAAAACTTCCCTTTTCTGTGTTCACATTAAACCACGTGCCACTTCTGAATAAACAAATTAACACAAAACACAGTAATTCCGCATTCTCCGTCCATTCCAAGCAACAATCAACACACGACTGACACACAAAATAAAAATTTTGTGCACCTGCTCAATTTTTTTATAAAATTCTTTTCGCTGCCAAAAAAATTAAAAATTTAAATGGTCACGAAAACAATATAAAGGGTGATTTGTTAAGAGCTTGATAACTTTTTTTTAAAGAAAACGCATAAAATTTGCAAAATCTCATCGGTTCTTTATTTGAAACGTTAGATTGGTCCATGACATTTACTTTTTGAAGATAATTTCATTTAAATGTTGACCGCGGCTGCGTCTTAGGTGGTCCATTCGGAAAGTCCAATTTTGGGCAACTTTTTCGAGCATTTCGGCCGGAATAGCCCGAATTTCTTCGGAAATGTTGTCTTCCAAAGCTGGAATAGTTGCTGGCTTATTTCTGTAGACTTTAGACTTGACGTAGCCCCACAAAAAATAGTCTAAAGGCGTCAAATCGCATGATCTTGGGGGCCAACTTACCGGTCCATTTCTTGAGATGAATTGTTCTCCGAAGTTTTCCCTCAAAATAGCCATATAATCGCGAGCTGTGTGGCATGTAGCGCCATCTTGTTGAAACCACATGTCAACCAAGTTCAGTTCTTCCATTTTTGGCAACAAAAAGTTTGTTAGCATCGAACGATAGCGATCGCCATTCACCGTAACGTTGCGTCCAACAGCATCTTTGAAAAAATACGGTCCAATGATTCCACCAGCGTACAAACCACACCAAACAGTGCATTTTTCGGGATGCATGGGCAGTTCTTGAACGGCTTCTGGTTGCTCTTCACTCCAAATGCGGCAATTTTGCTTATTTACGTAGCCATTCAACCAGAAATGAGCCTCATCGCTGAACAAAATTTGTCGATAAAAAAGCGGATTTTCTGCCACTGATTTTGGTAATAAAATTCAATGATTTGCAAGCGTTGCTCGTTAGTAAGTCTATTCATGATGAAATGTCAAAGCATACTGAGCATCTTTCTCTTTGACACCATGTCTGAAATCCCACGTGATCTGTCAAATACTAATGCATGAAAATCCTAACCTCAAAAGAATCACCCTTTACATGGTCTTTATGGTCATGTAATGGTTCTAGACATGTCTATACGTAACTTATATAAAATATTTTTTTTCTGCAAAAAAGTAAAAAAAAAAATTGAATGCTCAGGTACATGATTCTCCCGACCATTTAATGGTCTCAAATTCTAGCATTTAAATAATAGAACATGTTTGCGACATTTGAGAACCATTTAAATGCTTATTGCCAGCATTTTTCTCTGCTCGGAAATTATTTTTACAAAGACAAAATACAATTAAATGCTCTAGATAACCATTAAATGGATGCAGCAACCATGCCCAAACATGTTTTTTCTGTGCGTGCAGGCTTGTTTAACAGAATGGACCTTGTGAAATCGTTGCCGTTTTAGTGTACAGGCAATCAGCAAGACTCGCTTTGCTGATTAACACTTTTGCATTACAGTGTACTAAAGGATTTCCCGTTGTTTTTTTAGCTCCAACAGCAATAAATGGCATAAGAAGAGGATACAACGATTAAAATGTAAAAACATGACAAAACAGTGACATAAGCTATTAGGAAATTTCGAGTAAAATGAAACAACGTTACAATTATTCGGATGCTAAAATGTGTCTCACTTGAAAAGGGATGTAGTCTATGCAACACTACAAAAAACGGAAGTGGATTTTTCTTTGCCATATACGAGGGTGTCAGTTCCCACTGATATGTAATTCCAAAATAAATTTTACCCACCATACATAGAAATCAATTGTTTGAGAACGAAACACAATGTCGGTTATACACATCTCAATATCTAACTCCTTTTTCTTTTACACTCCCACACATACTCGTATACACACAAACCTACTTTTCACAGTCTATTTGGCAAGTGACACGGCTTGGATACATGCTATTTCGCCTTAAAATTCGTAGTTACTATTTTGTGTGTTTTCTTTGAATTCAAATGTGTCTCCAATGTACTTAAAATTGTCACACACATTTCTTTGTGTCTGGTTGAGTGCATAGTTTTAG
This sequence comes from Haematobia irritans, assembly GCF_050003625.1. NCBI lineage: Eukaryota > Metazoa > Arthropoda > Insecta > Diptera > Muscidae > Haematobia > Haematobia irritans. Next base: position 116,655,475 of record NC_134398.1, read on the forward strand.
CATAAATCGGTTTCAGTTTTTCTTCTCAATCATTCGTGTGAGTGTGTGTGTTTATTTTTCATTTTTATCCTTTTTGTTTTCTAAACGACTTTTTGGTGTTACGCTTCAATGCAAATGCAAAGAGATTCCTATGAAAAGTATCAACTGACATACGATTCTATGCAGCGACAAAGAGGAAATACATTTTAGAGAAAATCAATCTTTTTGAATTTTTAAATGGGAGTTTGCCTTGTGATGAATTCGCGAGTAGGAATAATAAGGAGAAAACTGTAAGGAATGGAAACTTTATCTTGAAGTGAAATAAGAACATGCCGTTAATAATTTATTTCAATATAAATTTATTAAAAACTTTTAAAATTCCTTATGTGGATATTTATATTCTTGAAAAGTCTTTAGGATATACAGTTACATCGTCATGCGGGAACTATAACGCTAAGCACACCATATGGCAGCTTTACTTAGCTATAGAAGATCTCAATCTAAGAGTCATATCACCAAATTCTCCTTCTTACTGACCTACCGATTTAAACAAAACCCCTGATCTTATAGATTTCTGTATTTCAAGTTGTATACCAACATTTGAATTCAAGTCTGAAAGTAGTATATATACTTTAGGTTAGGTTAGGTGGCAGCCCGAAGTATCAGGCTCACTTAGACTATTCAGTCCATTGTGATACCACATTGGTGAACATCTCTCTTATCACTGAGTGCTGCCCGATTGGATGTTAAGCTCAATGACAAGGGACCTCCTTTTTATAGCCGAGTCCGAACGGCGTTCCACATTGCAGTGAAACCACTTAGAGAAGCTTTGAAACCTACAGAAATGTCACCAGCAGTGGGATAATCCACCGCTGAAACTTTTTGGTGTTCGGTCGAAGCAGGAATCGAACCCACGACCTTGTGTATGCAAGGCGGGCATGCTAACCATTGCATCACGGTGGCTCCCTATATACTTTAGTAAATCTTGAAATTATCTTGGAATCCATAATCTATCTTTGATATATCAAATAAACTTTTGAGATGACTTACACAATATCATCGTGTCGTATAACTAAATTGGATGAACAAGTGATTTCTTGCTGGATTTGTTCAATAAACTTCCATTTAAAGTGTGCACAATTGGCAGCACGTACCATAGATAACTTACATGAAGATAAGGGTCTTCGATCGTGCTGTGAAAAGTGCAAACTGATAGAGAGTTTTTTAACTTTTTAAAAAAACTGTAGAGCTAGACTTGATGACTTTGCAAATGATTTTGATATACTGTCGGATCGCTTTAAAAGATTTAAGAACATTCTGGATAATTCATCTAACCTGGATTTGGATTCACAGTCACCAAATGAAAATTCTAGAAAAAGGAAGAAATTTAAAACTAATAAAAAATTCATCGAAAAACGGAACTGAGACAATTTCTCCGGCACCATTGCATTCTATTACTATAACAGATTCAGATATTACTACTCCGACTAACAATACTGAAATTAATCCTTTAGCTGTTCCACCCATTATTATTACCCCGTCACATTCTGCCACACTGAATAGTGAAACAGTCATGGCGTCAGCTACTGTGTCCACTGATACTAATACTTTCTATTCCCCTTTCAATACGCCTGCAAATCAGTTACATGCTGGTACTGCACCAAAACAAATAAGAGTCTTACCGCCAATGAAAACTATTTTTAGTGCTCGTTTTGCTCCTGAAACAACTGATGATGATATTCAATTCTACATTAAATCTAAACTGAATGCAAATGTTGATGTCAAAGTATCTAAACTGCAATTTATGGAGAGAAGGAACAAATCATCATCAAAATTGTGCGTTGGCTATACACGGCAGTGGTTAGACCTATAATGCTATATGTTGTTGTAGTCTGGTGGCCGGCACTTCACCAGCCGACAAGTTTAGACAAGGTTCAGCTTATGGCGTGTTTGTGTATCTCAGGCGCATTCAGCAAGAGAGGAACAAATTACCTTAATGTCATGCTGCATCTATTGCCTTTAGACATATTGGCCAAACAGTCAGCTGCAACAACGGCTGTGCGGTTGCGCGAGCTATGGCTGTGGTCCGAAAAAAGTTACGGTCACAGTTCGGTCCTCAAAATAATGCCAGATGTGCCTAACGACAAAAAGTTTGAGACCCTAATCCCCAACAGTGAGGCGTGGTGCACATAGATCCCGGGGAATAAAGAATATATAGATTTCTACACTGATGGCTCCAAATTGGATGGACAAGTGGGGTTCGGAGTATATTCTAATGATCTGGAACTTCGAATAGCGAAAAGATTACCTAATCACTGTAGTGTTTTTCAGGCTGAAATATTAGCAATAAGAGAAGTGGCGAATTAGCTGAGAAGTAATGTTCCAAAAAATGTGGGCATTAATATATACTCAGACAGTCAACGCTAATGTAAATCCAGAAGACCCTTATCATCCCACTATCTGTATGAATATAAATATGTCCTATTCAAGATCTGTGCGAAATAAAACTGATACGAAAACTGAAAAGAAATACTGTTTTTATAAAACTGAGTACGGAAAACTGAACTCCTTACTATTAAATGTAAATTGGCCTGATATTCTTCCTGCGAACTATCTTGAGGAATCAATAAATATATTTTACGAAACTTTGAATTCATTCATTGACCAATCTGTCCCATTAATTCGCGTTACTAATTACACTGGTCCGCCCTGGAACAACAATAAATTAAGTAACTTAAAGAACAGGAAGAATAAACTTTGCAAAGAGTACAAAAAATTTGGCTCAGCTACTGATTACGCAAATTACTCAATCGCTCGTTCGGAATACAGCTAGTGGAATAGACCATCATACAACAATTATCTATCAAAAATCAAAAATGAATTGAAACTTAGTCCAAAATCATTTTACAATGTTGTTAATTCCAAACATCAATCGAATGTTTATCCAAGAAATCTTCACTATGGTACTGTTGAGGCGAATAATAATGTATCTATATGTAATATGTTTTCCAAGCTCTTTGCAACAACATACTCCCATAAGAATTTCAAGCAATCTGATGTGTACCCATATAAGATAATGGAACATTCTACACTCTCCATTCCTTTTATATCTCCTAATATTGTACTGAGTTATATGGAAAAGATAAAATGTTATTTTCGTCCGGGGCCTGACGGAATCCCCAGTAACATACTAAAGTATAGTGCTCATTCTCTATCGACTTCTTTTTCTATTTTATTTAACGAATCTTTGCGTAGTGGTATCTTTTCTACTCTGTGGAAGGATTCATTTATCATTCCACTATTTAAAAGTGGAAACAAGTCTGATATTACTACCCAGCAAAAAAAATTGGAAGTTCTTCCAAAGGCACAACTTTAAAAGCACTTCCAAAAGATGCACTCCCAATGATGTTCTTTATTTTAGCTACCCAGGAAGTTCTTTTAATTCAATTTTTTATAACTTGCTTTTTTCATATTTTTAATGGGTAATTTGAACTTTTTTTTTTATTGGTTAAAAATAGAGTAAGAATACATAAAATGGTACAAATCATTTAAATTTTGTCTAAAAAGATGCTAAAGCCAATCTGAAAAAATTGTGAATTTTTGAAAATATTTGAGGTCAAACATTTCCGACAAGCATTTAGAATCCATTAAAAATTATAAAAAATTTATAAAAATTATTTATTTGACAAAATATCACAGAATTTTTTAATTTACATCCAAAATATTGAATTCAGATCACACCTAAAGAAGTGATGCAAATTCAGTGCAACGGCTGTTGAAATGGAGTACTTCCGTCCTATGACAAGCCCATGTTAAATTCATCGCTTCTGCGTCAATTTTGCACCACTTCCGGATCCAAAAAGAACATTTCCAAAACTAATGGAGAATATTATATCTAATATTTTGGTTCATCAAGTCTCCTCTTTTCTATCACCTAAACAACATGGCTTCCGTAAGTCTTCTTCAACTATAACAAATGTCTTGGAACTGACTAGAATGATTAATGAAGGCTTTAGAGATGTCGTTTATACTGATTTTAGTAAAGCGTTTGACAAAGTAAATCACTCACTTCTACTGTACAAATTACATCGCATGGGTTTCAGTGATTTGATGGTATCCTGGTTTGAAAGTTATCTGACAAATCGCACTCAATGTGTAGTATTCGATAACATTATTTCGGAATCGATACATGTGCCTTCTGGTGTTCGTCAAGGCAGTCATCTTGGAACTTTATTGTTCCGTTTATTTATAAATGACCTTCCATCAGCAATTCAATTTGGTAATACACTTATGTATGCTGACGATGTTAAAATTATCCGGAATAGTGATGACCAAGCATTACTTCAATCTGATCTAAATAGCATGTACAACTGGTGTTCTCTAAATATGATGGAACTGAACATAAGAAAATGCAAGCACATCTCTTTTTATAGATTGAACCACGTTGATACAAATTACTATATTAATAACGACTTGCTTGAAACTGCTGAATCCTTTAAGGATCTCGGAATACTGTTGGATCAGAGACTAGATTATAGATCTCACATATCTATGACCGTCAATAAATCATAGGGATCACTTGGATTTGTCAAATGCTGGAGTAAGGAGTTTGCTGACCCATTTGTAACAAGGAACTTCACCTGTGCGTCCAATCCTTGAATATGCATCTATAATATGGGACCCACAGTATCAAATTCATTGCAACCGTGTTGAATCTGTACAAAAGCAGTTTCTACTGTTTTGTTTGCGTCGGAACAACTGGACTCCTCAAACCATGCCATCTTACAAGGAAAGACTTTCACTTGTCAAGTTGCCT